>NW_028173901.1:2500-327461 GCF_963971535.1 Notolepis coatsorum | reverse complement strand
ACAATTTACAGTAAGGTGTAATGAGGTATGGGTTGTAGTGCAAATTCTTTACCAATAAATATAAAGTGTGTTTAGGTGTTCTAAAGTGGGTAAAGTGGGTGCTGCAGTGAGTTGTTTGTTTTAAATTGAGTGTGTGCGTGTGGATGTGTGTGGTTGATGGTTCGATACATAGTGTTATTGTCATTGAGCATTCCGATGGCCTGAGGATATAAGCTTCTTCTGAGTCTCTCTGTGCTTGCCATGAGACTCCGGTATCGCTTGCCTGACCGCAGCAGTTCAAAGAGGCAGTTGTTTGGGTGGCTGGAGTCTTTGATAATTCTCTTAGCCTTACCCATGCACCGCTTGTTGTAAATGTCCTGGAGAGTGGGAAGCCCCCTCCAATTGTGTGTTCGGCTGAACGGGCCACTCTCTGTAGTCTGCTACGGTCTTGTGCGGTGCTATTCCCAAACCAGGAGGTGATATTCCCAGTCAGGATGCTCTCTATTGTGCATGAGTAGAAGTTCTTAAGGATCTTCTGACTGACTGGAACTTCCTTAGGCACCTGAGGAAGTAGAGGCGTTGCCGTGCCTTCTTCACAACACTGTCAATGTGTGTGGTCCCATGTCAAGTCCTCGGATATGTGGACTCCGAGGTACTTGAAACTGTTCACTCTCTCACCGGTGCCCCGTCGATGCTAAGGGGGCTGTAGTCCCTGACCCCCGACCTCCTGAAGTCCACAATCATCTCTTTTGTTTTGCTGACGTTCAAGGAGAGGCAGTTCTCCTGACACCACTGCGACAGATTCTCTACCTCTTCCAGGTAGGCCCTCTCGTCGTTGGCAGAGATCAGGCCCACCACTACTGTGTCATCAGCTAATTTGATGATTGTGTTGTTGTTCCGCTGTGCCACACAGTCATGTGTGTACAGGGAGTAGAGGAGGGGACTCAGAACACAGCCCTGGGGGGCCCCTATGTTGAGCGTGATGGATGAGGAGGTGCAGTTGCCTGCTCTCACCACCTGGGGTCTACCCGTCAGGAAGTCCAAGACCCACTGGCAGAGGTCATAGTTCAAGCCCAGGTCCCTGAGCTTGGCTATGAGTTTGGAGGGGACTATGGTATTGAATGCTGAGCTGTAGTCGATGACCAGCATTCTCACATAGTTCCCCTGCCTCTTGTCCAGGTGTGATGCTGCTGTGTGCCTGTATGCCTGTTTGTCTGTCCCTGTCTCTGTCTGTCTGCCTGCCTGCCTGCCTGTCTCTCTGTCTGTCTGTCTGTCTGTCTCTGTCTGTCTCTCTGTCTGTCTGTCTGTCTGTCTGTCTGTCTGTCTGTCTGTCTGTCTGTCTGTCTGTCTGTCTGTCTGTCTGTCTGTCTGTCTGTCTGTCTGTCTGTCTGTCTGTCTGTCTGTCTGTCTGTCTGTCTGTCTGTCTGTCTGTCTGTCTGTCTGTCTGTCTGTCTGTCTGTCTGTCTGTCTGTCTGTCTGTCTGTCTGTCTGTCTGTCTGTCTGTCTGTCTCTCTCTGTCTCTCTCTCTCTGTCTGTCTCTCTGTCTGTCTCTCTCTGTCTGTCTGTCTCTCTGTCTCTCTGCCTCTGTCTCTCTCTCCGTCTCCGTCTCTCTGTCTGTCTCTCCGTCTCTCTGTCTCTGTCTGTCTCTGTCTCTCTCTCTCTGTCTCTCTGTGTCTTTGTATCTCTCTGTTTGCCTGTCTGTCTCTGTCTGTCTCTCTGTCTGTCTCTCTCTCTGTGTCTCTCTATCTGTCTCTCTCTCCGTCTCTGTCTCTGTCTCTCTCTCTCTGTGTGTCTCTCTCTGTCTCTCTGTCTCTGTCTGCCTCTGTCTCTCCCTCTGTCTCTCTGTGTCTCTATCTGTGTCTCTGTCTCTCTGTCTCTGTCTCTGTCTCTGTCTCTATCTCTGTCTCTATCTCTGCCTCTCTGTCTCTGTCTCTCTCTCTCTCTGTATCTGTCTCTGTCTGTCTGTCTCTGTCTCTCTCTCGGCATGACTTAACATGCACATGTTGCCAAAGCAAATGATATTAACATTTATTAGAAAACAGATATCAATATCATCAAAACATCAGGTGACTGTCACTCACTGTCCCTCAGGCTATGGCAGGCAGCAACAGCTTGTTGAGTCCTCCCCTAGTAGGACTGGTAGTTTTCCTGTATCTGGTAGTGCAAGAAAACCTTTTCTTATTAATTCAAATAAAAGAAATTTTATTTTAAAATTCAGGCTCACTGAGGATGCAATGACAGCACAGCCATTGCTCTGTAGGAAGCCAGGTTTTCCTGTGCCTCCCCTTTTCAACAGCAAGGCTGTGCTCACTCAGTCTGTATTTTGTCAAGGTTCTTTTTAGTTGTTGATCAGTCACCATGCTCAAATAATCTGCTATGGTGTACGGTTAGAGCCAGATAGCACTGCATTTTGCTCTGTGCTTTTGTTTGTGTTTTACAATAGGTGATGTAGTTTTGTTTTAGCTGTGTAGTAATTTGATTGATTCTGATTGGTGATGTGTTCTGTTCCTGAGGTGTGTTAAGAGAGCAGGTTCGCTGACTCAGGACCAGCTGGGTGATGTGTTCTGTTCCTGACGTGTGTTAAGAGAGCAGGTTCGCTGACTCAGGACCAGCTGGGTGATGTGTTCTGTTCCTGATGTGTGTTAATAGAGCAGGTTTGCTGACTCAGGACCAGCTGGTGATGTGTTCTGTTCCTGAGGTGTGTTAATAGAGCAGGTTTGCTGACTCAGGACCAGCTGGGTAAGGGGGTTCCTGATGCTCCTCAGCTCTTGGCACTGCAGGGCTTGATAATGATACGAGAGGGGCCACTTTGTTTTAGTTGTGTCCAAAAGTGAATTGCTCTTTTTTGTATTTTTAGTATTAGTGGGTATCGGCCTAATTCTGCCCTGCATAGATTGTTTGTAGTTTTCCTCTGGACTTGTAGGATAATCTTACAGAACTCTGCATGCAGGGTCTCAATGGGGTGTTTGTCCCATTGAGGAAAGTCTTGTTCTGTAAGTGGACCCACACCTCACTGCCATAGAGTGCAATTGGTTCAATAACACATTAAAATTAATTTTAACCAAATTAAAATTGGTATTTCTGTTTGTATATTTATTTTTATGGCATAGAAAGCCTGCCGTGTTTCCCTCTCAGCTCATTGACTGCTTCATTAAAATGTCCAGTTGAATTTTTGCTTTAATCCTAAATATCTGTAGTGTCTGCAGTACTCTACATGTTATAATCCTAAATATCTGTAGTGTCTGCAGTACTCTACATGTTATAATCCTAAATATCTGTAGTGTCTGCAGTACTCTACATGTTATAATCCTAAATAGCTGTAGTGTGTGCAGTACTCTACATGTTATAATCCTAAATAGCTGTAGTGTCTGCAGTACTCTACATGTTATAATCCTAAATAGCTGTAGTGTCTGCAGTACTCTACATGTTATAATCCTAAATAGCTGTAGTGTCTGCAGTACTCTACATGTTATAATCCTAAATAGCTGTAGTGTCTGCAGTACTCTACATGTTATAATCCTAATAGCTGTAGTGTCTGCAGTACTCTACATGTTATAATCCTAAATAGCTGTAGTGTGTGCAGTACTCTACATGTTATAATCCTAAATATCTGTAGTGTGTGCAGTACTCTACATGTTATAATCCTAAATAGCTGTAGTGTGTGCAGTACTCTACATGTTTTAATCCTAAATAGCTGTAGTGTCTGCAGTACTCTACATGTTTTAATCCTAAATAGCTGAAGTGTCTGCAGTACTCTACATGTTTTACTTTTAATCCTAAATAGCTGAAGTGTCTGCAGTACTCTACATGTTATAATCCTAAATAGCTGTAGTGTCTGCAGTACTCTACATGTTATAATCCTAAATAGCTGTAGTGTCTGCAGTACTCTACATGTTATAATCCTAAATAGTTGTAGTGTCTGCAGTACTCTACATGTTATAATCCTAAATAGTTGTAGTGTCTGCAGTACTCTACATGTTATAATCCTAAATAGATGTAGTGTGTGCAGTACTCTACATGTTATAATCCTAAATAGTTGTAGTGTGTGCAGTACTCTACATGTTATAATCCTAAATAGATGTAGTGTGTGCAGTACTCTACATGTTATAATCCTAAATAGTTGTAGTGTCTGCAGTACTCTACATGTTATAATCCTAAATAGCTGTAGTGTGTGCAGTACTCTACATGTTATAATCCTAAATAGCTGTAGTGTCTGCAGTACTCTACATGTTATAATCCTAAATAGCTGTAGTGTCTGCAGTACTCTACATGTTATAATCCTAAATAGCTGTAGTGTCTGCAGTACTCTACATGTTATAATCCTAAATAGATGTAGTGTGTGCAGTACTCTACATGTTATAATCCTAAATAGATGTAGTGTGTGCAGTACTCTACATGTTATAATCCTAAATAGATGTAGTGTGTGCAGTACTCTACATGTTTTGTACCAATTGAGAACTTTGATAGAACGTCCTGAGATCTGGATCTTTTTTGGAATATCATTATTTTGGTCTTTTTGGGGTTTACTGCCAGGGCCCAGGTCTGACAGTAATGTCTAGCAGGTCCAGGCTCTGCTGTAGGCCGTCTGCTGTGGGGGACAACACAACCAGGTCATCTGCAAAGAGCAGGCATTTCACTTCCTGATTGTGGAGGACTTTTCTAGTATATTAGCCAATTCATTAATATAGATATTGAAGAGTGTCGGGCCGAGGTTGCAGCCCTGACAAACGCCTCGCCCTTGGGTAAAGAATTCTGTTCTTTTTTTGTCAATGTTTACACTGCACATATTACCAGAATACATTGATTTAATAATATCATATGTTTTACCCCCTACACCACTCTCTATAACTTTATAGAACATTTAATAATATCATATGTTTTACCCCCTACCCCACTCTCTATAACTTTATAGAACATTTAATAATATATGTTTTACCCCCTACCCCACTCTCTATAACTTTATAGAACATTTAATAATATATGTTTACCCCCTACCCCACTCTCTATAACTTTATAGAACATTTAATAATATCATATGTTTTACCCCCTACCCCACTCTCTATAACTTTATAGAACATTTAATAATATCAAATGTTTTACCCCCTACCCCACTCTCTATAACTTTATAGAACATTTAATAATATCATATGTTTTACCCCCTACCCCACTCTCTATAACTTTATAGAACATTTAATAATATCATATGTTTTACCCCCTACCCCACTCTCTATAACTTTATAGAACATTTAATAATATCATATGTTTTACCCCCTACCCCACTCTCTATAACTTTATAGAACATTTAATAATATCATATGTTTACCCCCTACCCCACTCTCTATAACTTTATAGAACATTTAATAATATCATATGTTTACCCCCTACCCCACTCTCTATAACTTTATAGAACATTTAATAATATCATATGTTTTACCCCCTACCCCACTCTCTATAACTTTATATAACAGTCCTGTACTACTGTGTGTTTGACGCTGCACCTC
Organism: Notolepis coatsorum; assembly: GCF_963971535.1. Lineage (NCBI taxonomy): Eukaryota > Metazoa > Chordata > Actinopteri > Aulopiformes > Paralepididae > Notolepis > Notolepis coatsorum. The sequence goes on along the minus strand of NW_028173901.1, from coordinate 321,981 downwards.
TGAACGTGTCCCCTCCCTCCCCCCTCCCCCCCCTCCCCTCCCTCTCCCCTCCCCCCCCCCCCCCCCCCCCCCCCCCCTCCCCCTCCCCTCCCCTCCCTCTCCCCTCCCCTCCCTCCCCTCCCTCTCCCCTCCCCCCCCTCCCCCTCCCCCCTCTCCCCTCCCCCTCCCTCTCCCCCCCCTCTCCCCTCCCTCCCTCCCCCCTCTCCCCCAGGATGGCTACACGAGTTGGGGAGACGTCTGGAGACTCCGTACTCTAACCGCACGGCGGGCGGCCCGTCGGCCCGCAGCTCCTACATCGCCGCACTCTACTTCACCCTCAGCAGCCTCACCAGCGTGGGCTTCGGCAACGTCTGCGCCAACACCGACGCCGAGAAGGTCTTCTCCATCTGCACCATGCTCATAGGAGGTGAGACCTTCATATCTGCTCCATGCTCATAGGAGGTGAGACCTTCTGCTCCGTGCTCATAGGAGGTGAGACCTTCTGCTCCGTGCTCATAGGAGGTGAGACCTTCTGCACCGTGCTCATAGGAGGTGAGACCTTCTGCTCTGTGCTCATAGGAGGTGAGACCTTCTGCTCCGTGCTCATAGGAGGTGAGACCTTCTGCTCCGTGCTCATAGGAGGTGAGACCTTCTGCTCCGTGCTCATAGGAGGTGAGACCTTCTGCACCGTGCTCATAGGAGGTGAGACCTTCTGCACCGTGCTCATAGGAGGTGAGACCTTCTGCACCATGCTCATAGGAGGTGAGACCTTCTGCTCCGTGCTCATAGGAGGTGAGACCTTCTGCTCCATGCTCATAGGAGGTGAGACCTTCTGCTCTGTGCTCATAGGAGGTAAGACCTTCTGCTCCATGCTCATAGGAGGTGAGACCTTCTGCTCCATGCTCATAGGAGGTGAGACCGTCTGCACCGTGCTCATAGGAGGTGAGACCTTCTGCACCGTGCTCATAGGAGGTGAGACCTTCTGCACCATGCTCATAGGAGGTGAGACCTTCTGCACCGTGCTCATAGGAGGTGAGACCTTCTGCTCTGTGCTCATAGGAGGTGAGACCTTCTGCTCCATGCTCATAGGAGGTGAGACCTTCTGCACCGTGCTCATAGGAGGTGAGACCGTCTGCACCATGCTCATAGGAGGTGAGACCTTCTGCTCCGTGCTCATAGGAGGTGAGACCTTCTGCTCCATGCTCATAGGAGGTGAGACCTTCTGCTCCATGCTCATAGGAGGTGAGACCTTCTGCACCGTGCTCATAGGAGGTGAGACCGTCTGCACCATGCTCATAGGAGGTGAGACCTTCTGCTCCGTGCTCATAGGAGGTGAGACCTTCTGCACCATGCTCATAGGAGGTGAGACCTTCTGCTCCATGCTCATAGGAGGTGAGACCTTCTGCTCCATGCTCATAGGAGGTGAGACCTTCTGCTCCGTGCTCATAGGAGGTGAGACCTTCTGCTCTGTGCTCATAGGAGGTGAGACCTTCTGCTCCGTGCTCATAGGAGGTGAGACCTTCTGCTCCGTGCTCATAGGAGGTAAGACCTTCTGCTCCATGCTCATAGGAGGTGAGACCTTCTGCTCCGTGCTCATAGGAGGTGAGACCGTCTGCTCCGTGCTCATAGGAGGTGAGACCTTCTGCTCTGTGCTCATAGGAGGTGAGACCTTCTGCTCCGTGCTCATAGGAGGTGAGACCTTCATATCTGCTCTGTGCTCATAGGAGGTGAGACCTTCTGCTCTGTGCTCATAGGAGGTGAGACCTTCATATCTGCTCTGTGCTCATAGGAGGTGAGACCTTCATATCTGCTCCATGCTCATAGGAGGTGAGACCTTCATATCTGCACCGTGCTCATAGGAGGTGAGACCTTCATATCTGCTCTGTGCTCATAGGAGGTGAGACCTTCTGCACCGTGCTCATAGGAGGTGAGACCTTCATATCTGCTCTGTGCTCATAGGAGGTGAGACCTTCTGCACCGTGCTCATAGGAGGTGAGACCTTCATATCTGCTCCATGCTCATAGGAGGTGAGACCTTCATATCTGCACCGTGCTCATAGGAGGTGAGACCTTCATATCTGCACCGTGCACACAAGTAGGGATGCAGCGATAACGATACTGGTGTTGGATATCAGCCAGACCGTCTCGCTCCCGCGTCTTCCACTTCCAGGTCAAAGGTTATGTGTGTGTTACTGTGCTGCTACTCTGCGTCTTCCACTTCCAGGTCAAAGGTTATGTGTGTGTTGCTGTGCTGCTACTCTGCGTCTTCCACTTCCAGGTCAAAGGTTATGTGTGTGTTGCTGTGCTGCTACTCTGCGTCTTCCACTTCCAGGTCAAAGGTTATGTGTGTGTTGCTGTTAGGGCTGAGCCCAAACGTTCAAAGGTTCGGACCTTTGTTCGTTACGTTGGCACTCGAATTTTAATTAATGGGTTAGAACCTCCACTTTTTTTTCTTTTTTTCCTTTTTCCTTTTTCTTTTTTTCTTTCTTTCTTTTACAAAAAAAATATAAATCAGAATGTGATATATATCAGAATTTCACAGTACTATGTTGTGTTTACAAAAGTCACGCATGAACACAGACACAACACAACACAGTCTAGTCGAGATGAGGAGGGTTCACCATCCATCATACATTATAAGGAAATTAATCTATCATGCAAAAAAAAGAGAGAGACTCACTCACACTCACCCGTCTTATTTCATAATACAACGTTTCCGAATGGACGTTTAAATAAAGTGTGCATGATGCTGAACTTTCCTAGCGGAACACAAGTTACTTAAAACCTGTTAAGCTGTAAACACAGCTCTCACCACTAGACTAAGACACCCACCCACCCTGATACAAACACAGCTCTCACCACTAGACTAAGACACCCACCCACCCTGATACAAACACAGCTCTCACCACTAGACTAAGACACCCACCCTGATACAAACACAGCTCTCACCACTAGACTAAGACACCCACCCTGATACAAACACAGCTCTCACCACTAGACTAAGACACCCACCCTGATACAAACACAGCTCTCACCACTAGACTAAGACACCCACCCTGATACTAACACAGCTCTCACCACTAGACTAAGACACCCACCCTGATACAAACACAGCTCTCACCACTAGACTAAGACACCCACCCACCCTGATACAAACACAGCTCTCACCACTAGACTAAGACACCCACCCTGATACAAACACAGCTCTCACCACTAGACTAAGACACCCACCCTGATACAAACACAGCTCTCACCTCTAGACTAAGACACCCACCCTGATACAAACACAGCTCTCACCACTAGACTAAGACACCCACCCTGATACAAACACAGCTCTCACCACTAGACTAAGACACCCACCCACCCTGATACAAACACAGCTCTCACCACTAGACTAAGACACCCACCCTGATACAAACACAGCTCTCACCAGTAGACTAAGACACCCACCCACCCTGATACAAACACAGCTCTCACCACTAGACTAAGACACCCACCCTGATACAAACACAGCTCTCACCACTAGACTAAGACACCCACCCACCCTGATACAAACACAGCTCTCACCAGACACCCACCCTGATACAAACACAGCAATACTATGATGATGGTTTGTTTTAATGTTTAACAGCTATGGTATGGAAAGATAGAAGGTTAGTATGATGGTTATGGTTAAGGTTATGATTATGGTTAGTTTAAGATAAGGGTTAGGGTGTCCGCTGTCTCCCCTGTACAATGGAGCTATTTCTTGTCCTCATCTCTGCCACCACCTCTATTTTGACCAGTTATCTAGTAGACTCCCTCTACGGAGCTAGCCTTTCTCTGGTTGTCAACATGTATGCGTTACTCTCTCTCACCACATCTCTCCATCTCTTCTCGTACAGCGCTGATGCACGCGGTGGTCTTCGGGAACGTGACGGCCATCATCCAGCGCATGTACGCGCGGCGCTCGCTCTACCACACGCGCATGAAGGACCTGAAGGACTTCATCCGCGTCCACCGGCTGCCCCAGCAGCTGAAGCAGCGCATGCTGGAGTACTTCCAGACCACCTGGTCCGTCAACAATGGCATCGACGCCAACGAGGTAGGAGGGGCCCTGTGATCATTATCTGACCATTATCTGAACAAATTAAAGAAATTAAAATAAAATAAATCTAACCCTAACTAACCTTACTGTCATGCACTTGTCCTAATAAACTAACCTTCACTGTAGCACTCAACACTTTGATGAACATTGTTACTCAGCTGATAGAGTTGTGCCCTTCCTGATGACTTGTCGTACAGAACTTGTAAGTCGCTTTGGATAAAAGCGGCAGCTAAATTACTAAATGTAAATGTATGATCAAAATCTTTGGGATTATATGCTAGCTAACGTACAGCACACTGTCCAGTCCTCTGCACATGATGCTAGCGGCTAACGTAACGTACAGCACACTGTCCAGTCCTCTGCACGTGATGCTAGTGGCTAACATACAGCACACTGTCCAGTCCTCTGCACATGATGCTAGTGGCTAACATACAGCACACTGTCCAGTACTCTGCACGTGATGCTAGAGGCTAACATACAGCACACTGTCCAGTCCTCTGCACGTGATGCTAGTGGCTAACATACAGCACACTGTCCAGTCCTCTGCACGTGATGCTAGTGGCTAACATACAGCACACTGTCCAGTCCTCTGCACGTGATGCTAGTGGCTAACGTACAGCACGCTGTCCAGTCCTCTGCACGTGATGCTAGTGGCTAATGTACAGCACGCTGTCAGGTCCTCTGCATGTGATGCTAGTGGCTAACATACAGCACACTGTCCAGTACTCTGCACGTGATGCTAGTGGCTAACATACAGCACGCTGTCCAGTACTCTGCACGTGATGCTAGAGGCTAACATACAGCACGCTGTCCAGTCCTCTGCACGTGATGCTAGCGGCTAACATACAGCACGCTGTCCAGTACTCTGCACGTGATGCTAGTGGCTAACATACAGCACGCTGTCCAGTCCTCTGCATGTGATGCTAGCGGCTAACATACAGCACGCTGTCAGGTCCTCTGCATGTGATGCTAGTGGCTAACATACAGCATGCTGTCAGGTCCTCTGCATGTGATGCTAGTGGCTAACATACAGCACACTGTCCAGTCCTCTGCACGTGATGCTAGCGGCTAACATACAGCACGCTGTCAGGTCCTCTGCATGTGATGCTAGTGGCTAACATACAGCACGCTGTCAGGTCCTCTGCATGTGATGCTAGCGGCTAACATACAGCACGCTGTCCAGTCCTCTGCACGTGATGCTAGCGGCTAACATACAGCACGCTGTCCAGTACTCTGCACGTGATGCTAGCGGCTAACATACAGCACACTGTCCAGTACTCTGCACGTGATGCTAGTGGCTAACATACAGCACGCTGTCCAGTACTCTACATGTGATGCTAGTGGCTAACATACAGCACGCTGTCCAGTCCTCTGCACGTGATGCTAGTGGCTAACATACAGCACGCTGTCCAGTCCTCTGCATGTGATGCTAGCGGCTAACATACAGCACGCTATCAGGTCCTCTGAACGTGATGCTAGTGGCTAACATACAGCACGCTATCAGGTCCTCTGCACGTGATGCTAGTGGCTAACATACAGCACGCTGTCCAGTCCTCTGAACGTGATGCTAGAGGCTAACATACAGCACGCTGTCCAGTCCTCTGAACGTGATGCTAGTGGCTAACATACAGCACGCTGTCCAGTCCTCTGCATGTGATGCTAGCGGCTAACATACAGCACGCTGTCCAGTCCTCTGAACGTGATGCTAGTGGCTAACATACAGCACACTGTCCAGTCCTCTGAACGTGATGCTAGTGGCTAACATACAGCACGCTGTCCAGTCCTCTGCACGTGATGCTAGTGGCTAACATACAGCACACTGTCCAGTCCTCTGCACGTGATGCTAGTGGCTAACATACAGCACGCTGTCCAGTACTCTGCACGTGATGCTAGTGGCTAACATACAGCACGCTGTCAGGTCCTCTGCATGTGATGCTAGAGGCTAACATACAGCACGCTGTCAGGTCCTCTGCATGTGATGCTAGAGGCTAACATACAGCACGCTGTCCAGTACTCTGCACGTGATGCTAGTGGCTAACATACAGCACGCTGTCCAGTCCTCTGCACGTGATGCTAGCGGCTAACATACAGCACGCTGTCCAGTCCTCTGCATGTGATGCTAGTGGCTAACATACAGCACGCTGTCCAGTCCTCTGCATGTGATGCTAGTGGCTAACATACAGCACGCTGTCCAGTCCTCTGCATGTGATGCTAGTGGCTAACGTAACGTACAGCACACTGTCCAGTCCTCTGCATGTGATGCTAGTGGCTAACATACAGCACGCTGTCCAGTCCTCTGCATGTGATGCTAGTGGCTAACATACAGCACGCTGTCCAGTACTCTGCACGTGATGCTAGTGGCTAACATACAGCACGCTGTCCAGTCCTCTGCATGTGATGCTAGTGGCTAACATACAGCACGCTGTCCAGTACTCTGCACGTGATGCTAGTGGCTAACATACAGCACACTGTCCAGTCCTCTGCATGTGATGCTAGTGGCTAACATACAGCACACTGTCCAGTCCTCTGCATGTGATGCTAGTGGCTAACGTACAGCATACTGTCCAGTCCTCTGCATGTGAAGCTAGCGGCTAACGTACAGCACGCTGTCCAGTCCTCTGCACGTGATGCTAGTGGCTAACATACAGCACGCTGTCAGGTCCTCTGCACGTGATGCTAGTGGCTAACGTACAGCACACTGTCCAGTACTCTGCACGTGATGCTAGTGGCTAACATACAGCACACTGTCCAGTACTCTGCACGTGATTGACTGTTTACATCCCACACCCGCTCACGGACCCCTTCCCTCTGGAAACCCTCCTTTTTGCCACTGTTTTCAGCACTAGCGCCCCCTGCTGTTCTTCTCCATCACCAACTCCTTCTATTCACTCCGATATTTTGTCACCTGAACCGGATTCTACCCCAGTCTTTTTTTTTTAATCCACGATCCATCCAAGTTGAATGTAAGGAGACTGGATCATTTGAATATGGATAGTTTGAAAATTCAGGTCTATCATTTTAGTTTGAACTGAATCGTGGTTGGCCTTTATAAAAAATATTTTGATAATTTTTTTTTTCTTTCTTTTCTTTTACTTGAAACAAGACAAAACACAATACAGTAACAATAACAATAAACAGGACTTCACAGGACATAGCAATAATAATAACAACAATGACAATAGAATAATAAAAATAATAATAAAACAGAATATAAAAATAAAATTGTGTTACCACAGACATTACAAAATACATTTCCTCCCCCACCCCTGCTGTATGGAGGCCGGTAGTAGTGATATATCATTTAAGAGTAGTGTTGCTGCCATATGTGGAATTGTCAGGTTATTATGTTTGAAAGTTTAGTTGTTATGGATTTCCAAAAATGAGCTACTGGTGGGCAATCCCAAAACATGTGCATATAAGTGCCAGTAGCCCTTAGAGCACACACAGTGCACAGAGAGTCGGTCACCAACACCACAGCGCACAGCTTCCTAGGTGTGAGATACGTCCTATGAATATCATTTAAATGTATTTGCTGGTGGTTAGGGCTGCGGGAAGCAAGGGCGCTCCAGTGGCACACCATATAGCCTCCAGCCACCAGGGGCGCCCCAGTAGCACACCATATAGCCTCCAGCCACCAGGGGCGCCCCAGTAGCACACCATATAGCCTCCAGCCACCAGGGGTGCTCCAGTAGCACACCATATAGCCTCCAGCCACCAGGGGTGCTCCAGTAGCACACCATGTAGCCTCCAGCCACCAGGGGCGCCCCAGTAGCACACCATATAGCCTCCAGCCACCAGGGGTGCTCCAGTAGCACACCATATAGCCTCCAGCCACCAGGGGCGCCCCAGTAGCACACCATATAGCCTCCAGCCACCAGGGGTGCTCCAGTAGCACACCATATAGCCTCCAGCCACCAGGGGTGCTCCAGTAGCACACCATATAGCCTCCAGCCACCAGGGGTGCTCCAGTAGCACACCATATAGCCTCCAGCCACCAGGGGTGCTCCAGTAGCACACCATATAGCCTCCAGCCACCAGGGGCGCCCCAGTAGCACACCATATAGCCTCCAGCCACCAGGGGTGCTCCAGTAGCACACCATATAGCCTCCAGCCACCAGGGGTGCTCCAGTAGCACACCATATAGCCTCCAGCCACCAGGGGTGCTCCAGCAGCACACCATATAGCCTCCAGCCACCAGGGGTGCTCCAGTAGCACACCATATAGCCTCCAGCCACCAGGGGCGCCCCAGTAGCACACCATATAGCCTCCAGCCACCAGGGGCGCCCCAGTAGCACACCATATAGCCTCCAGCCACCAGGGGTGCTCCAGTAGCACACCATATAGCCTCCAGCCACCAGGGGTGCTCCAGTAGCACACCATATAGCCTCCAGCCACCAGGGGTGCTCCAGTAGCACACCATGTAGCCTCCAGCCACCAGGGGTGCTCCAGTAGCACACCATATAGCCTCCAGCCACCAGGGGTGCTCCAGTAGCACACCATATAGCCTCCAGCCACCAGGGGTGCTCCAGTAGCACACCATATAGCGCGCTGCGTCGCCAAGCGGTCGTCCCGGGTTCGCTTCCCACACCCGGTGACCATTTGCCGCATGTCCTCCCCTCTTCTCCTCCCGTTCTCCCCCTCCTCTATCGGTCCTGCGTGACCAGGAAAAAAGCTGTAAAATGCTAATAAAGACAATAAAAAAATAAGTTGCGGGAAGCTAATGTAACATTAGTCCAAATATCATCCCAGTCAAACTCAGGGTCTAATTCTCGGATGTCCTCTCGCCAGACTATATTTAATGTAACGTTTTTATTAAGGCTGTCAAATATATCGCGTTAATATCGCGTTAACTCCCGATTCTATTAATGCCACTAATTTTTTTAACTCAAGATTAACTAAAAAAAAAAAAAAAAAAAAAATTTTTTTTTTTACTAGACTTCACTCAGGTGTATTATTGATGCTCTCATTGATACTATGTTTGTTTCTGAAGTGTGTGTGTGTGTGTGTGTGTGTGTGTGTGTGTGTGTGTGTGTGTGTGTGTGTGTGTGTGTGTGTGTGTGTGTGTGTGTGTGTGTGTGTGTGTGTGTGTGTGTGTGTGTGTGTGTGTGTGTGTGTGTGTGTGTGTGTGTGTGTGTGTGTGTGTGTGTGTGTGTGTGTGATATAGAGAGAGAGGGGGGTGAGAGAGATGAGGAAGGGGCAAAAGAGAAAAAAGCCGGGAGAGTGTGTGTGAGGGAGAGAGGGGGGTGTGTGATTAATCAGCCCTTGTGTGTGTGAATGTAACAAGTTCCTAACGTTTTCTTTCCCCTATTATTTCATGCACACTTTATTCATTGTTTTAAATTATTATTTTCTTTTAAGTTATTTTGTGCATCACTCTGTTTTGAATTTGATGCAAATTTGCAATGCATGAGGGTCATCCTTTTGTGTTAAATGGCTGCACAAAGCAAGCATTTGTTGACTCGCATGTTGATAAGAGTATTAAAACTTGGAACTTGAAAAAGATCTGTTTAAGGTAAAAAAAAAATTAAATAAAAATGCGATTAATTTGCGATTAATCGCGAGTTAACTATGGACAATCATGCGATTAATCGAGTTAAATATTTTAATCGTTTGACAGCACTAGTTTTTATATGTGGATTTGATTAATAGTGTATACAAATCTGAGACAAACCCTCTTGAGGTTGTCCTGTCTCTAATAAGCTTAACAAAAGGGTGTGGATGTAGTGTTTGGGCCCACGGAACGTCGCCACGCCTCGTACAGCAGCCTGCTTGCTCGCCATAGCCACAAAAAAGGTACATATGGGCAGCAACTAGGGGTGTAAAGGTACACGTATCATATGGGCAGCAACTAGGGGTGTAAAGGTACACGTATCATATGGGCAGCAACTAGGGGTGTAAAGGTACACCTATCATATGGGCAGCAACTAGGGGTGTAAAGGTACACGTATCATATGGGCAGCAACTAGGGGTGTAAAGGTTCACGTATCATATGGGCAGCAACTAGGGGTGTAAAGGTACACGTATCATATGGGCAGCAACTAGGGGTGTAAAGGTTCACGTATCATATGGGCAGCAACTAGGGGTGTAAAGGTACACGTATCATATGGGCAGCAACTAGGGGTGTAAAGGTACACATATCATATGGGCAGCAACTAGGGGTGTAAAGGTACACCTATCATATGGGCAGCAACTAGGGGTGTAAAGGTACACGTATCATATGGGCAGCAACTAGGGGTGTAAAGGTTCACGTATCATATGGGCAGCAACTAGGGGTGTAAAGGTACACGTATCATATGGGCAGCAACTAGGGGTGTAAAGGTACACGTATCATATGGGCAGCAACTAGGGGTGTAAAGGTACACGTATCATATGGGCAGCAACTAGGGGTGTAAAGGTTCACGTATCATATGGGCAGCAACTAGGGGTGTAAAGGTTCATGTATCATATGGGCAGCAACTAGGGGTGTAAAGGTACACATATCATATGGGCAGCAACTAGGGGTGTAAAGGTACACGTATCATATGGGCAGCAACTAGGGGTGTAAAGGTACACGTATCATATGGGCAGCAACTAGGGGTGTAAAGGTACACGTATCATATGGGCAGCAACTAGGGGTGTAAAGGTTCATGTATCATATGGGCAGCAACTAGGGGTGTAAAGGTACACGTATCCGTACTGAACCGTTTCAGTACTGGACCTTAGGTTCAGTACGGCTGTGTACCGAACGAATACAACGGTATGTTAACCACTAATGACCGCACATGCAGAACCTTTTTTTGCGTGCAGAATTGTATTCAAAACTCCAAGTTCACCCATTCCCAAAATATAATTTGCACAAAGGACGGGTGTTCGTTCAACCGACACACACAATACTGAGAGATTACCTGTATTTATTATTATAAATTATTTTTACACGTCGATTATTAATTTCAATATTGTGGGAGCGCAAGAAAGGATGAAACGGGAGACGGTAGTCGAGTCTTTCCTTTTACTTCCCAACATAAATGACATACATCCAACAGAGTGCATAATGTAGGTTACCAAATAAACACCCCGTTCCCAGAATCCCCAGTCTTAAAGGAGCACTCACTCCGCTCCTAAAGTCCAGTGAATGTCTGCACCAATTGTGCGTGATAAGTGAGTCACCACAATATAGAATATTCGTTGACAGCCCTCCAAGTACAGTTAGTTACTGCACACTACATCACCCCTGAGTGGAACATGGAAAGCCAAACTTTCCCACACCAAACCGTGGTTTTTGTGTACCGTTACACCCCTACTAGCAACACACTTAATTTACAAAAAATATACTTTCAGTGTTGAAGCTAGTGTTCTTCACCTATGATCATAGAACTAGTTTCCCTGCATAACTATCAGTACTTGTAGCATAGAACTGCGTAACTATCGGTAGCATCTGCGCTCCTTCTGCTCCGCTCTGCTCAACACGCCCAGCTCCTGACCCTAACCCTCTCCTCAACACGCCCAGCTCCTAACCCTAACCCTAACCCTGACCCTCTCCTCCACACGCCCAGCTCCTGCACGACTTCCCAGACGAGCTGCGCGCGGACATCGCCATGCACCTGAACCAGGACCTGCTGGAGCTGCCGGTGTTCCAGGGCGCCAGCCGGGGCTGCCTGCGCTCCCTCTCGCTGCACATCAAGACGTCCTTCTGCGCCCCGGGGGAGTACCTGACCCGCCAGGGGGACGCGCTGCACGCCGACTACTTCGTCTGCTCCGGTTCCCTGGAGGTCCTCAAGGACAACATGGTGCTGGCTATACTAGGTGGGTGGTGGCCAGGAGGTCTTGTGACCGGAAGGTCGCCGGTTCGATCCCCCAGACCGGCAAGGGGACAAATCCAGGTGGGGAAGTGAATTGATAACGCTCTCGCCTCCCCCCTCAATACCAACCACTGAATACCAGCGTGTGAGCAAGGCACTGACACCTCAACCACTCCCGTGGAGCCCCTAGTGGCCAAAATAATTATACACAGTCTGACCCTGTTGACCACTAGGAGCTGCCCAGTACAACCACAGTCTGACCCTGTTGACCACTAGGAGCTGCCCAGTACAACCACAGTCTGACACTGTTGACCACTAGTTGCCCAGTACAACCACAGCCTGACACTGTTGACCACTAAGAGCTGCCCAGTACAACCACAGTCTGACACTGTTGACCACTAGTTGCCCAGTACAACCACAGCCTGACAGTTGACCACTAGGAGCTGCCCAGTACAACCACAGCCTGACACTGTTGACCACTAGAAGCTGCCCAGTACAACCACAGTCTGACACTGTTGACCACTAGGAGCTGCCCAGTACAACCACAGTCTGACACTGTTGACCACTAGGAGCTGCCCAGTACAACCACAGTCTGACACTGTTGACCACTAGGAGCTGCCCAGTACAACCACAGTCTGACACTGTTGACCACTAGGAGCTGCCCAGTACAACCACAACTTTTATTTTATTTTTAGCTTTAGCTTTTACTTGAGTCTAGTATTTTCTACTTTATTTTCTAGTAAAGTACCCTTAGGGCTTGTGTCCACAGCGGACGTTTTATGAGTTGTCAGCTCCTTTCTGTCATTCATTTCTGTGCTACAGACGCGACAGGCGCGCTCCTTTTCCCAGCGCCGCGCCTCGCGTTTTAGCGCTCTCGGCGGCAGCGTTTTTGGGCGGAGCACTTTTGGAAAGGAGCGCCGCTCATCAAGGTAACTCTTTTCGACCGACCAATCAACATCGAGGAAGTGGCTGAGCTGCGGCAGTCGCGAGACTCAGGAAAACGCTCTGAGCTTTTTTCTTTTTTTTTCAAAGTGGTCCGCCTTGAAAAAAATGTCCGCTATGGACACAAGCCCTTACTCATACGTAAATAAAAATCTTACTGAGTAATATATTTCAGTAGTTTTTGCACCTCTTAACCTTTGACCTGCTGTGGTTTTGACCCCATAGGGAAAGGGGATCTGATTGGCTCCGACCTGCCCGGCACGGAGCAGGTGATCAAGACCAACGCGGACGTGAAGGCGCTGACCTACTGTGACCTGCAGTACATCAGTGTTCGGGCCCTCAGGGACCTGCTGGAGCTGTACCCCGAGTACGCCTCCATCTTCACTCACGACATCCACCAGCACCTCACCTACAACCTGCGTGAGGGCAGCCAGGTAACACTAACCCAGCACCTCACCTACAACCTGCATGAGGGCAGCCAGGTAACACTAACCCACCACCTCACCTACAACCTGCGTGAGAGCAGCCAGGTAACACTAACCCACCACCTCACCTACAACCTGCATGAGGGCAGCCAGGTAACCCTAACACTAACCCACCACCTCACCTACAACCTGCATGAGGGCAGCCAGGTAACACTAACCCACCACCTCACCTACAACCTGCATGAGAGCAGCCAGGTAACACTAACCCACCACCTCACCTACAACCTACATGAGGGCAGCCAGGTAACACTAACCCACCACCTCACCTACAACCTGCATGAGGGCAGCCAGGTAACACTAACCCACCACCTCACCTACAACCTGCATGAGGGCAGCCAGGTAACACTAACGCACCACCTCACCTACAACCTGCATGAGGGCAGCCAGGTAACACTAACCCACCACCTCACCTACAACCTGCATGAGGGCAGCCAGGTAACACTAACCCAGCACCTCACCTACAACCTGCATGAGGGCAGCCAGGTAACACTAACCCAAACTGACCTCAGTTCAGTACATGCCTGCTACGGCTACTAGGTTAGGATTATATAATGCAGATCCCCAGAACAGAAACTGACCTCAGTTCAGTACACGCCTGCTACGGCTACTAGGTTAGGATTATATAATGCAGATCCCCAGAACAGAAACTGACCTCAGTTCAGTACACGCCTGCTACGGCTACTAGGTTAGGATTATATAATGCAGATCCCCAGAACAGAAACTGACCTCAGTTCAGTACACGCCTGCTATGGCTACTAGGTTAGGATTATATAATGCAGATCCCCAGCCTGCAGCGAACAGAAAGTCTGTCTTGATGATGTAACTGTATGTGTAACACGCTGCTTCACATATCGCTGCATGACCTGTTGACCCCGCCCCCAAAGAAGAAAAGCAACACAAAGAAATCAGATTAGATTTTTCAGCCAATCCAATAAGTGGGGGTTTCTTTATGTGACGGAGCCTCACGGAACAGAAGCTCTGAGCGTCTCAGGACCAGTCCCCTGGCAGGACATGACCGACTGGGGAAGCAACTAGGCTCTTTTATCAATCATACATGCTGTCATTTCCTGTTGTTGTTGTTGTTGTTGTTGTTGTTGTTGTTGTTGTTGTTGTTGTTGTTGATAGTTGGTTGTTTGATTGTTTGTTTTGTTTTGTTTTTCTTCCTTCCACTCTGGTCTCCTTCTCCTGGTTCATTCAATTAGATTAGATTCAGATGTGTTATCATCATACATATTAGATACAATTTGATGTGTTGTCATCATACAGCACAAGTACAGTACAACAATTCCAAACAAGTTAATTAATTGATCAATAATTATCTTTCTGAATATACCTGCATAATCCTTCCATATACCTACTTATACACCTACATATAACGATTTATGGTAGCATGTACAATAGTGCTGTATATACCATGTATATATATTTATTCTTGGTGTGTATCCACATATGTCTGTACATACCTGTATATAATCATTTTTACATATCTGCTGATGCTATATCTATGTACATATGCCTTACCTACTAGTTACGCTGCTTGCCAGTATGACTTACTACCATAGTGTCTTTATACCTGTATCACTGTACATATTAAAGGTCCCCTCTCTTATAAATGGCCTTTTCCAGTGGTTACTACCATAGTGTCTTTATACCTGTATCACTGTACATATTAAAGGTCCCCTCTCTTATAAATGGCCTTTTCCAGTGGTTACTACCATAGTGTCTTTATACCTGTATATCAAAATTACATACAATACCGGTACACAACATGTACAGCCATCACATATAATCTAAAATCGTCGAGGATTAAAACACAATAAAACCTTACGGTTTATTTCCATTGTGGACAAGATGACTAGTATGCACCATGCACAAATAAGACATATAAATACAATACCAAAAAAAATGCAATAACGCAAACAAAACACAGTCTACAGCACACCCCCATATATCATCATCCTACGTGACGCAGCCATTTCTTCATATCTTTTTTAACATTTCTTTCTTAGACAATCATTTTTATGGACACTGGCAGTTTGTTCCACTCATAGGCTGCAGAGCACCGAAAGGTATTTTCCCCCATTGAGCTCCTGAAAATGCACAGTTTGATGTCAGTTAAACTGCCCCTCGTTGCATAGGAGTGGGTGTACCTAAAGCACATAAAATAATTTGAGAGATATGAGGGGACCCTATTATACATAATTTTTTGGGTAAGGCCCAACTTGATTTGAATAACCCGTTTTTCTACTGGGAGCCAGTTAAGTTGTTTAAATATGGCTACATGCAGGTCAGTGCGGATAGGAAGCTTCAACACTACTCTAATCATTTTGTTTAATATTAATATATTAAAGGTCCCCTCTCTTATAAATGGCCTTTTCCAGTGGTTACTACCATAGTGTCTATATAGAGGCTAGACCAGGGTGTGACTGTCTATCTGGTATAGAGGCTAGACCAGGGTGAGACTGTGTGTCTATAGAGGCTAGACCAGGGTGAGACTGTGTGTCTATAGAGGCTAGACCAGGGTGAGACTGTGTGTCTATAGAGGCTAGACCAGGGTGAGACTGTGTGTCTATAGAGGCTAGACCAGGGTGTGACTGTGTGTCTATAGAGGCTAGACCAGGGTGAGACTGTGTGTCTATAGAGGCTAGACCATGGTGTGACTGTGTGTCTATATAGGCTAGACCAGGGTGTGACTGTGTGTCTATAGAGGCTAGACCAGGGTGTGACTGTGTGTCTATAGAGGCTAGACCAGGGTGTGACTGTCTATAGAGGCTAGACCAGGGTGAGACTGTGTGTCTATAGAGGCTAGACCAGGGTGAGACTGTGTGTCTATAGAGGCTAGACCAGGGTGAGACTGTGTGTCTATAGAGGCTAGACCAGGGTGAGACTGTGTGTCTATAGAGGCTAGACCAGGGTGTGACTGTGTGTCTATAGAGGCTAGACCAGGGTGAGACTGTGTGTCTATAGAGGCTAGACCAGGGTGAGACTGTGTGTCTATAGAGGCTAGACCAGGGTGAGACTGTGTGTCTATAGAGGCTAGACCAGGGTGAGACTGTGTGTCTATAGAGGCTAGACCAGGGTGAGACTGTGTGTCTATAGAGGCTAGACCAGGGTGTGACTGTGTGTCTATAGAGGCTAGACCAGGGTGAGACTGTGTGTCTATAGAGGCTAGACCAGGGTGAGACTGTGTGTCTATAGAGGCTAGACCAGGGTGTGACTGTGTGTCTATAGAGGCTAGACCAGGGTGTGACTGTGTGTCTATAGAGGCTAGACCAGGGTGAGACTGTGTATCTGGTATAGAGGCTAGACCAGGGTGTGACTGTGTGTCTATAGAGGCTAGACCAGGGTGTGACTGTGTGTCTATAGATGCTAGACCAGGGAGAGACTGTGTGTCTATAGAGGCTAGACCAGGGTGAGACTGTGTGTCTATAGAGGCTAGACCAGGGTGTGACTGTGTGTCTATAGAGGCTAGACCAGGGTGAGACTGTGTGTCTATAGAGGCTAGACCAGGGTGAGACTGTGTCTATAGAGGCTAGACCAGGGTGTGACTGTGTGTCTATAGAGGCTAGACCAGGGTGAGACTTTGTCTCTATAGAGGCTAGACCAGGGTGAGACTGTGTCTATAGAGGCTAGACCAGGGTGTGACTGTGTGTCTATAGAGGCTAGACCAGGGTGTGACTGTGTGTCTATAGAGGCTAGACCAGGGTGAGACTGTGTGTCTATAGAGGCTAGACCAGGGTGAGACTGTGTGTCTATAGAGGCTAGACCAGGGTGTGACTGTGTGTCTATAGAGGCTAGACCAGGGTGTGACTGTGTGTCTATAGAGGCTAGACCAGGGTGAGACTGTGTGTCTATAGAGGCTAGACCAGGGTGAGACTGTCTCTATAGAGGCTAGACCAGGGTGAGACTGTGTGTCTATAGAGGCTAGACCAGGGTGAGACTGTGTGTCTATAGAGGCTAGACCAGGGTGAGACTGTGTGTCTATAGAGGCTAGACCAGGGTGACACTGTGTGTCTATAGAGGCTAGACCAGGGTGAGACTGTGTGTCTATAGAGGCTAGACCAGGGTGAGACTGTGTGTCTATAGAGGCTAGACCAGGGTGTGACTGTGTGTCTATAGAGGCTAGACCAGGGTGAGACTGTGTGTCTATAGAGGCTAGACCAGGGTGAGACTGTGTGTCTATAGAGGCTAGACCAGGGTGTGACTGTGTGTCTATAGAGGCTAGACCAGGGTGTGACTGTGTGTCTATAGAGGCTAGACCAGGGTGAGACTGTGTGTCTATAGAGGCTAGACCAGGGTGAGACTGTGTGTCTATAGAGGCTAGACCAGGGTGAGACTGTGTGTCTATAGAGGCTAGACCAGGCTGTCAAAGTAACACGTCAACATTAAGGGAAATGCATGTATTTCTAGTCCAGAGTCAGACAAGAAGATAAATACCAATTCCCTCTATGTACATTCAGTAGAAAGCTATCCAGCTGCAAGCTAGCCTAGCTTAGCACAAATGTATGGAAGCGGCTACAGACCACTAGCTTTGCTTAAAACTCCGGGAGAGGTGTTTTTGGCCGACAGCTAGGCTAGCTGTTCCATTCACGTGTGTTACTGTATATCGGCAATACAAAATATACACTGAGTATATGAACCTGACTGAGATCACGAGGGCTTTAATCTTTCCTGTTCCTTGTTCTGTTTTGCTTCTCAGAACACGCACACGTCCACCGAACACAAGCTCCCCTCCATCGCGGAGACGAAGGGCGAAGACGTGGAGGAGTACTTCCACCTCTCCCCCGCCGCGCGCTCCCGCCCCCTCCTGCCCAGCCTGAGCGGCCCGGTGCGCCGCACCTCCCTGGGGAACCTCCTGGGGGACGAGCTGAGACAGTTCAACGCCCTGCGGCGCTGCCGCTCGCCCAACCTGAGCCACGGTGTCCGGGCCGGACAGAACCGGTCCCCGCAGGCCGAGAGGAAGCACGGCACCCCCGCCAGCACGGCTGCCCCGGCTGCCGGACCAGAGGTGGAGCTGAAGCCATGCGCCGTCCCCACAGTCACCTGCTTTGGACCTCCAGACCCGAGTCCCAGGTAGGGCCAAAATATGTGACCCGGCACGGTCTAGGTTTGATTGTGCCGGCAGAGAAGATTCTGAAAACGTTGCACGATTCAGAAATAGGTCGAAATGGAAATAGTATTATTTTCCTCGCTGTGTGAAAAGGGGCCTGAGGGGAGTGGCCACTGACTGAGTACTCTCTGTCTCGGGTGTCGAGACACAGAAAGGAGAGGAGATGCACCAAAATCCATCCAGAAATAACGGGCCCAGTACTTTGTTGGCGGTGTGAACATATGCAGAGAAACATTAATAGCTTTGGAACCGTTTGTGTTAAATTGTATCTGAATCGCGGGGCGCCCGAGTGGCGCACCACATACAGCACCGCGGTGCGACACGGCCGACCCGGGTTCGACTCCCGGACCCGGTGATCTCTGCTGAATGTCTTCCCCGATCTATCTCCCATTCCTCCTCTCTCTCTCTCTACCGGACTGCCCGGTAGCAAAAATCAATAAAAACCTACAAAAACATAACTTGTCCAAAAGGACAAGTAACTTTTAAATTGTATCTGAATCTGAAATTGTATTTCTCCGTCGCACAAAAGCTGGCTGGCAGTCGCATTGAATAATCTACTCCAGTATGTATGTAAACTTGTGCATAATGGAGTATAGAGAGAAGGCTCTATATCAGAGGTCCCCAACCATCGGGTCGCGGACCGGTACCTGGCCGTGGATCATTTGGTACCGGGCCGCAAAGAAAGAATAAAGTTGTTTAAAGGGAAATGTCTTTTATTTTCATTAGTCTTCCAGGTATTTTACTTTGAAAAATTGCCTGACACTATATTGAATCAATAGTATGGACTAGTAGACCCTCTGACAGTATATCTAATCAATAGTATTTACTAGTAGTCCCTCTGACAGTATATCTAATCAATAGTATGGACTAGTAGGCCCTCTGACAGTATATCTAATCAATAGTATTTACTAGTAGTCCCTCTGACAGTATATCTAATCAATAGTATGGACTAGTAGACCCTCTGACAGTATATCTAATCAATAGTATGAAGTGTCCTAGTAGACTCTCTGACAGTATATCTAATCAATAGTATGGAATGGTAGTGTCATGGTGAGACATAGTGGAAATGGTGGTGGGACCCAAATGCAGACCAGCAGTGAAGAAGCAGGCAGGACAAGGCGGTAGCGATTCAAAGGGAAGCTTTACTAAAACAGGGTAACTCAAACACAACTAATAAAACCTCTCTGCTAAAGCTGGAAGAGGGAAAACCTAAACTAGGGGATACACGAAATAACTGAACACAAACTGGTACAAGACGTACTAGATGGGGTGAACAAACATGGCATGGCAGGCGGAGTGAACGAACAGGGCATAGCAAACTAAGACCGCAAACGAGCACGACCACCGGAACAGTAAACAATGAACGCGCACGGAAGACAGGGGCAGACTGACACACAGGTTAATTGACACATGAGGGCTGATTGCAAATGAGACGCACCTGGAAGGGGGAACAGACTGACATACTAAAGGGACACTAATACAAGACAGACTGATGACAAATACACTGACTAACACACTGGAGACATAACACTAAACAAGACAAGGGAATACAAAAGGCAACAAGCAAACTGGGAGAGACAACATGATGGGGAGAACACTGAGGAACATGGATAACTTAACAAGACATAAATGTTCAACGAGTCCAAGGGGTAATGATGGGAATTGTCCAGCAGGTGGAGGGAGAGGGAACTGTCCATGAGAGGATGGAGGAGGATATAATGGAGGATGATGAGGAGGACAGAATGGAGGAAGATGAGAGAGGAACTGTCCATGAGAAGGCAGAGGGAAGTGAGCAGAGTCAGGTGGGATGTGACAGAACCCCCCCCTCAAGGGCCGGATTCCAGACCGCCCATAAGATCGCCCGGGGACAGGCGAGGGGGGCGGGTGGGGTCCATAAAAAAACTGGGAGGTTTTGTATCAGGTTTTTATTATCAATTACTAACGTCCTCGTATGAAACCCTTCAACTAGACACTGTCTGGAGGAGGGATATACCAGACCTGGACTGACAGACACCCTGACTTTGATTGGCAAGGAGCCTGGGCAAATGTCCGACTTACATCAAGGAACCCGGATCATCAACAAATCAATCTGAACTATATTCACAGGACATACTTGACTCCTATAAGGCTGTGCAAAATGGGGCTTAAACAAGACTCCAAATGCTCCCAATGTACAAATGGGGACGAAGGAACATTTATGCACATGTATTGGGACTGCCCACCAGTTAAGGCATTCTGGAAAGATGTGTCCCAACAATTATCAATACTCGTATCTTGGAATATGTGTCACTTGGCAGCGCTTGCGACCACAACTCGGCCCGCCCCTTTTTCGTATACACGTGAAAACGTTTTTTTTTTTTTTTTTGTGTGTCTTTTTTTTTTTTATATATTATTATAAATTGAATGTATAAGCACATATATACTATAAAAACGAACAGTTAGAATATTTAAAAATAGTAACAACCTTTGTTTAAAAGTAGGCTGTTCACGACATGATTTCAGTGGAACGGGAGGCGTAATAACAATTTGCATTTGAATCGAATCTAAACCTTGGGGGGGTAGCCAGCCCGGAGCGCAACGCCCCCACAATACCTATACATACACCTGTTGGCATCTGGTGACACTTTTAATGTGTCTTGCGTTGAGATTGAGAGATGGATGCGAAGACGATCGCTGCTGAACTCAACAAGATATCTGCTGCGGGGAGAGCCATAGATGGATCGCATTTAATGAGTGGGTACTTAACGGACTATTTTCACCCAGGTGTCCCCGAACCACCGCCCAAACCGGACTCTTCAGATGAAGAAGAAGATTCGGAAAACGAAGTAGTGCCTGATATCGATCCGATACCGCAGCGCGCTGATGATTTTGAAGAGGAAGATGAGCGCGCGGATCAATCAGATTTAGAGGATGATTCTATTCACAGCGGGACCGTCACACCGGGCTATTCAACGGAATTAACGATGAGACATGTCGCAGATATGGTGTCTGTTGTAACCGTAGACAGTGACACCAAAGAAGAATTGAAAAAAATAAGAACGTTTGATTGCAAATGCTATAAAGAGCGGAAAGAGAATTCCGAACGGCAGGCGTTGTCGTGTACAACAAAACTGTCGGAAGAATTGATATACAATAGCAGACTGGACATGGCCTCATTGACGCCGAAAGAGAGGGACATGTGTCTGCTCTCGGCTATACAAACAGGCATCAATGATTCTGAAGTCACACAGAGCACGAAGAGAGTAAACACCATTCGCAAAGCTTCACGGACAGTGTACAGATTCCATAACGTCGTGGTCTGCCGGGCAACATTCTGCTTTCTTCATGGGTAAGTGTGCCATTATTATTCTGTGTGCATGTGTAACTATGACCGGTTAGTACAGGCTAGTATACATTCTGGAACATTCTGAATTGTGTTGTCATAGTAGTGATGTCATAGCAGACCCTTGATTGATTAAGTTTATTAACAGATTGCAGAATGGGTACAGTACAGTACAGCTCAATACATACAATTGTTAAGAGGATGCAGACCTGAGAAAGACTTTTGTCTTGTTTCCATCAGGGTCCCCCATTTTCAATTCATCATATGACACACATGACATACAGATAGACAGTACTGCTACATCTATACATTTATGACATACCAGATTTTCAAATACAGTACTGTTTGTGATACTAAAAAATATACATTTGACATAGAAACACGTGCATTGGGGAGGTTGGGTAGGTGGGGTGGGGCTGTACATTGGAGGTGGGGGGGGGGGGTTGGGTAGGGGGGGGGGCACTGTACATTGGAATACTCACATACATTTGACATAGAAACTGTACATTGGAGGAGGTTGGGTAGGTGGGTTGGGTGGGGCTGTACATTGGAATACTGACATTTGTAGGGGCCAGTTTTGAATTGCAGTCTCCCGTAGGTGTTCTTTGAGAACTATAGAGAACTACAGTACTATACAATAATATTCTATATAGTGCAAAGCACGTGACTGTATTGAAGACATTATCATTGGCTCTAGCTAGCAGGGACTGTGTATGTGTGTATAATAATGATTTCACATTTTTTTTTGTTTAGGATAAGCTGTGGACTTCTCAAAGCTATTATCAAGCACTACAAGACAAATGGAATGACCCCACGTGATAGGAAAAAACAACCGAGAACTCACAAAAAGTTTCTCTGTAAAGACGACTGTCAACGTGTTGTGGATTTTCTCACCAATTATGCAGAGGTCCATTCTATTGTCTTGCCTGGTAGACATCCTGGCCACAGAGACTACACTGCCAAGTTACTTCCAAGCAATCTGACAAAAGCGGCACTCTGGCGTCAATACAAACCGGCTGGGGAGGAAGCAGGTATGTGTGTTTGTTATTTATTAATTTATTTCATGACATGAGGTACAGCCGCCTGGACTGCAACATTCCATAATGTTGATAATTTTCTACTGTTCTATAATAAGCATGATCTGTTCAACTGTGAAATGCAATGTTGAAGGAGCCAAGCTGCTTTCATCAAATATCCTTCTCACAATACAATATCTCCAATGTACTTATTGACATCACTTAAGTTCAAGCCCCCCTCCATAAACCACTTGTGTTTACACATCAATTGTGTAAATTTGCAGCATAGACCAGTCCTCCTGAGTAGCCATCCTCTGGCATTGTGTATAATGTAATGTGTACTATTACCAAGACAAAGACATTAACGATCTAACATTCCATAAACCACTTGTGTTTACACATCAATTGTGTAAATTTGCAGCATAGACCAGTCCTCCTGAGTAGCCATCCTCTGGCATTGTGTATAATGTAATGTGTACTATTACCAAGACAAAGACATTAACGATCTAACATTCCATAAACCACTTGTGTTTACACATCAATTGTGTAAATTTGCAGCATAGACCAGTCCTCCTGAGTAGCCATCCTCTGGCATTGTGTATAATGTAATGTGTACTATTACCAAGACAAAGACATTAACGATCTGTACTATTACTATTTTATTCTAGGACATCGCGTTGTTGGTCAGGGGAGCTTTCTTCAGCTGTGGAAAACCCTTCTGCCCCAGATAACAATCATCAAACCGAGGACAGATTTGTGTTGGGAATGCTACAAAAACAACTACCAGTTGAGTCAAGCGGCTGGCAAGCCGGATAAATTGCAGACAGAAAAATTGCAGGTGCAATTACAACATCTGGCCCGTGTTAAGAGAGAGCGCAAGCTGTTGCAGGCTATGACTGCTTCCACCCAAAAGACCTGTGCGGAATTGCAGCTGAGTCTAGGCCCTGCCACACCGGCAAGCAAAGACATCACAATGCACTACAGCTTTGATTATGCACAGCAGGTGAGAATCCGATCCTATTACAATGTAGCTTTTTGTTGTTAACTTACTTGACAAAAATCGTTTGTTTGCTGTATTACAGCATTACATCATGTTGTGTAATATTTAAAATGACAATCACCATCACAATTACTACAGCACTACTGTACTACTACACTACAACATTATTTCAATGTATCATTTTTCTTCCGCCAGGTACACTACCCCTCTCACCCTCTTCAAGTTGGGCCGATGTATTTTGCAACACCGCGCAAGTGTGGCCTGTTTGGCGTACATTGTGAAGGGCTGACAAAGCAGGTGAATTACCTTATTGACGAAGGGATGGCCACGAGTAAGGGTAAGAGACTCCAAGATACCAACATCTTCCCAGCCATAGCAGAGCTCTTGGTCACTTTATCTGTCTGTAAACTGTCCTTTCATTGTGTCCTTTAATATTTCCCATTACAGGTAGCAATGCTGTGATCAGCTATCTGCATCATTACTTCAACAATTACGGCGTTGGAGAAACGAAAGTCGACCTGCACTGCGACAATTGCTCGGGCCAAAACAAGAACAACTACGTCTTGTGGTATTGTGCCTGGCGTACACTCCACCGACAGCACCTGCAGCTTGGTCTCCACTTCCTAATTACAGGCCACACTAAGTTTGGTCCCGACTGGTGCTTTGGTTTGATAAAGCAGGTATACAGGAAAACTGCAGTCGATACCCTGGCAGGCATCGCCGACATCGTGAGGAAAAGCTCTGAGGTAACCTAGTAAGGTTTAGTCGATAAACCAATGTACAGTTCCCCCCCCCACAATGTACAGTTTCTGCATCAAATACTCTTTTTTAACTCTTTTTGTATCACAAACCGTACTGTATTTGTAAATCACACACACACACACACAGATGGACCCTGCATCCATACACTCTGTAGACATTGACTTTTATTTTATCTTCCTAAAATTGTTTATTCTATTAGTCCCCTATACTGTCCAGATAGATGGACCATAGAAATGGACTATTTTATTGTATCTTCCTAATAATAATTATTGTTTATTAATTGTGCACTGTTGACAGCACTGTAAATCACACACACACACACACACACACACACACACACACACACACACACACACACACACACACACACACACAGATGGACCCTGCATCCATACACTCTGTAGACATTGACTTTTATTTTATCTTCCTAAAATTGTTTATTCTATTAGTCCCCTATACTGTCCAGATAGATGGACCATAGAAATGGACTATTTTATTGTATCTTCCTAATAATAATTATTGTTTATTAATTGTGCACTGTTGACAGCACTGTAAATCACACACACACACACACACACACACACACACACACACACACACACACACACACACACACAGATGGACCCTGCATCCATACACTCTGTAGACATTGACTTTTATTTTATCTTCCTAAAATTGTTTATTCTATTAGTCCCCTATACTGTCCAGATAGATGGACCATAGAAATGGACTATTTTATTGTATCTTCCTAATAATAATTATTGTTTATTAATTGTGCACTGTTGACAGCACTGTAAATCACACACACACACACACACACACACACACACACACACACACACACACACACACACACACACACACACACACACACACACACACACACACACAGATGGACCCTGCATCCATACACTCTGTAGACATTGACTTTTATTTTATCTTCCTAAAATTGTTTATTCTATTAGTCCCCTATACTGTCCAGATAGATGGACCATAGAAATGGACTATTTTATTGTATCTTCCTAATAATAATTAGAAGAAGAAAGAGGGGGAAGGGATACCACTTATTTTGCTTGATTACAGACAGATTACAGACTTCTGAATGATTGTATTGTACCCATTCTGCAATCTGTTAATAACATTTTCAATCAATCAATCAGGTGAAAGGAGTCAATATCCCCCAACTTGTGGGAAGCGAAGATGGGACAGTGTTTGTCCGAAGCTACGACTGGCAGACACATTTGGGTGGCTTCTTCAAAAGGTTCCCACAGATAAAGAAATACCAGCACTTCAGGTAATTGTCTATATTTTATTGTATATTGTATATATATTTTATCATAATAAAATAAGTAGAAGAAAGCAGGAAGCCGGACCAGCACACTCAGGTTTTCGCAGCCGAATACAGACATGTTTCGGAACAGGTGTTCCTTCTTCAGTGTATTATTATTATTATTATTATTATTATTATTATTATTATTATTATTATTATTATTATTATTATTATTATTATTATTATTATTATTATTATTATTATTATTATTATTATTATTATTATTATTATTATTATTATTGTTATTGTTATTGTTATTATTATTTTTTTTATTTTTTATTTTTTTTACGAATGAGGAAATGTTTTCCTCCTGTTTTTTCTGTTCTTATCTTAGAGAATTTTGGTTTGCAAATATTGCAATAGGCTAATTTACTTAGCCCTATTAGCTATGATGAAGAAGGTTTATTTTGTTTCTGGTAATCAATGTACGAAATGTGTTGACATGGATGCTTGACTCACAGTGTCCTGGAGGCTGGGACCAGTGTTTTCTTTACGAAATAGACAATATTTTAAATGTGTTCTTTATTCTATTACAGCTTCGATGCCAGCAGACCTGGCATGGTGACGGCGAAATTACACCGTGATGATGCTGAACCATTCGAGTTTCAACTGCTGAAAGACCCAAAACGCTACCCGACCATCTCCAATTTTCCAGTGATACCCCCACCCGGTCTGGACAATGACAGGCAGAATTATCTTTTTAAGGAGATAAGACAATACTGTTCTGATGCGGGAAAAGACATCACATGCCCGCGACCAACGTCTACAGCACCTCAGAACAAGACTGTACGATGTTAGATACCCTCAAGACCAACGTCTACAGCACCTCAGAACAAGACTGTACGATGTTAGAAGACCCAACACACACAAAGATACAGATAAGTGCTGAGATCACACACACACACACACACACACACAGATGGACCCTGCATCCATACACTGTAGACATTGACTTTTATTTTATCTTCCTAAAATTGTTTATTTTTTATTGTGATGTTACCTACTAAGATAAGATGATCCTTTATTAATCCCCTTGGGGAAATTCTGGTGTCAAAGCAGCATGGGGGGGGGGGGTACATAGAAATGGACTATTTTATTGTATCTTCCTAATAATAATTATTGTTTATTAATTGTGCACTGTTGAGCTATATAACGCTGTCTGTATAATGACAATAAAGACTCTAGAAATATTCTATTCTATTTAATTTTATTAAAGCACTTTGGTTTGTGCTTAAGCTCCTGTCTGTACAAGCTGGCAGAAGACGAGCCAAATTAACTTCAATTAATATCTGAAACTACTAACCTTCATACCATCTTTTACTAGTATCCATCTTACTACTACTACCTACTATGCTAATAATGTCTATAGCTCAATACAAACAAGAGAATGAAGATCGGGTCCTGAGGAGAGATAACTGCCATGGCAGCACTTAATTATGTTAATGCTATTCAGGTGAGGGGCGTTGCTGGAGGGGGTTTGTTGACGCCCAGTTGAAACTGTCTGAAGTGTGAAAAGTTGCCTTCCTTTGAGACACCTTTTCACCTCTTAGGCAATCTAGAACACAGCCAGTTTTAGAAGTTATAATTGGGCACATCGTGTTCAAAACATTCTCAGATGTCAACATATGACACATCATTTGAAAGCTTAGATTCTGTACTTTAGCAATCTGGAATAATCTGAAAAATGAAAATGTAGAGATCTGGCATAAAGCGCTGTGAGGTGACACATATACCTGTACACCCCTCTGTATTACTATTGAATGATGTTTTTGAGTTTGCAGTGAATCCACAACTAAAGAGATTGGTTTTATCGGGTATCACAGTAGCTAAAAAACTGATCGCATCACGTTGGTTTCAACCGGAAAAAATGTGCCGAAAAGTGTGGTTTCTTACATATCTCGATGTGATTTATCAAGAAATATCTACAGCAAGAATTCTGGGTCTCAATGAATCCAAAATGTCAATGTGGTTAGAAGTGGTGGAGAGAATAAAAGCTAGCTTATAATGGTAGTGTCTGGTTAGGAGTGAGGGATAATGGAGGTACTATCCAAGAGGGGGTCCGGGAGGGGGGGGTTCGAGCTGGAGCATATGTGTGTAGGGTTTTAGAAAATAGGTATTAGGGGTATATTATATACTAACATTTATATAATTGTAATTTCGCTGGATATACACTGTATACGGTTAAAATGTTATTATAGACTATTTTTGTTTTATCTTGTTTCTGTACTTGCATATATTTTAACCACCTTTACTGAAAGTTTCATTATGCATTGTGTGTTGAGTACTGACTTTTAATAATTTTTGTTTTGCAATAATAAAAAAAATATAAAAAAAAAAAACTGGGAGTGAGGCCAGGACGAAGGGGACTAGGACGAGGGGTCCTGGAGCAGGGGGGGTGGAGATATAAACCCAGGAGGGGCACAGAAGAAGGGGGGCTGGAGAAAGGGGCCGGAGAGGGGTCTGGAGAAGGGAGGCTGGGGCACAGGACCAGTGGGACTGGAATCGGGGACAGAGGACCGATGAGGGGGACGAGGGGGAAAAGGGAACCCTCATAGGGGCAGGGGTCTCCTCAGGGACAGGAGCAGGAGCGGGAGCAGGAGTCTCCTCGGGCACAGGACTAACTAACGTGGCCTAAGTGGGGGGAGTGTGTGGATGCTCATGGTTAATGTTAACACTAGCACAGCCGACAAGGGGTCAAATGACCCCTAGGCATTTTCAATAAATGTATCCTCGTCACTCTGTCCAGCTCTGTCACTCAATGACTTTTCCTAAAAGTACCCGTTTTATCTGGCACGGTTTCTGAAATTTCAAAATGACTTCAGGAATATGTAATTAGAACGTGGAATATATATGTGGAAAGTCACAGCACTTTGCGAGCGTCTAGCGCAGGGGTGGCCAACCCATGGCTCGTGAGCCGCATGTGGCTCTTTGCCCGTCAATGTGTGGCTCTTCCATCCAAAATAATTTTTTTTTAAATAATCATATTTTTATTTATTATTATTATTATTATTATTATTATAATTTTTTTGTCACTCAAACCTGTGGTAATCCTCATATTTTTATATTAAGAGGTAATTATATAGTTTACACTGTTTATTCTTCTCATATTTCTCATATAAGCTGTGGGGTCATCTGACCCCTTCCGGCGGGAATCAGTGAAATTTTCTCCATGGCTGTTCTAGTTTTAATGAGATGTGTGTGTTTAAATTACAGTATGTGTATGGGTGCATGTGTCTAGCATGCAAAACTCATGTTGTGTAGAATGTAAATGTGACAGACTGTTGTGTTCGTGTGCTTGTAGTGTACTAACCAGTCCAGGCGAAACAGAGGAAGAAGGGGTTTAGCCCTAACCCTAACCCGTTAGAACAAGAACGAAAACATGGGAAAAACAAAACAATGGAGACGGTAATAATCTAACAATCTAATAATTAAACTAACCACAAGTGATCAGTACGATCAAGCACTGAAAGATGGGTTGTCGGCCCTAACCCTAACCCTAACCCAAGCACTGAGAGATGGGTTGTCGGGCCTAACCCTAACCCTAACCCTAACCCTAACCCTAACCCAAGCACTGAGAGATGGGTTGTCGGCCCTAACCCTAACCCTAACCCAAGCACTGAGAGATGGGTTGTCGGGCCTAACCCTAACCCTAACCCTAACCCTAACCCTAACCCAAGCACTGAGAGATGGGTTGTCGGCCCTAACCCTAACCCTAACCCAAGCACTGAGAGATGGGTTGTCAGGCCTAACCCTAACCCTAACCCAAGCACTGAGAGATGGGTTGTCGGGCCTAACCCTAACCCTAACCCAAGCACTGAGAGATGGGTTGTCAGGCCTAACCCTAACCCTAACCCAAGCACTGAGAGATGGGTTGTCGGCCCTAACCCTAACCCAAGCACTGAGAGATGGGTTGTCAGGCCTAACCCTAACCCTAACCCAAGCACTGAGAGATGGGTTGTCGGGCCTAACCCTAACCCTAACCCAAGCACTGAGAGATGGGTTGTCGGGCCTAACCCTAACCCTAACCCAAGCACTGAAAGATGGGTTGTCTCTGCCTCAGGATGCACCCAGCTGCTCCGCCTTGCGCTTGATTAGACTCCACAGGTAGTGACGAGGTGGGAGCCACAACAAGATGTAGACAGAGAATAAATATATATATATACGGTATATACAGCATTATTTTATGAATGAATGAATTAAGTTTATTTCCAGCCATTAACTCATTGGGCGCCAAGGACGAAAAAAGGCGGGTTATCTCGCCAGTGGTTGAGCGCCAATCACGAGAAAAGTCGGGTTTTAATCGTTATTTCTTTTATTCGCTATATCCATTCATAATTCATCCATCCAGCCTGATGTTATCATTGGGAATGGCTCTGAGATCGCAAACGGCCAATACCGCCTTGCGGCCGGCATTGCACATCATTGGAATCCCTCTGGCTTGGGCTGTGCATCGATCTAAGAAGTCCGGTCCAGGTTTTCCTTCTTGGGCATGACTAACGTTATAGCACACGGATTGGGGACACTGGAGCACCGTGGATTCATGTGTTTTGGTGGATAAACGTTGGACAGACGACAGCGATCAATAATTGGAATGGCGATCAGGAATTGGTTTATTCTTTTTGCAGTACATCAGAGATGAGGTAAGGACTCTTGATACAATGTTTTTTTCGCAGCAATCATGTTGTGTGTGTGTGTGTGCCGTTGGCTGCGATAGACGCACTGAGGGCCGATTTTCTCCCGTCCCCTTTTGTGCATGCACGAGGAAGCATAATACCGATAATCTAGCGTTGATTTCAGGATGATTCGATAATCAGGCGAAAAATGGCAACGTGATAAGTGGATTCCAATAAAAGGCTGTTTTCGCGTCTTTTCCTGGGATTACTCAGAATCACTCAAACTATGCTCATATTCACCACGGTATAAAACGGAAATGTATGTATGAAAAAATTATCAGTTTTTTCCATGTTGACCGGAAGAAACGCACTGACAAACGACGTGTTTATTAGAGCCATAGCTATAATATTTAATATAGTTTTAGCCCTGCAAACACCGCCATATATCCCTATTCTTTAAAGCGCTGGCCTTCTTACCACACGGTAAATACCTCTAGGCGCTGATTGAGTTAAGCATGTACAAATAAACAAGAACACACAAATCAAATTACAAGTTGGCCAAAAAGGTTAGGGCTGAAGCTACAAGCTTGTAAATGCCCTAACCCAGTGCATCATCTTAAATTTATCAT
This sequence comes from Notolepis coatsorum, assembly GCF_963971535.1. Classification (NCBI taxonomy): domain Eukaryota; kingdom Metazoa; phylum Chordata; class Actinopteri; order Aulopiformes; family Paralepididae; genus Notolepis; species Notolepis coatsorum. The sequence goes on along the minus strand of NW_028173901.1, from coordinate 290,929 downwards.
TGATCTTCGTTATCAACCAAAAATACTGAAAATAATAATAATTAACAACAATCAGCAATACATTTTTTTTTACAATTGATCTAATCAATTTGATTCAAAACACATGGTTAACCATCCACAGCATACTTCTCAAGAATAAGTTGTTTGTACTTCCTTTTGAAATTAGCAGTATTATTATATATTTTTGTGTACAAGCTATCATACAGTTATATGGGTTATATGCAGATGTATAAGTAGGTATGAATGAATGAAAACTTTATTTAACAGATTGCAGAATGGGTACAATACAGTACGGCTCAATACACACAATTGTTAAGGGGATAGGCGTGATTTTTTTCCGTAGCCGTAGTTTGCGAAGACGCTCTCTGATTGGCTAGCCCGCGTACAGCGAAGACCCTCTCTGATTGGTTTAGCTCTGAAGGGCTCTTCCGCCTTGTACATATATATTCTCTGCTTTGAACTGGTTATGCTTAGAGTTCATCTTTAGAGCAGGGCGATGGACCACCAGCCCTGATTCCAAACTCTCAGCATAACCCACTTCGAAAGAGGGCCAAAGCATAACCACTTCGAAGCAGAGAATATATATGTACAAGGCGGACATTTCTATCCCAGAGCCCTTCGGAGCTAAACCAATCAGAGAGGGTCTTTCTTCGCTGTACGCGGGGCTAGCCAATCAGAGAACGTCTTCGCAAACTGCGGCTACGAAAAGAAATCACGCAGACCAGAGAAAGACTTGTTTGTCTTGTTTACATCAGGGTCCCCCATTTTCAATTCATAGTGACATTTATGACATACACAACATACATGACATCATGACATTTATGACAAAGTGACATACATGACATACAGGTATATAGTACTGTTACATTTGCGACATATACGATATGCAAATATACAGTACTGTTACCCATAGATCCTAACAGAAAATATATACATATGATGGGGAGGCGACTGTACATTAGGAGGGGGTGGGTGGGTAGGGGGGTTTGGACATTTACGGTGGCCAGTAAGGATTATATGCAGGTATATTCAGACAGATATGGATATATATATATATATATGCGGTAAATATAAATGTGTATGTCTGTATGTAATGTAATGGCTTCCTCTTTAATACCCTTTGATTAAAATGAAGTAGTACTAATACTAAACTAGTACTTGCAGGTGTTGCATATACATATAGCTGAAGGATAAAGTCCCCCAACGTGGAAATACTGAGGAAAAGTACAAATATTGTATATAACAGACTCTCAACCCCCCCCTGTGTGACTGTGTGATCCCCCCCCCCCCCCCTGTGTGACTGTGTGACCCCCCCCCCCTCCATCTCCAGGGTGGTGGACAGCGGTGAAGACGACAAGCATGTGTTCCATTTCAACGTAGATCACAGTGGAGCTAAAGCCGCCAGCACCCAGGGTGAGTGAGACCGCTTACTCTGGCCACGCCCCCCACCAGGGAGGCCGGCACGGCTGGGGGAGGGGGAGGGGGAGGGGGGGTCACACAGTGGCCACCAGGCCGGCCTGCCTCCTTCTGGCGGAACACGATAGGGATAGAGGGATGAAATGACAGCCGGCCGTCTAAAGGGGGCAAGAGTCATGGATGACTGAGGGATGAAGGCAAACAACATGTTGTCTGACCTGAACTACAAGTGACCACGGTGTCATTCTGGGGTCAGTATTAAAGGGTTAGTTCACAATGTTGGTCCCCTAGCACCTATTTACTTCTGACCAGCGATGTTGTGTCTCGTGGTAGAGTCCTTTCTCAGCACAGTGGTGTGGTCTCTCCTGGTAGAGTCCTTTCTCAGCACAGTGGTGTGGTCTCTCCTGGTAGTGTCCTTTCTCAGCACAGTGGTGTGGTCTCTCCTGGTAGAGTCCTTTCTCAGCACAGTGGTGTGGTCTCTCCTGGTAGAGTCCTTTCTCAGCACAGTGGTGTGGTCTCTCATGGTGGAGTCCTTTCTCAGCACAGTGGTGTGGTCTCTCATGGTGGAGTTCTTTCTCAGCACAGTGGTGTGGTCTCTCATGGTGGAGTTCTTTCTCAGCACAGTGGTGTGGTCTCTCCTGGTAGAGTCCTTTCTCAGCACAGTGGTGTGGTCTCTCATGGTAGAGTCCTTTCTCAGCACAGTGGTGTGGTCTCTCCTGGTAGAGTCCTTTCTCAGCACAGTGGTGTGGTCTCTCCTGGTAGAGTCCTTTCTCAGCACAGTGGTGTGGTCTCTCCTGGTGGAGTCCTTTCTCAGCACAGTGGTGTGGTCTCTCCTGGTGGAGTCCTTTCTCAGCACAGTGGTGTGGTCTCTCCTGGTAGAGTCCTTTCTCAGCACAGTGGTGTGGTCTCTCCTGGTGGAGTCCTTTCTCAGCACAGTGGTGTGGTCTCTCATGGTGGAGTTCTTTCTCAGCACAGTGGTGTGGTCTCTCCTGGTAGAGTCCTTTCTCAGCACAGTGGTGTGGTCTCCTGGTAGAGTTCTTTCTCAGCACAGTGGTGTGGTCTCTCCTGGTAGAGTCCTTTCTCAGCACAGTGGTGTGGTCTCTCCTGGTATAGTCCTTTCTCAGCACAGTGGTGTGGTCTCTCATGGTAGAGTTATTTCTCAGCACAGTGGTGTGGTCTCTCGTGGTGGAGTTCATGTTGACCTTGCAGACCTCTCTTCATGTTGACCTTGACCTCTCTTCATGTTGACCTTGACCTTTCTTCATGTTGACCTCTCTTCATGTTGACCTCTGACCTCTCTTCATGTTGACCTCTGACCTCTCTAGGGTCAGGGCTGCTGCAGGAGACGGAGGACGTCTGCCAGAGCATCAGTCAACTCAACCAAAAGGTCAGAGTGCGTAATGTACAGTATATATGATCAATTAGTGTATACGTCTTTCTGGTCCGACAAAAATGGTCTGACAAAAAATAAGAACTAGTTTTAAGCTTGTCCTTGAAACAATCTAATGTAATATAATCAAAACATGTTTTAATTATTACTCTACATAAAAGTGTTATCTATAGCACCGTCAGGTAGTAGCAGCCCCTCCCTCAGGTAGTAGCAGCCCCTCCCTCAGGTAGTAGCAGCCCCTCCCTCAGGTAGTAGCAGCCCCTCCCTCAGGTAGTAGCAGCCCCTCCCTCAGGTAGTAGCAGCCCCTCCCTCAGGTAGTAGCAGCCCCTCCCTCAGGTAGTAGCAGCCCCTCCCTATCCCCACTCAACTCCAACCCACACATCAGATTAGATTAGTCATACTGGCCAGCAGCATAACTAGTAGTAGGTAAGGGATATAGATATAGTATTTACAGATAATGTAAAAAGAGATTATATGCATTATATTATATGCAATTAGGTTAATATTGTAGTATTGCTAACACCTGTGAAGCAGAATTCTAACTTAATTTGGGTGTTTCAGAGCTCCAACACAAAGCCAGTACCCCACTCTGAACAGACCTGTGCCGTGTTGGTCAGGACTCCCTGGAAGAAGAGATCTTGTATCTCAATGGGACATTCCTGGATAAATAAAGACCCACATTTCACATCTGGGCCGCATTACTGATTTGAGGGTTCTATCTCTCTGATCTCTAGCTTTAGGAGAGAGTGGTGTGTGTTCACGAATACTGACTGAACTGTCCTGGGGCACAGGAAGAACATACTGACTGAACTGTCCTGGGGCACAGGAAGAACATACTGACTGAACTGTCCTGGGGCACAGGAAGCACATACTGACTGAACTGTCCTGGGGCACAGGAAGAACATACTGACTGAACTGTCCTGGGGCACAGGAAGAACATACTGACTGAACTGTCCTGGGGCACAGGAAGCACATACTGACTGAACTGTCCTGGGGCACAGGAAGAACATACTGACTGAACTGTCCTGGGGCACAGGAAGAACATACTGACTGAACTCTCCTGGGGCACAGGAAGCACATACTGACTGAACTGTCCTGGGGCACAGGAAGAACATACTGACTGAACTGTCCTGGGGCACAGGTAGAACATACTGACTGAACTGTCCTGGGGCACAGGAAGCACATACTGACTGAACTGTCCTGGGGCACAGGTAGAACATACTGACTGAACTGTCCTGGGGCACAGGAAGAACATACTGACTGAACTGTCCTGGGGCACAGGAAGAACATACTGACTGAACTCTCCTGGGGCACAGGAAGAACATACTGACTGAACTGTCCTGGGGCACAGGAAGAACATACTGACTGAACTGTCCTGGGGCACAGGAAGAACATACAGGACGTCCAGGACACTCGATGCATGTGTTGTGGCGGATTATGTCAGGGACCTGATGGACACTGAAATACTGAAAATCGCGATCAGACAATTGGAATATTCTTTTTGGAATACCCCGATCAAAGGTAAGGACTATCTGACTTCTACCTTGATCCTACAATTATTACATATTGATCCAGTCGATCAACGTATCTAGTATTCAAAACAAATGCTGTTGATGATGATCAGAGCATCAAAAAACCGATGATTTACAGGGTTTTTTGTAGATACAGTACAGATTTTTGCCATCCGGACAAATGCAATTGGAAATATGAATATAGAATATCAGGCCTATAAATTACCTTATTATGGCCAAGTCACACATATATGGATCGGGCCGAATCTCTTCTTTCCAATGGCATTTAGTACCACCAGGCGTTAGTACCAAAAACGTAAAAGGAATTATGATTGACAGGGGCTGGCATGAGCTGGGATGTGTAGTTTTTTTTTATTTTGAAAGCCTATCAAAAGCCCTGGGTCTCCTTGTTCATAGGACTACACAGACATATGACAGCTTCCTCTATTTCCGTCTAATTCATCCAGTTTCAGTCTGGATGCGCCAAGATATTTATAAACTCATATTTCGCTAATAACACTTACAATCATTGGTAAACAAACGTAGTGCTGAAAATATACACTTTTATGGCTGTTTTGACAGGGTTAGGGTCTTTACTCTTGGCTACATTTGAAAAAGAAACGCAACATTAATTAATACGTTCTGTATTCATCTATTTATGGCGTAATAACAATCTTGTACCGGTACCGGACCGCTTGGGCTTAAGGGGTTAATTAGGAGAGGTGTGTTTTTCCGTTGGTTATTCTCCTCTGACTACAAGGCTTGGTGAGATAACACTGTGTTCTGTTATTCTAAACAAGGATGTGTTTCAAGCTCTGTGTTTGTCTTCTCAGATGGGCACGTTGAACCAGGAAGTATCTCAGCTCACCAAGGACATCCATCATATGATGCACGTCCTGCAGGCCCAGGTGGCCATGCACCACTACACCGCCTCTCTTTCCTCCTACCCGTACAGCGTCCACGTCATCTCCAACCCACCTCCTGCGCCCGGTGCCGGCATGGCCTACAACCTGACCGGCCCTGACTCACACCTTCACCAGGACTCTGCCGGCATGGCCTACAACCTGACCGGCCCCCCTGACTCACACCTTCACCAGGACTCTGCCGGCATGGCCTACAACCTGACTGGCCCCCCTGACTCACACCTTCACCAGGACTCTGCCGGCATGGCCTACAACCTGACCGGCCCCCCTGACTCACACCTTCACCAGGACTCTGCCGGCATGGCCTACAACCTGACCGGCCCTGACTCACACCTTCACCAGGACTCTGCCGGCATGGCCTACAACCTGACCGGCCCTGACTCACACCTTCACCAGGACTCTGCCGGCATGGAGGGCCACGGCCATCATGGTCTCCCGCCTTGGGTGCAGTGGAGATACGGCGGGGGAGGTGGAGGCCAGCCGGAGGGCCACTACCAACCCCAATCCTCTAGCCCGGCTCCCCCTAACATCTACCAGTCCCACTCTGTAGACTCAGCTGGCCGGCCTGAAAGTGTCACCCCTAATCCTCATCCTTGGACCGGGCCTTCCCTTCTCAGCATCAGCCCAGCCTTCCAAGGAGGAAGTGAAGGTCAAGACTCTGACAGGAGGCTTCTCAGCGGTAGCCCCACTCTCATCAGCCAGTCTCAGGCCAGGTTGTGCCTGCAGCCTCCCTGTGGCAGCGATGACTACTCCTGCCTGTTGTCCAGCGCCCCTACATCCACCCAGAGTCTCTTAGCCCTGGCACCCAGCCCTTACCCCCACCACCGCCTGCCCTCCGAATCCCACCTTGAAGGGGATGTCCCTGTTCTTGCGTTGGATCTCCAGCGATGTAACCTGCCGCAGGACACTCCCAGCATCGCAGCAGAGGAGGAGCTCCGCCTCTCCATCCATCCCGTCCTGACCTCTCCCTCTCTGCCTTCCTCCTTCCACAGACGGCCGTCCGTTAGCTCCCAGGACTCTGGAGGAACTCCCACCAGGCCAGACGTGTGCGACGGCCACCTCCCCCTGCTGGGCGATCCCTTGGTGGTGGGGCATACTAGCCTGGAGTGCCTGTTGGGGACCAGCAGGTCCACTGAGAGCAGGGACAGCCACCTCCCCCTGCTGGGCGATCCCTTGGTGGTGGGGCATACTAGCCTGGAGTGCCTGTTGGGGACCAGCAGGTCCACTGAGAGCAGGGACAGCCACCTCCCCCTGCTGGGCGATCCCTTGGTGGTGGGGCACACTAGCCTGGAGTGCCTGTTGGGGACCAGTAGGTCCACTGAGAGCAGGGACAGCGAGAGCGTGTCCTCCAGCTTTGGCATCCAGACTCCGAGCACGGAGCAGTCCTGGTGTCTGGACCTCACCGACTAGAGGAGACTGACCCCTAACCCTAACCCTGGTGTCTGGACCTCACCGACTAGAGGAGACGGAATGACGTGGTTAAGAGCCTCAACCCCAGACGGACCCCAAATTCAAGGGTTTTGTTGGGCTGAATTGATTACTCGGGTTGGGATTGGGCACAGGTTAAAAAATATTGTTCATGAATATTAGTAGTTTTTCATGAGAAGGTTATCAGCAGTTTGGGGTTTCAAATGGCCTGGGCCACACACACGATTTTAACTCTCTTGGTTTGGGTTTAGAGTTCGGGTTTAGGGTTTTAGTTTTTTTCTTTTTCTTTTTTTGCTGACATCTTTAACTGCAACATAAACAGGGGCAGCGCTGTGAGAAACTGAGCAGCACTGAACAAGGGGATAGGCTGTTACCACGTCCTTTACAGTGTTTGAAGTCACTCTGTGTGCAATGTTTCTCCCACCTGTTGTCAACTGACCTCTACTATGGAACATTTGAATAAAAAAATTATCAATGTTTTTCTTTTCTATCTGTTGCGGCATTATATGAAACAGAGGGTCTTTCAGTGCTTTGGAATCATCTCCGACAAGTTTACCAAGTTTTTAATGGGCATCAAAACGAATGTTTATACTATATACATATGGACATTTGGCACAATATGCTGTTACAAAAAAAAATATATATCCATTTATTTATTTATTACTTATCAAGAACTAACAGAGGCATTATTGTAACTAGTGATATGGAGTCTAGTCAGAACCATATAATCCAGTCCACCCATAGATAAACATATATAAATGGACTACTATATGCCGATGACTTAACCATAGCATGGTACTGTATTAATGCACAACTTCAAGAGGTTCAAATGTTTACCTTTATTTAAGTTGTTGAGCTCCTGGGCTAAAGCCTGATTTATCAGCGATATCACTCCAACATGTCGTAACCGAGCGCCGTACCTCGTCAACATGGTCTCAACACAAAATGTAAAAAAAAGTACTAATTGACCACAAGAAAAAAGGTACATAATATACGTTATGTTATAGCCATAAGTAATATGTTTCATATCGGCGGAAGTCCAAAACTAAAAGTGCGACTGGGAGTCGAACCAACAATAATTGTAGTCATGGGCAGATGCTCTCACCACTAGACTAAGACACCCACCCTGATACAAACACAGCTCTCACCACTAGACTAAGACAGCCTCCCTGATACAAACACAGCTCTCACCACTAGACTAAGACACCCACCCTGATACTAACACAGCTCTCACCACTAGACTAAGACACCCACCCTGATACAAACACAGCTCTCACCACTAGACTAAGACACCCACCCTGATACAAACACAGCTCTCACCACTAGACTAAGACACCCACCCTGATACAAACACAGCTCTCACCACTAGACTAAGACACCCTCCCTGATACAAACACAGCTCTCACCACTAGACTAAGACACCCACCCTGATACTAACACAGCTCTCACCACTAGACTAAGACACCCACCCTGATACAAACACAGCTCTCACCACTAGACTAAGACACCCACTCTGATACAAACACAGCGCTCACCACTAGACTAAGACACCCACCCTGATACAAACACAGCTCTCACCACTAGACTAAGACACCCACCCTGATACAAACACAGCTCTCACCACTAGACTAAGACACCAACCCACCCTGATACAAACACAGCTCTCACCACTAGACTAAGACACCCACCCTGATACAAACACAGCTTTCACCACTAGACTAAGACACCCACCCTGATACAAACACAGCTCTCACCACTAGACAAAGACACCCACCCTGATACAAACACAGCTCTCACCACTAGACTAAGACACCCACCCTGATACTAACACAGCTCTCACCACTAGACTAAGACACCCACCCTGATACAAACACAGCTCTCACCACTAGACTAAGACACCCACCCTGATACTAACACAGCTCTCACCACTAGACTAAACCACCCACCCTGATACAAACACAGATCTCACCACTAGACTAAGACACCCACCCACCCTGATACAAACACAGCTCTCACCACTAGACTAAGACACCCACCCTGATACAAACACAGCTCTCACCACTAGACTAAGACACCCACCCTGATACAAACACAGCTCTCACCACTAGACTAAGACACCCACCCTGATACAAACACAGCTCTCACCTCTAGACTAAGACACCCACCCTGATACAAACACAGCTCTCACCACTAGACTAAGGCACCCACCCTGATACAAACACAGCTCTCACCACTAGACTAAGACACCCACCCTGAAACAAACACAGCTCTCACCACTAGACTAAGACACCCACCCACCCTGATACAAACACAGCTCTCACCACTAGACTAAGACACCCACCCTGATACAAACACAGCTCTCACCACTAGACTAAGACACCCACCCTGATACAAACACAGCTCTCACCACTAGACTAAGACACCCACCCTGATACAAACACAGCTCTCACCACTAGACTAAGACACCCACCCTGATACAAACACAGCTCTCACCACTAGACTAAGACACCCACCCTGATACAAACACAGCTCTCACCACTAGACTAAGACACACACCCTGATACAAACACAGCTCTCACCTCTAGACTAAGACACCCACCCTGATAAAAACACAGCCCTCACCACTAGACTAAGACACCCACCCTGATACAAACACAGCAATACTATGATGATGGTTCATTTTAACGTATAACGGTTATGATAGAAAGTTAGGTTTAAGGTTAGAGTAAATGTTATGGTTAGTTTAAGGTTGTTGTTAAAGTTAGGGTTACTGTAATGGTTAGTTTAAGGTAATAATGTGGTTAAGGTTTAGGTTAAGGTTATGGTTAGTTTAAGGTAACAGTGTGGTTAAGGTTAGGGTTAAGGTTGTGTCTTGGTAGTCTTGAGGTAAAGGCACTTGCCCTCCCATCTGATCGTCCAGCGTTTTCTGTCTGTCAATTGTAATATGTAATATATGTACTTATTTGTTAATATATAATATATTACTTATTTGTAATAGGTACACATTGTACATTTTTGTAAATATGTCAATATATTACTTAACATAATGTACAATATATACCTTTTTATTTTGGTCGATAATTTATTTGTACATATTTTAAAGGGGAACTATTTTGCTATTTCTTTCACTATTTGGGCAATTTTACACTATTCCTGTGAGTCTATGGAACACATCTGTAAGGTTTTTTTCAATAAAATTCATTGTTTTGTATTTTTAATCAAGTACTTTGGTGCACCATTTTCTGCCCTGCCAGATTCCATACTGTCAATGCGTGTAGAGAGAGAGAGAGAGAGAGAGAGAGAGAGAGATTGAGAGAGATTGAGAGAGAGAGAGAGAGATTGAGATTCAATGCGATTGGGCTAAGCCCTAGGTTCAGGTTAGTAGAAAAGAGCGCCCGGAGCGTTTAGCGTGTGGCACAGCCCAATACACAAGGTTTTAAATGGTGCTCAATACCGCCGCCTGGTAGGATGCGGCCGGTATTGCACTTTAGCGATCTCAGACTCAGCCCCATGACAACACCAGGCTCCCTGGATGGATAATGAATGGAAATGTCAAATAACTTTTACTTACTTTTAATTTTTACTTACTTTCTTTTTTACTGTATCTAGCACACTCCGGGGCTCTTTCAGAAATAAGCATTTCATATAAAGTATTCTGTATTTTGTTGTGACATAATAAACAAACTTGAAACTTGAAATTGGTGAGAGCTTCATATTCCTCTCCCGCCCGGCAACAGACAGAAACACTGCTGAAAGAGGATAGTCTCTGTCCTGATTGGCTCAAGGCCGACATACCTTTTGACAAATTTGGCCAAATGGTATTTGTGACACAGAGCAAGAGTTTGAAAAGGCTTTAATCAATCAGATAGTCAGAACATTTAGCACAGATGAAACAATGATCTATGAAACAGAAACTGCCCAGGATGCTCAGATAGAAAGCCTAGTCTCCCTCTAGATCTGAACTCTGTAGGGAAAGGGAAGACACTCCCCAGGACAAGAGCAGGTTGAACAGGATACAGTTCTCTGGCTAACCCCATGAGAAGGATCACATGCTTGTTCCAAAGGGATCCTATTCTTAGGGATATATTTCCTGCCCCTCCTTAGATCAGTTTCAGGAGGGTTCCTACATTATGGGACAGGTTATTACCAAGCCATCTAACAATAATCTTTCTGTACAATATGTAAAATAATATCAATATTTATATTTCTTTCTCGTAAATCTTTTCTTCTATCTATACATTTTCTATAGCCATCTAGTGATCATACTTTTTGCAGTTGTCACCTGTGAGTTCATTGGCTTCCTATGCAGGTGTTTGCAGTTATCTTGTTGGTTCTGACGGGAACCTGTTCTGCAGGCTGCGTGTTGTAAACCAACCTCTGACCCTAACCTGGTACACAACCTCTGACCTTAACCCTAACCTGGGTACACAACCTCTGACCCTATCCCTAACCTGGGGGAGAGGGCCACTCAGGACAGGCCTCCACTGTGGGGAGGTAACTCTAACCTGGGGGAGAGGGCCACTCAGACCTCCACTGTGGGGAGGTAACTCTAACATGGGGGAGAGGGCCACTCAGGCCTCCACTGTGGGGAGGTAACTCTAACATGGGGGAGAGGGCCACTCAGACCTCCACTGTGGGGAGGTAACTCTAACCTGGGAGAGAGGGCCACTCAGGCCTCCACTGTGGGGAGGTAACTCTAACCTGGGGGAGAGGGCCACTCAGACCTCCACTGTGGGGAGGTAACTCTAACATGGGGGAGAGGGCCACTCAGGCCTCCACTGTGGGGAGGTAACTATAACCTGGGGGAGAGGGCCACTCAGACCTCCACTGTGGGGAGGTAACTCTAACCTGGGGGAGAGGGCCACTCAGACCTCCACTGTGGGGAGGTAACTCTAACCTGGGGGAGAGGGCCACTCAGGACAGGCCTCCACTGTGGGGAGGTAACTCTAACCTGGGGGAGAGGGCCACTCAGGCCTCCACTGTGGGGAGGTAACTCTAACCTGGGGGAGAGGGCCACTCAGGACAGGCCTCCACTGTGGGGAGGTAACTCTAACCTGGGGGAGAGGGCCACTCAGACCTCCACTGTGGGGAGGTAACTCTAACCTGGGGGAGAGGGCCACTCAGGCCTCCACTGTGGGGAGGTAACTCTAACCTGGGGGAGAGGGCCACTCAGGACAGGCCTCCACTGTGGGCAGGTTTGGTCATGTTGTCCGTGTAGAGACAGAGGTGTTTAGCAGGCTGTGATGTAGAGACAGAGGTGTTTAGCAGGCTGTGATGTACAGGTGTAGAGACAGGTGTTTAGCAGGCTGTGATGTACAGGTGTAGAGACAGAGGTGTTTAGCAGGCTGTGATGTACAGGTGTAGAGACAGAGGTGTTTAGCAGGCTGTGACGTACAGGTGTAGAGACAGAGGTGTTTAGCAGACTGTGACGTACAGGTGTAGAGACAGAGGTGTTTAGCAGGCTGTGACGTACAGGTGTAGAGACAGAGGTGTTTAGCAGGCTGTGATGTACAGGTGTAGAGACAGAGGTGTTTAGCAGGCTGTGACATACAGGTGTAGAGACAGAGGTGTTTAGCAGGCTGTGATGTACAGGTGTAGAGACAGAGGTGTTTAGCAGACTGTGACGTACAGGTGTAGAGACAGAGGTGTTTAGCAGGCTGTGACGTACAGGTGTAGAGACAGGTGTTTAGCAGGCTGTGACGTACAGGTGTAGAGACAGGTGTTTAGCATGCTGTGATGTACAGGTGTAGAGACAGGTGTTTAGCATGCTGTGATGTACAGGTGTAGAGACAGAGGTGTTTAGCAGGCTGTGACGTACAGGTGTAGAGATGGAGGTGGTGTTTAGCAGGCTGTGACGTACAGGTGTAGAGACAGGTGTTTAGCAGGCTGTGACGTACAGGTGTAGAGACAGAGGTGTTTAGCAGGCTGTGACGTACAGGTGTAGAGACAGGTGTTTAGCAGGCTGTGACGTACAGGTGTAGAGACAGAGGTGTTTAGCAGGCTGTGACGTACAGGTGTAGAGACAGAGGTGTTTAGCAGGCTGTGATGTACAGGTGTAGAGACAGAGGTGTTTAGCAGGCTGTGACGTACAGGTGTAGAGACAGAGGTGTTTAGCAGGCTGTGACGTACAGGCGTAGAGACAGAGGTGTTTAGCAGGCTGTGACGTACAGGTGTAGAGACAGAGGTGTTTAGCAGGCTGTGATGTAGAGACAGGTGTTTAGCAGGCTGTGACGTACAGGTGTAGAGACAGAGGTGTTTAGCAGGCTGTGACGTACAGGTGTAGAGACAGAGGTGTTTAGCAGGCTGTGACGTACAGGTGTAGAGACAGAGGTGTTTAGCAGGCTGTGACGTACAGGTGTAGAGACAGAGGAGTTTAGCAGGCTGTGACGTACAGGTGTAGAGGCAGCTCTGCGTAGGAGTGTGTCCAAAGCCCCCCCCCCCCCCTTCCCAATTAGTCAGAATTCCCATCAGCTGTTCATATTAACCCATTCACAGTCAAATGTCACTAGTCTCTCTGGGCCAGCACATATCCTGGGGCAGATAAATAGATCCACACAGTGTATTCACTAAAAGTAAAGAGTTAATGAAGCAGGACCCTCTCATTCTCCAGGTAATAATGAGAGACATCCACATCCATGCTGTCACATACATTGTTTACCCACAGGGTAATTATTTTCCCCAAATAGATATTTTTTATTTTGATGCATAAAGAAAAAGGAAAATACAGTAATGTTGAGGTCCCAAACAGACATATGACGCTACACCAGTTGACCCCAATGTAAACAATGCAAGAGTATCAGGACCTGCACAGAGGAACACGACAGATATGTGATACATGTGAGATCCGCTTGTTGGCCTGGATATAAACAATAGGCTCAGATGATACCTATAAGAGAAGTGAGTCTCACTCCACAGACGCAGCCAGACAGGTGAGACACTGATTTCTATCCTGCTTCTAGTTTCAAACACATTGGAGGTTAAATGCTGTAATATCTTTTCAATACAAGATAGCAAATATTATTTGAGATGTGTGTTTACTGTTCAAAAAGCTAAGAAAGGGATTAAAAGGAGATGCATTTCGATTGTTGGGGTTAACTTGTGGAACATGCTGATATACATTTAAGAATGAGTCATTTGCTTTTGGATAAAAAAAAATAAGTTTGTGTAGCTATTTTTGAAGATTACAAATGTGAATGACTTTTATTTTATATTTGTTTTGTCTTTGTTTTGGAGGCTGATAATAGGACAGATATAAGCATTATGCTTCAGTCTGTACCTTTTCAGTCACTGACTAAATCAAAGACCGTTGACAGTCTAGAATGATTGTGCATATTGTATTATGTGTGATCACTACTACTACTACTACTAATAATAGTAATATAGCAGCATTCCTTTTTTTTCCATCGTTTTCTTTTTATTTATAGTTTTTCTTTTTTTAAATTATGAAAACAGTGCAATAACCTTGACAACTGGTTGATTTGATGGTCCTACCAGTATATCTGATTCTATATTTCTTATATTGAGTGTTTTTGTTTTGAACAAGGCAAAGAATGTGCTTGATTATAATTCTATGCGAATATTATATTGTTCACTCATCCTACCATATTCGAGTTACTGTGTGGAAGTGTGGGGTAACACGTATGAAAGCAACATGAAGCCATTATTTATATTACAGAAGAGAGCAGTAAGAATAGTTCACAAAGTAGATTCAAGAGAACATACCTATGAATTATTTATTAAATCCAGACTTTTGAAACTTAAAGAGTTAGCTGAAATACAGACTTTATTAGTTTTGTTTAGAGCAAAATGCAGAGTATTACCAGCAAATATGCAGAGGTTGTTCATTCCCTGTCCAGATGACAGCAGAAGGAAATTCCATTTTAAGCACCAATTTGCACGAACCACCTTAAAACAAAGGTGCACCTCAGTTATAGGTATCAAACTATGGAACTCTTTGCAGAATGATGAAAAGAGTTCTACTAATATATTTCACTTCAAAAGGTTGTACAAAGAAAAGATAAATAGACAGTATTGCACAGTTTAGTATAATATTGCAGTTTAGCATAACAGGATAACATAGCATATTGCAGTATAGGCTAGTATGAGTATAGTAATATAGTATATAGCAGCGTAACATAGAATACTAATATATTAAAATATTGTATAATACTGTATACCAATATGGTGTATAAATAGTATGATTTAGTTATATTATAATAAAAGAAAAATTATACAATTATATAGTATATGTAAGGGATAATGTATAGCTACGAGGTCATTGTCGCAAAATAATTGACAGACACAGAGTTTAAAATACCGAGCCGCCTCGGCGAGGTGTTTTAAACGTCAGTGAAGGTCAATTATTTTGCGACAATGATCGAGTATAGCTATACATTATCCCGCTTATTACATGGCTAACTTACTAACAATATACCTAATTCATTTTACATCGACTCGCAACACTGGTTTTGGCTGCGTTCTGGCTCCGCCCCATGTCATCGCCGGCAGCAGAACACCGGCAGTGTCTAATTGCACTGAAACAGTGTGTGTCAGTGGGCTTGATTGCGAACAGCTGCGCACAGCGGTCATTATTGTCTGATAATGACCGCTGTCAGGGGGCTATTGACCAATCACAAGCAAGCATTTCGGCGAATGTGAAAACGCCATGTAATAAAGAAGTATAATATAGAATAATACATTATATAAATGTATAGATACGTGTGTGTGTGTGTGGGTGTGTATAAATGAATTAACCTAAATATGTAGTTTGACTAATAGATACACAAAATGGGTTTATTTATGTTGATTTAATTTGGTTGTGTTGATGTTTCCATTTTTGCGGGATGGGTATATTCTGTTTGGTTTTACGCAATAAGTCTATCGGTGTGTTGTGTGTGTCTAGGGGCAGGTATATATAAGAATTTTTCATCTTCCTGTTCCTTTCGGCAATGGTATTTGGTGAATTATATTAATATGTACTGTTGGACTGTGGTAATTCCATGTACGAATAAATGAATGATGATGATGATGATGATGATGATGATGATGATGATATTGAATGCTAGAATACTGCTTTATATATATATATATGATAGCCATGTACAATAATACTGTATATACCATATATATACTGTATATTTATATTTACTGTGTATGTACCACAGTCCGTTGAGGTTTTTAAAGGGTCTAAAGAAATTTCTTTTTAACAAGGCATTTGCCTAAATGGACCGACCGATGCCTTGTGTGTTTTTTTATTATTATTAATTTTTTTATCTGAATGTTTCGTCCATTTCATTGGTTGCTTTATTCATTTTAATAGTTTTTTTATTCATTAAATTGTTTTGTATTTTTACCTCCTTTCATGTAAGACTTTGAGATTGTCACAAATATAAAGTGCGTCACAAATTGAATTTATTATTATTATATATTTATCCACACCGGTCTGAATATACCTGCATATATTCTGCATATACTATATCTATATCTGTATCTCTTACCTACTCTTACTAACCCTAACCCTAACCCATATACTATATCTATATCTGTATCTCTTACCTACTCTTACTAACCCTAACCCATATACTATATCTATATCTGTATCTCTTACCTACTCTTACTAACCCTAACCCATATACTATATCTATATCTGTATCTCTTACTAACCCTAACCCATATACTATATCTATATCTCTTACCTACTCTTACTAACCCTAACCCATATACTATATCTATATCTCTTACCTACTCTTACTTGTTATACCACTGGTCAGGATGGCTACTACCATAGTTTATTTATACCTATATCACGGTACATTATAATACTGTAACACTGTACATACATCTGATTAGCACTATTACTCAGTAGTACTAATTTATATATGTTATACCCAGTTTAATCACCTGTACATTGTGTACTACTATTGCCCTTTACTGCTATTTGCACTCTGGTTGGTTGCCAAATGTATTTCTGTTGTACTGTACTTCTAATCTAATCTGTATGATGACGATACATTTAAATCGAATCTAATCTAATCTGTATGATGACGATACATTTAAATCGAATCTAATCTAATCTGTATGATGATGATACATTTTAATCTAATCTAATCAAATCTGTATGATGACAATACATTTGTATCTAATCTGATCTGTATGATGACAATACATTTGAATCTAATCTAATCTAATAATTTTATTTTACAGAGAATCCAACATGGTCTCCTCAGCACTTGGCTTTACTGTGTTCTTAGCCTTTTTGTGCTGCAACTGTAAGTAACTCCTTCTCTGTCTCTCAGAACCTTCAGCTGTAACTGTGGTCAGTGGCTGCATCACTATACCCTCATCTCACAGGGTCAGGGTGGGTTAGGGTTGCGTCTATGCTTTCTACAACGCCACTCGGTTTCCGCGTTGCCGTTTTGCGCTCTGATTGGCCGAGCGAGCGCATGCGCATGAGCCGCGACAAGCTCCTCTATCTAAACTCCGCTTAAGCTCCAGGAGAGAGGAGAGAGGCTGAAAAGCCGCAGTTCTTGCCCGACTGATGGGAGCCGAATCCCGGATCAGATTTTTCTGATGAATACCCCCAAAACATGGAGGTCCCGAACGCAATTTATACAAATAGAGTATTGATTACGCCGTAACGAATCATTAAAAAAATATACCGTTAACTGGAATATGTTGTGTGTGCCTTTACACATATGTTGGATTATGTAATTGGTTTGTCATGACAAACTAATAAAAAATCGCATCGCCGGCTTCGCGGCTGCATTGCCGGTCCGCGACAAGACCGTCTGCGGCTTGCTCCAGCGGACACCAGCATAGACGCGTTAGGGTCAGGGTCATGGTCAGGGTCAGGGTCAGGGTCATGGTCATGGTCAGGGTCAGGGTCAGGGTCAGGGTCAGGTTAAAACATACATGTGAGTCCACCAGGAGGAGATGCAGGTTCATATGATTGTAAATTAAAAATTATTCTTAATGATTCATTAATTCATTAAATAGTATACTTAATGATTCATTAATTCATTAAGAATAATGAGCAATGAATGATAGCAACAATGAACAATGTTACTATGGTGATATTGTAAATATCTGTACATAATCAGTAATGTTTATATCTGATTCATAAGTGAGGAACATTATTGGCACACAGTACATTAGTGGGCGTATATAGTTAGACCTATGTACACTTATATTGATCCACATTTTTACTAGTAATATGGAAATGATTTCAGATTATTGTCAAATAATGCTTAAAAGGGGAACTACTAATAATCATAACTACCTCATACTATAGTCTATATAACTACCTACCTCCTACTGCATGTACAATAGTGCTGTATATACTGTATATATACATTTATATTTACCACTTATATATATATATCTGTCTGAATATATCTGCATATAATCACATTTACATTTAGTCATTTAGCTGAACGCTTTTATCCAAAGTAACTTACAAGTTCTGTACGACAAGTCATCAGGAAGGAACTCTATCAGCTGAGTAACAATGTTCATCAAAGTGTTGAGTGCTACAGTGTAGGTTAGTTTATTAGGACAAGTGCATGACAGTAAGGTTAGTTATGGTTAGAGTATTTAAAGGGGAACTATCTTATAAATGACCTTTTCCAGTCTTTAGGGTTATTTTCTAGCTATGTGGACTTATAGTAATAGGATCTATGTCTCTAATTCTCGATTTGGCGCATTCTTCCAATTCTCCCCTCACAATAATGTCCCTCCCTCAAGTGAGTCATCTGAAAATTTGCCTATATGGGACGTCATATGGTGCGTAAGCGTATTTGCATAATAACACCCGCCCCCTCTAGCTGCCCGCCGAGCGAGAGCGAGAGAAGCAGAGAACTGTAAACGCTCTGCGTGTCTCCCTCTCCCTCTCGAGGAAGTCCACCACCGTGCTGCGCTACAGCTCATGCTCCCGAACTGTAACACTAATTATGCTGCTGACCAGTATGAGTTACTACCATAGCGTCTTTATACCTGTATCACTGTACATTAATACTACAACTCAAGTTTCAAGTTCAAGTTTCTTTATTATTTGTCATACAGAAATACAGAATACTTTGCATGAAATGTTTCTTTCTGTTTCGCTCCTGAGAGTGTGCTCGATAATAATAAGATAGTATAAATAAGTATAATAAGTAAAAAATAGAAAGTCAAGAAGTCAAGTAAACACAAGTGTAAACAACAATTGTTGAGTATACCTCTAGTCTATATTAGAGGTGGGCATAGATTCATTTTTTGAAATCTAGATTAATCTATCTGCAATCCTGGATTTATTAAAATGGCTCAAAAAAAGGAAAAAAACTGCCGAAGGCATTCAAAATATGTGTGTTCTACCCAAATAATGACCAGAAGTAAGTCCTTACTTTTCTTTCCTCCTTATGTTTCTCAGGCCAGGTGGCCCATTACACCATGAGCCCATCTCCCGTTTCCAAAATGCATTACAGACTGTTTGAAAAAGCTGTTTTGCTATGATAATTGGTAATGAAATATCAAAATAATGTTCAATAAGTTGTTTTATTCAGAAGTTAACACAAATAAATAATATTACCAGTACAGTATCTAGCACACTCTCAGGAGCAAAACAGAAAGAAGCATTTCAAACTTGAACTATGTGACATGGCTTGACTCAATCAGTCCAATCTCTATTTCTCCTTCTTCCACCAGTCACTCAGGCAGACCAGCTTGTTTTATGTAGCGATGTCTACTTATAGTGCCTATAATATTTTTCCCGTTGGGTGCCAATGCAAATCAACTGCTCCAGTGGAGTTGCTCAGTGGCCAATGGTGTCAACTGTGGTTGTACTGGGCAGCTCCCAGGTGTGAATGGAACTGTGTGAATGTGAAGCAGGGCGTTCCTGAAAAAGAGCATCTGTGCTCAGAGAACCTACCCTGGGTAAACAAAGGTAAATTATTATTATTTTTTTTAGATTAATGCGTTAATTATATTATCGCGCGATAATAGTATCGCGTTAACGCAGCACGTTAACACCGTTAACGGCCCAGCTCTAGTCTATATACAGTATGTACATCTGGTACAAAAATGGTGAGGTATAGCTTAGCTTGTGGTGCCACCTTGTGGTGGTGAGGTGCAATAAGGAAGAGATGCGCAATTCTCTTACCAATAATATAAATATAAAGTGTAAAGTGTGGTAAAGTGGGTGCTACAGTGTGTTGTTTATTTAAAGTGAGTGTGTGTGTGCTGTGGGTGTGTTGCTGGATTGTTATTGTTCGTTGAGCATCCTGATGGCCTGGGGATAGAAGCTCCTTCTGAGTCTCTCTGTCAAGTCTGTAGTATGGCAGGCTGTGGAGGAGGTAGAGCGGTCGTCTGGTAATTGGAAGGTTCCCAGTTTGATTCCTGCTCCTCCCGGGCAGCGTGTCAAAGTGTCCTTGAGCAAGACACTTAACCCCTAACTGCTCCCGATGAGCAGGTTGGCATATTGCATGGTCACCTCATGCACCATTATTACTCAGTAATATTCATTTATATATTTTATACCCAGTTTAATCTCCTGTACATTGTATATTACTGTTGCACTTTACTGTTACATTTGCACTCTGAAACTTGAAACTTCTCTTCGTTGTACTGTACGTGTGCTGTATGACGACAATACATTTTAATATAATCTAATATAATCTATATAGAGATTTCTTTGTTAAAAATCCAGTATATTGTTTGAACATCATTAGAAAAACATCATGTTAACGTTCAGTGTTTCTGTCATGTCAGCTGTCCAGGCGTTGAAATGCTACAAATGTGAAAGTCTGAAGCCGAAGGCACATCCCCCTTGTGACATCACTAACGGCACCATGACAGAGATGGACTGCGGACTTGGCCACTGCATCTCCATTAAACTGACTACCTGTGAGCAACAATCCATTCAACCTTCAACCTGCTGTTACTATTATTATTATTATTATTATTATTATTATTATTATTATTATTATTATTATTATTATTATTATTATTATTATTATTATTATTATTATTATTATTATTATTATTATTATTATTATTATTATTATTATTATTATTATTATTATTATTATTATTATTGTTATTTGTTATTTGTTATTTATTATTTATTATTATTATTATTATTATTATTATTATTATTATTATTATTATTATTATTATTATTATTATTATTATTATTATTATTATTATTATTATTATTATTATTATTATTATTATTATTATTATTATTATTATTATTATTATTATTATATTAGACAGACCCTACTGTTAATACTGATAGGGCAGACAGACCTGCTGTTAATACTGATAGGGCAGACAGATTAATACTGTTAATACTGATAGGGCAGACATACCTGCTGTTAATACTGATAGGGCAGACAGACCTGCTGTTAATACTGATAGGGCAGACATACCTGCTGTTAATACTGATAGGGCAGACAGACCTTGCTGTTAATACTGATAGGGCAGACAGACCTACTGTTAATACTGATAGGGCAGACAGACCTTGCTGTTAATACTGATAGGGCAGACAGACCTACTGTTAATACTGATAGGGCAGACAGTCCTGCTGTTAATACTGATAGGGCAGACAGATTAATACTGTTAATACTGATAGGGCAGACATACCCTGCTGTTAATACTGATAGGGCAGACAGACCCTGCTGTTAATACTGATAGAGCGGACAGACCTACTGTTAATATTGATAGGGCAGACAGATTAATACTGTTAATACTGATAGGGCAGACATACCCTGCTGTTAATACTGATAGGGTAGACAGACCTGCTGTTAATACTGATAGGGCAGACAGATTAATACTGTTAATACTGATAGGGCAGACAGACCTGCTGTTAATACTGATAGGGCAGACAGATTAATACTGTTAATACTGATAGGGCAGACAGATCAATACTGTTAATACTGATAGGGCAGACAGACCTGCTGTTAATACTGATAGGGCAGACAGACCTACTGTTAATACTGATAGGGCAGACAGACCTACTGTTAATACTGATAGGGCAGACATACCTGCTGTTAATACTGATAGGGCAGACAGATTAATACTGTTAATACTGATAGGGCAGACAGACCCTGCTGTTAATACTGATAGGGCAGACATACCTGCTGTTAATACTGATAGGGTAGACAGATTAATACTGTTAATACTGATAGGGCACACAAATCAATACTGTTAATACTGATAGGGCAGACAGACCTACTGTTAATACTGATAGGGCAGACATACCTGCTGTTAATACTGATAGGGCAGACAGGTTAATACTGTTAATACTGATAGGGCAGACATACCCTGCTGTTAATACTGATGGGGCAGACAGACCGGCTGTTAATACTGATAGGGTAGACAGATTAATACTGTTAATACTGATAGGGCAGACAGACCCTGCTGTTAATACTGATAGGGTAGACAGATTAATACTGTTAATACTGATAGGGCAGACATACCTGCTGTTAATACTGATAGGGCAGACGGATTAATACTGTTAATACTGATAGGGCAGACAGACCCTGCTGTTAATACTGATAGGGCAGACAGACCTACTGTTAATACTGATAGGGCAGACAGACCCTGCTGTTAATACTGATAGGGCAGACATACCTGCTGTTAATACTGATAGGGCAGACAGACCCTGCTGTTAATACTGATAGGGCAGACAGACCTGCTGTTAATACTGATAGGGCAGACAGACCCTGCTGTTAATACTGATAGGGCAGACAGACCTGCTGTTAATACTGATAGGGCAGACATACCTGCTGTTAATACTGATAGGGCAGACAGACCCTACTGTTAATACTGATAGGGCAGACAGACCCTACTGTTAATACTGATAGGGCAGACAGATTAATACTGTTAATACTGATAGGGCAGACAGACCTACTGTTAATACTGATAGGGCAGACAGACCTACTGTTAATACTGATAGGGCAGACAGACCTGCTGTTAATACTGATAGGGCAGACATACCTGCTGTTAATACTGATAGGGCAGACAGACCTGCTGTTAATACTGATAGGGCAGACAGACCTGCTGTTAATACTGATAGGGCAGACAGACCTACTGTTAATACTGATAGGGCAGACAGACCTGCTGTTAATACTGATAGGGCAGACAGACCTACTGTTAATACTGATAGGGCAGACAGACCTGCTGTTAATACTGATAGGGCAGACAGACCTACTGTTAATACTGATAGGGCAGACAGACCTACTGTTAAAACTGATAGGGCAGACAGACCTGCTGTTAATACTGATAGGGCAGACAGACCTACTGTTAATACTGATAGGGCAGACAGACCCTGCTGTTAATACTGATAGGGCAGACAGACCCTGCTGTTAATACTGATAGGGCAGACAGACCTACTGTTAATACTGATAGGGCAGACAGACCTATTGTTAATACTGATAGGGCAGACATACCCTGCTGTTAATACTGATAGGGCAGACAGACCTGCTGTTAATACTGATAGGGCAGACAGATTCATACTGTTAATACTGATAGGGCAGACAGATTAATACTGTTAATACTGATAGGGCAGACAGACCTGCTGTTAATACTGATAGGGCATACATACCTGCTGTTAATACTGATAGGGCAGACAGATTAATACTGTTAATACTGATAGGGCAGACAGATTAATACTGTTAATACTGATAGGGCAGACAGACCTGCTGTTAATACTGATAGGGCAGACATACCTGCTGTTAATACTGATAGGGCAGACATACCTGCTGTTAATACTGATAGGGCAGACATACCTGCTGTTAACACTGATAGGGCAGACATACCCTGCTGTTAATACTGATAGGGCAGACAGATTAATACTGTTAATACTGATAGGGCAGACATACCTGCTGTTAATACTGATAGGGCAGACAGACCCTACTGTTAATATTGATAGGGCAGACAGACCTACTGTTAATACTGATAGGGCAGACAGATTAATACTGTTAATACTGATAGGGCAGACAGACCCTGCTGTTAATACTGATAGGGCAGACAGACCTGCTGTTAATACTGATAGGGCAGACAGACCTGCTGTTAATACTGATAGGGCAGACAGATTAATACTGTTAATACTGATAGGGCAGACATACCTGCTGTTAATACTGATAGGGCAGACAGACCCTGCTGTTAATACTGATAGGGCAGACAGACCCTACTGTTAATACTGATAGGGCAGACAGACCTACTGTTAATACTGATAGGGCAGACAGACCCTACTGTTAATACTGATAGGGCAGACAGACCTGCTGTTAATACTGATAGGGCAGACAGGTTAATACTGTTAATACTGATAGGGCAGACAGACCTACTGTTAATACTGATAGGGCAGACAGACCCTACTGTTAATACTGATAGGGCAGACAGGTTAATACTGTTAATACTGATAGGGCAGACAGGTTAATACTGTTAATACTGATAGGGCAGACAGGTTAATACTGTTAATAATGATAGGGCAGACATACCTGCTGTTAATACTGATAGGGCAGACAGACCCTACTGTTAATACTGATAGGGCAGACAGATTAATACTGTTAATACTGATAGGGCAGTCAGGTTAATACTGTTAATACTGATAGTGCAGACAGGTTAATACTGTTAATACTGATAGGGCAGACAGGTTAATACCTTTAATACTGATAGGGCAGACAGATTAATACTGTTAATACTGATAGGGCAGACAGACCTGCTGTTAATACTGATAGGGCAGACAGACCTGCTGTTAATACTGATAGGGCAGACAGATTAATACTGTTAATACTGATAGGGCAGACATACCTGCTGTTAATACTGATAGGGCAGACAGACCCTGCTGTTAATACTGATAGGGCAGACAGACCCTACTGTTAATACTGATAGGGCAGACAGACCTACTGTTAATACTGATAGGGCAGACAGACCCTACTGTTAATACTGATAGGGCAGACAGACCTGCTGTTAATACTGATAGGGAAGACAGGTTAATACTGTTAATACTGATAGGGCAGACAGACCTACTGTTAATACTGATAGGGCAGACAGACCCTACTGTTAATACTGATAGGGCAGACAGGTTAATACTGTTAATACTGATAGGGCAGACAGGTTAATACTGTTAATACTGATAGGGCAGACAGGTTAATACTGTTAATAATGATAGGGCAGACATACCTGCTGTTAATACTGATAGGGCAGACAGACCCTACTGTTAATACTGATAGGGCAGACAGATTAATACTGTTAATACTGATAGGGCAGTCAGGTTAATACTGTTAATACTGATAGTGCAGACAGGTTAATACTGTTAATACTGATAGGGCAGACAGGTTAATACCTTTAATACTGATAGGGCAGACAGGTTAATACTGTTAATACTGATAGGGCAGACATACCTGCTGTTAATACTGATAGGGCAGACAGACCCTGCTGTTAATACTGATAGGGCAGACAGACTAATACTGTTAATACTGATAGGGCAGACAGATTAATACTGTTAATACTGATAGGGCAGACAGATTAATACTGTTAATACTGATAGGGCAGACAGGTTAATACTGTTAATACTGATAGGGCAGACAGACCTGCTGTTAATACTGATAGGGCAGACAGATTAATACTGTTAATACTGATAGGGCAGACAGACCCTCATCTGCACCTTTGTTTACACTGTTTATTTCTATATTCAGAGATAATTAAATTGTTTACACTCTTGATTTTTCTCATATTTCTATATTCAGAAATATATTCAGATTGTATTGCCTATGTTTTTGTCTTCCTACTGCCCATACCTGTACCTCCCCCCCTCCCTTATGCTGCTTAAAGGAAACAGTTGCCATCTACCCCACTGTCAGACAAGAAGATAGATATCAATGTCATCTATGTGCATTCAGTATATAAATATGATGGAGTTGTTGGCTGTTGTGTGTTTCTACGTTAGCATGCAGAGAGGATCTCTCTCTATCAAATTGATATCTATCTTCTTGTTGACTCTGGGGTAGATGGCAAATACTGTGACTGAAAGAATGAAGTACAGGTCAACTTACACACGAGAAACAGGATAGATTACAACTGAAAACACACTAACAGGGAACAAGCATTACACCGTAAAGTATGTGTATTTTATTGTGATAATTAATAAACAAACTTGAAACTTGAACAACCAGGGAACAAGAACAATACAAGATACAATAAACTAGACGGGGAACAGCCAGGGAACAAGAACAATACAATATACAAGAAACTAGACAGGGAACAAGAACAATACAAGATACAAGAAACTAGACAGGGAACAAGAACAATACAAGATACAAGAAACTAGACAGGGAACAACCAGGGAACAAGAACAATACAAGATACAAGAAAACAATTAAGACTGGGAACAGAAAGGAGAACAGAGTGAGATCTGATAGAGAGAGAACAGAGTGAGATCTGATAGAGAGAGAACAGAGTGAGATCTGATAGAGAGAGAACAGAGTGAGATCTGATAGAGAGAGAACAGAGTGATATCTGATAGAGAGAGAACAGAGTGATATCTGATAGAGAGAGAACAGAGTGAGATCTGATAGAGAGAGAACAGAGTGAGATCTGATAGAGAGAGAACAGAGTGAGATCTGATAGAGAGAGAACAGAGTGATATCTGATAGAGAGAGAACAGAGTGATATCTGATAGAGAGAGAACAGAGTGAGATCTGATAGAGAGAGAACAGAGTGAGATCTGATAGAGAGAGAGATGCAGAGACAAGGAGAGAGAAGAGAGACAGAGAGAGCAGGGGAATAAATGTCCATGACAAAGGCAGGGGGAGATACAGAGGGACAGTCCGTGGCCTGGCAGGAGAGGTGGCAGGAGGGGATCTGGGAGAGATAGCAACACAATTTATTTTTAATATAATATATATGTATACAAGACAAGAGGACTGTCAGACCTCCACACTACATGTTAGCACTGTGCAGAGGGCAGTCTGCCAGACCTCCACACTACATGTTAGCACTGTGCAGAGGGCAGTCTGCCAGACCTCCACACTACATGTTACCACTGTGCAGAGGGCAGTCTGTCAGACCTCCACACTACATGTTAGCACTGTGCAGAGGGCATTCTGTCAGACCTCCACACTACATGTTAGCACTGTGCAGAGGGCAGTCTGTCAGACCTCCACACTACATGTTAGCACTGTGCAGAGGGCAGTCTGTCAGACCTCCACACTACATGTTAGCACTGTGCAGAGGGCAGTCTGTCAGACCTCCACACTACATGTTAGCACTGTGCAGAGGGCAGTCTGCCAGACCTCCACACTACATGTTAGCACTGTGCAGAGGGCAGTCTGCCAGACCTCCACACTACATGTTACCACTGTGCAGAGGGCAGTCTGCCAGACCTCCACACTACATGTTAGCACTGTGCAGAGGGCAGACCTCCACACTACATGTTAGCACTGTGCAGAGGGCAGTCTATCAGACCTCCACACTACATGTTAGCACTGTGCAGAGGGCAGTCTGTCAGACCTCCACACTACATGTTAGCACTGTGCAGAGGGCAGTCTGTCAGACCTCCACACTACATGTTAGCACTGTGCAGAGGGCAGTCTGTCAGACCTCCACACTACATGTTAGCACTGTGCAGAGGGCAGTCTGTCAGACCTCCACACTACATGTTAGCACTGTGCAGAGGGCAGTCTGCCAGACCTCCACACTACATGTTAGCACTGTGCAGAGGGCAGTCTGTCAGACCTCCACACTACATGTTAGCACTGTGCAGAGGGCAGTCTGTCAGACCTCCACACTACATGTTAGCACTGTGCAGAGGGCAGTCTGCCAGGACACATCTTCATTACACCAGGGGGGCCTTTCGATTACAGGCATCCTCCAAACGTTCAATGTCAAATTAATTCATCCAAATGTGCATTACACCTGAACAAATGATATTAATGGCCTGTATGTGTGTGTTCTGTTCCCTCAGATGGGCATGTCTTAGGATGTGCGACTACAGTCGAGTGTGAGACTCAGGGTCTCGCTCAAAGGGAGTGCTGCAACACTGACCTCTGTAACCTGCCGATCAAATGAATGTCCTAGTGGTGACCATGACAACCTACAGTAGCTGAACGGTGAACCAGGCTGATCTCTGGGATACAGTGCAATCAGCATTCAACTACTATTCATTTACATTTACATTTAGTCATTTAGCTGACGCTTTTATCCAAAGCGACTTACAAGTTCTGTACGGAGCATGTTGTGTTAATGTGTTACATTAAGGAACCTAACCTGAGCATGTTGTGTTAATGTGTTACATTAAGGAACCTAACCTGAGCATGTTGTGTTAATGTGTTACATTAAGGAACCTAACCTGAGCATGTTGTGTTAATGTGTTACATTAAGGAACCTAACCTGAGCATGTTGTGTTAATGTGTTACATTAAGGAACCTAACCTGAGCATGTTGTGTTAATGTGTTACATTAAGGAACCTAACCTGAGCATGTTGTGTTAATGTGTTACATTAAGGAACCTAACCTGAGCATGTTCTGTTAATGTGTTACATTAAGGAACCTAACCTGAGCATGTTGTGTTAATGTGTTACATTAAGGAACCTAACCTGAGCATGTTGTGTTAATGTGTTACATTAAGGAACCTAACCTAAAATATTGATGGGAAAAATAAAATATTTTTGATCATTAATTCTAGAAGATATGTGTACTTTTTACTTTTGCGGTGGAATATATTATCATGTCATTATGGATCTGTGTTGAGATATCGTTTTATCATTTTACAGCTTGACTGGTTCACTGAGAGCAGCTATGTAATGTGTGTGTGTCTCCCAGCCCTCCCCAGCCAGCCAAAGCAAGGTTGTTATTAACTCCCGTAGCTGGGAACCATTTTTATTTACTTTCATCATCATATCTGATGTATAATGTTGCGTCTTGCAAGTGTGTATTAAACTATGTTCTTAACTAAACTATGGTCATAAATAAATTGATTTATTAATTGATAAATTTAGCCACATATCATAAATTGATCATTCTAACCACTATCCTTGTTATTTTCCAGACTCCTACTTCATATTCATGTATTAACTGTATGTTCGACGAGACTTCGCTCTCACTTCTCGGTCAGACATTTGTGTTACACTGTCTCTGATTATGAACTGGGCATTTCCTTGTATGATCATATGAGGGAATAAATCTATCTCATTTGTATTCAACTTTGGACTCAGAAAATTGTTATTTGCTCACATTATATTATAAACTTCCACCACACTTTGCAACTTGGCTGCTTGGTGACAAACTGCGAGCAGCTTCACACGCAGTAGAAGGGCCGGACCAACATGAAGCCAAGGGGGAACTAACTAACTAACTAACTAACTAACTAACTAACTAACTAACTAACTAACTAACTAACTAACTAACTAACTAACTAACTAACTAACTAACTAACTAACTAACTAACCCTAACCCACGCAGTAGAAGGGCTGGACCAACATGAAGCCAAGGGGGAACTAACTAACTAACTAACTAACTAACTAACTAACTAACTAACTAACTAACTAACTAACTAACTAACTAACTAACTAACTAACTAACTAACTAACTAACTAACCCTAACCCTAACCCACGCAGTGGAAGGGCTGGACCAACATGAAGCCGAGGGGGAACTGTCTGAACAGAGGGATATTATCAACTCATAAAATAAATAAATGAATACAAATAAACTCAACTCAAGATATTATGGATTTATGTGCATCTGTGGGCTGGGCGATAAAACGATAACGATAATTATCACGATAAATTATTTCCATCGAAATAAACATGAGACATGGTCGCAAATGGTCGATATATCTATTTCCCACGCTTGGATATCATGCACACGCACTAACAACCAATCAGGAATAGAGCTACGTCACGTGATGGCGCGCTCACGCACCACATGTGCTACTGTTTTGTTTCGTTATCGTTCTGAGGAGATTAGCTTAGTTAGGAAAATGAACGAACATTCGAGCGACAGCGAAGGAGACGACAACCCTACCATACCTGTCAACCCTCCCATTTTCCCCGGGATTCTCCCGTATTTTTTGACACTTCTTTCCCGCCGTCCTCCCGTTTCAATATTTTCCCGTAAATGTCCCGTATTTCATCTTGCCCTTCAGTTCTTACTAAAAAGGCTAGATTACCTGCTGTGAAGACGACAGGCAGCAGCCTGGAGCCCCCACCAGTAGGGAGCCCACCCCCCCCCCCTGAGGGCTGACATAATGGCTGTACTCAACAAAAGTGACCACAATGCAATGAAACAATAGTAGGAAACCCCCTTAGGGGGTTGTGTTTGGGAAAAAAAGAAAATCTTCACGTGTAAATGAAACTTTGAGCCAGCAATACCTACGTATAATAAACAAGCAAAATGAAGAGGATTTATCCATCTGGAGCAGAAAAAAGATGAGGAGGATAAAAGAAAGAAAGAAAGCTACTGTTTAGTAATGGTATAGCCTTAATGGGTGAGATAGTTAAAACTCTCCAGCTAACATTAGCTATCTAGCTAGGTCTCACATTGTTTTCAGACAGTTATCCTAGCTAGCTTACTGTAAAGGACAGGGATACTAAATTACCATGTTTTTCACACTAACATGCAATCATCAACCAATCATGGGGCGTCGTTTTGGTATGGCAAGGTATGGCACTCGCTTAATATATATAAAAATAAATAAATAAAATAATAATAATAATTCTGACTACAGCAGCCAGGGCCACAGGAAGTGAGTCAGCATTGGGGGTGCTGAGATAAGTGATAGAATAATAATAACATTATAGGTTTACCACTCTGGTAAACCAACACTCTCGTTCACTAGAGGAGACCACTGCCCAACTCCGCGCTGTCACGCTCAGCTCTGCGGAGCGTGCGAGACAAACAATGTAACCGTTTTGATGCATACATCTCTGCCCAGCCTACCCCACCTGTCGCGCCCCCGTACAGGGAGCGGGAGCCCCATGTCCCCGCACCAGAACGCTACGACGGGGATGTCTCTAAATGTCGTGCCTTTATTTTTCAATGTTCACTAGTATTCGGACAACAGCCGCACACTTCCAAAGTGATACATCTAAAATCGCTTACCTGTCGGCTCTGCTCAAGGGTCCTGCGTTAGAATGGGCGACAGGCAGCTTTCCACTTCAGTCAGTCATCCCTCTGCAATTCGTTCCATGCATACATCGCCGCCATGCAAAAGGTCTTCGACCACCCTCCCGGGGGCTTGGATAGTTCTGCTGGCTTGTTTGCCATCCGCCAGGGAAACCGCAGATATATTCCTTTACTGCGAATTGAGCGTCCCAAAAACTGATGTTGAAAAGGGTTGAAGATATGCTCCATAAAACTTGAAAGGCACAGGATATTTACCCTTGTGAAAATCATTTATTTCCAGTAATGTTCCTTATTTGATCATTATTATCATTATGTAACAACAAGTAATGCGTCCTAAATGTATCAAGGATGGCATAAAAAAAAGTCTGACTTATTTCAGTATATTGATAAAAGTTAAATACAACATTATTAATAAAATATGCACAACATGTACAGATCTCTTACACTGAAGCAGGAAGCCTCCCTCCACTGTCAGTCTCCCGAGTTACGACATTTCTAGGAGCCATTTCCTGACGTTCACCACCTTGAAATCACACCTTGTATCAAACTGCTACCAAGCTATTCAAATTATGATGAATTGAAAATGGGGGACCCTGATGTAAACAAGACGAACGTCTTTCTCTGGTCTGCATCCCCTTAACAATTGTGTGTATTGAGCTGTACTGTACTGTACCCATTCTGCAATCTGGTAATACAATTTTCAATCAATCAATCAAAACGCGGCAACAGGGAGCACCCTGGAGTCGATGACAAACGTTTGCTGTGCGCCGCTTCTAGTGGAGTGTAGAGAGAAAGCTGAGTTCCATAATGAACTGGCAACTTTCAAGTCTTATGGAATATGTTCCACCCTGTTCAGCATCAGTGGCAGTTTGAATGTCGTTTTCGTAAGGTAAGCTGATATCTGCTAAAACACATGTATACACCTACGAACACAAAATGTGTTGAAGACAGCTGCAATCTGGGCGGCTAAGTGGCGCAGTGGGCAAGGCGCTCGCCACTAACGCAGGATATGCTGGGTTCGAGCCCAGCTCTCTGCGTTGCTTCCGGCTTGGCTGGTCGTTCATACTAATACAATTGGCAGTGTTAGGGGTGGGAAAGCCGGTGGGTGGGGATCGGACATTGTGGACAGCGACTCCTACAGGTCGGTTGGTGCGCCTGTACAGCAGAATCAGGAAGCAACGGGGGCAGCGTGAGCCTCCCACGCGTTACTCCTCGCCGCTGAGAGATCGCGCTGTTCAGGTGAAAAGATGCGACGGCTGCCTCCTCGTGTACCGGAGGGGACACGTGATGCAAGGCTTGGTCCTCACTGCAGCCGACCTGTGGGAGGCATGGCCTAACAACGTTCGAGACAGGGGAGGGTAGAATTGGATAATACGAAATTGGGATGGGAGAAAAATAGAAAATGGGGAGAAAAAGTAGATAAAAAATAAAAGACAGCTGCAATCTCCAGTAATGGTGAGAAGTCAGAATTAGACTGATATGGTACTTTTAAAGGGATATTTCACTTTAGTAGAACATGTAAAATTGCTGAATTATAAAGCAATATTATTCTGTTTATTATATTTTTCTGAGTCAATGGTACTTGTTTTTTTAGCGTATATTGTCAAATTATGAGTAGGCCTATAGGAACTATTTCTCACTTGAGGTGTAGTTTGACCAAATGTAAACTTCTGTCAGAATGTTTGTTTGAGCAAGGCAGCAGGTAACCATGGTAACCACTCCCCGGACACAGCACGCTCAAACCTAACAAACCCAACAAATCTGTAAAGAAAGACACATCAAATGCCAAAACAAACACGTACATTTGACTCAGAATCGTCTGCTTTATTGAAATATTCACAGCAGTAGTTTATTTACACTTCAGAATGATGATGATGATCACTCCATTCTGATTGACAAGCTAAAAGCAATTGGTTTTGATAGTCTATCAGTGAGCTGGATGCAATCCTACCTTGAGGGGAGGGAACAGATGGTGGAGGTAAACGGTACCCTATCCCCCCCCCCTCACAGTGAGCTGTGGTGTTCCACAAGGAAGCATACTAGGACCGCTACTGTTCCTAATTTATGCAAATGACATGTCGTCAGCTTGTGACTGCAACTTGTTCCTGTTTGCGGACGACTCAGCCCTGCTGGTCTCTGACAAGAACAAGTTACAGGTTGAAAAAACCCTCAGCTCGGAACTAGGCAGAATCTGCATATGGCTCGCTGATAACAAACTATCATTACACATGGGCAAAACAGAGTCCATTCTCTTCGGTTCAAATAACAAACTCAGCAAGACCGACGGCTTCTCAGTTACAGTGGGTGACAATATTGTAACAAGGAAAGATGAAATTACCTACCTGGGTTCCATCCTAGAGGCTAATCTCTCCTGTGACAAAATGGCATCCAATGTAATAAAAAAAAGTCAACCAACGAACTCGATTCTTGTACCGGATCTCCTCTCTGGTAAACAAGAATACCCTGAAGACTCTGGCAGGAGCACTCATTCAGGGGTACTACGACTATGCTTGCACCTCATGGTACCAAAGCACCTCAAAGGCGCTAAAAACAAAATTACAAACATCTCAAAACAAACTGGTCAGACTACTGCTTGACCTTACTCCTAGAACCCACCTCACCCCTGCCCACTTTGACAACCTAGGATGGCTTAGAGTAGACGACAGAGTACAGCAACTTGCAATGGGCCTGGTCTACAAGATACACTACACGACCAAGGTACCCATGTACATGTCAAAATACTTCCCAAAGGTCAGTGAATACCACGATCACAACACCAGAGGGAGCTCCATCATGTTAACCCCAGATTCAACTCAAATAAGGGACTAAACACGTTTCGCAATTATGCCACATCAATGTGGAACGCCCTACCCAAAGCTGTAAAGGAATGTGGATCACTACCCACTTTCAAAACCTCTCTCAAGGGACACCTACGGGAGACTGCAATTCAACACTGGCCCCTGTAAATATCCTAACCCAACCCCCTCCAATGTACAGTCATTTACCTAGTATGGTTTTGTCAATAGTCCAATGTACAATTTTGTTTGTTTGTACAGTGTCTCCCCCCCCCCTCAATGTACAGTTTTGCTTGTTTATACAGTGTGCCCCCCCCCCCCCCCCCAACCACCTCCAATGTAAATTACCCAGTATGGTTGTCAATATCCCAACGTACCCAACTCCCCCCACCCAACCTCCTCCAATGTACAGTTTCTACGTCAAATGTATATACTCCCTTTTCTTGACTCCTTCTGTATCACAAACAGTACTGTATTTGCAAATCTGGTATGTCATAAATGTATAGATGTAGCAGTACTGACTATCTGTATGTCATGTATGTCATATATGTCCTGATGAATTGAAAATGGGGGACCCTGATGTAAACAAGACGAAAGTCTTTCTCTGGTCTGCATCCCCTTAACAATTGTGTGTATTGAGCTGTACTGTATTGTACCCATTCTGCAATCTGTTAATACAGTTTTCAATCAATCAATCAATGTTTAGACTAGGTCCCCAGAATGAATGGATGTGGATGAGGAGGTGGACACCTGGGAGGAAGGGTGGTGTTGACACAGCAGTGGTCAGTAGCTTACTTGTAGATGATGCTGATGCTGCTGATTCTTGACAAGTTAGACTAAAGTGAAATATCCCTTTACGTTTGATCATGAGACTCATTCGCTAAGTTCAGAATTTCCGCAGAGTCGCGTGTCTCTGTGAACCACATAGAAACGGACTGGTCCGCTGTAGTACCTCCGGCTGCCACGGTAACGTGACACCACTGTGAGGTCAGCGACTCAAATGACCAATGGGAATGGATTGTACCGCGTCCCCAGCTGTAGCCACGGTGAAGTTGAGTTGATGAGTTGATGAGTTGAGTTGATGAGTTGAGTTGATGAGTTGATGAGTTGAGTTGATGAGTTGTGTTGATGAGTTGATGAGTTGAGTTGATGAGTTGAGTTGATGAGTTGATGAGTTGAGTTGATGAGTTGAGTTGATGAGTTGAGTTGATGAGTTGAGTTAATGAGTTGAGTTGATGAGTTGAGTTGATGAGTTGAGTTGATGAGTTGATGAGTTGAGTTGATGAGTTGAGTTGATGAGTTGAGTTGATGAGTTGAGTTGATGAGTTGATGAGTTGAGTTGATGAGTTGAGTTGATGAGTTGATGAGTTGAGTTGATGAGTTGATGAGTTGAGTTGATGAGTTGAGTTGATGAGTTGAGTTGATGAGTTGATGAGTTGAGTTGATGAGTTGAGTTGATGAGTTGATGAGTTGAGTTGATGAGTTGATGAGTTGAGTTGATGAGTTGATGAGTTGAGTTGATGAGTTGAGTTGATGAGTTGAGTTGATGAGTTGATGAGTTGATGAGTTGATGAGTTGATGAGTTGAGTTGATGAGTTGAGTTGATGAGTTGAGTTGATGAGTTGATGAGTTGAGTTGATGAGTTGAGTTGATGAGTTGATGAGTTGAGTTGATGAGTTGAGTTGATGAGTTGAGTTGATGAGTTGAGTTGATGAGTTGATGAGTTGAGTTGATGAGTTGATGAGTTGAGTTGATGAGTTGAGTTGATGAGTTGATGAGTTGATGAGTTGAGTTGAGTTGATGAGTTGAGTTTATTTTATTTATTTTATTTATTTTATTTATTTTATTTATTTTATTTATTTTATTTATTTTATTTATTTTATTTATTTTATTTATTTTATTTAAGCGATTCCACTTTAAGCAATTCCACTTTTTCCACCTTTTTCCACCTTTTTCACCTTTTTGGAAAGTGGAAAAAAGTGGATAAAAGTGGAAAAAAAGTGGAAAAAGGTGGGCAAAAAAGGTGGAAAAAAGTGGAAAAAGTAGGAAAAAAAGTGGGGAAAAAAGTGGAAAAAAACTGGATAAAACTGGAAAAAAGTGGAAAAAGTGGAAAAAACTGAAAAAAATCAAAGGGTGGAAAAAGTTGATGAGTTGAGTTGATGAGTTGAGTTGATGAGTTGAGTTGATGAGTTGAGTTGATGAGTTGATGAGTTGAGTTGATGAGTTGAGTTGATGAGTTGATGAGTTGAGTTGATGAATTGATGAGTTGAGTTGATGAGTTGAGTTGATGAGTTTAGTTGATGAGTTGAGTTAATGAGTTGAGTTGATGAGTTGAGTTGATGAGTTGATGAGTTGAGTTGATGAGTTGAGTTGATGAGTTGAGTTGATGAGTTGATGAGTTGAGTTGATGAGTTGAGTTGATGAGTTGATGAGTTGAGTTGATGAGTTGAGTTGATGAGTTGATGAGTTGAGTTGATGAGTTGAGTTGATGAGTTGAGTTGATGAGTTGATGAGTTGAGTTGACGAGTTGAGTTGATGAGTTGAGTTGATGAGTTGAGTTGATGAGTTGATGAGTTGAGTTGATGAGTTGAGTTGATGAGTTGAGTTGATGAGTTGATGAGTTGAGTTGATGAGTTGAGTTGATGAGTTGAGTTGATGAGTTGAGTTGATGAGTTGAGTTGATGAGTTGATGAGTTGAGTTGATGAGTTGATGAGTTGAGTTGATGAGTTGAGTTGATGAGTTGATGAGTTGAGTTGATGAGTTGAGTTGATGAGTTGAGTTGATGAGTTGAGTTGATGAGTTGATGAGTTGAGTTGATGAGTTGAGTTGATGAGTTGATGAGTTGAGTTGATGAGTTGAGTTGATGAGTTGAGTTGATGAGTTGATGAGTTGAGTTGATGAGTTGAGTTGATGAGTTGAGTTGATGAGTTGAGTTAATGAGTTGAGTTGATGAGTTGAGTTGATGAGTTGAGTTGATGAGTTGATGAGTTGAGTTGATGAGTTGATGAGTTGAGTTGATGAGTTGATGAGTTGAGTTGATGAGTTGAGTTGATGAGTTGAGTTGATGAATTGATGAGTTGAGTTGATGAGTTGAGTTGATGAGTTGAGTTTATTTTATTTATTTTATTTATTTTATTTATTTTATTTATTTTATTTATTTTATTTATTTTATTTATTTTATTTATTTTATTTATTTTATTTATTTTATTTATTTTATTTATTTTATTTATTTTATTTATTTTATTTATTTTATTTATTTTATTTATTTTATTTATTTTATTTATTTTATTTATTTTATTTATTTTATTTATTTTATTTATTTTATTTAAGCGATTCCACTTTAAGCAATTCCACTTTTTCCACCTTTTTCCACCTTTTTCACCTTTTTGGAAAGTGGAAAAAAGTGGATAAAAGTGGAAAAAAAAGTGGAAAAAGGTGGGCAAAAAGTAAAAAAGTAGGAAAAAAAGTGGGGAAAAAAGTGGAAAAAAACTGGATAAAACTGGAAAAAAGTGGAAAAAGTGAAAAAAACTGAAAAAAATCAAAGGGTGGAAAAAGTTGATGAGTTGAGTTGATGAGTTGAGTTGATGAGTTGAGTTGATGAGTTGATGAGTTGAGTTGATGAGTTGAGTTGATGAGTTGATGAGTTGAGTTGATGAATTGATGAGTTGAGTTGATGAGTTGAGTTGATGAGTTGAGTTGATGAGTTGAGTTAATGAGTTGAGTTGATGAGTTGAGTTGATGAGTTGATGAGTTGAGTTGATGAGTTGAGTTGATGAGTTGAGTTGATGAGTTGATGAGTTGAGTTGATGAGTTGAGTTGATGAGTTGATGAGTTGAGTTGATGAGTTGAGTTGATGAGTTGATGAGTTGAGTTGATGAGTTGAGTTGATGAGTTGATGAGTTGAGTTGACGAGTTGAGTTGATGAGTTGAGTTGATGAGTTGAGTTGATGAGTTGATGAGTTGAGTTGATGAGTTGAGTTGATGAGTTGAGTTGATGAGTTGATGAGTTGAGTTGATGAGTTGAGTTGATGAGTTGAGTTGATGAGTTGAGTTGATGAGTTGAGTTGATGAGTTGATGAGTTGAGTTGATGAGTTGATGAGTTGAGTTGATGAGTTGAGTTGATGAGTTGATGAGTTGAGTTGATGAGTTGAGTTGATGAGTTGAGTTGATGAGTTGAGTTGATGAGTTGATGAGTTGAGTTGATGAGTTGAGTTGATGAGTTGATGAGTTGAGTTGATGAGTTGAGTTGATGAGTTGAGTTGATGAGTTGATGAGTTGAGTTGATGAGTTGAGTTGATGAGTTGAGTTGATGAGTTGAGTTAATGAGTTGAGTTGATGAGTTGAGTTGATGAGTTGAGTTGATGAGTTGATGAGTTGAGTTGATGAGTTGATGAGTTGAGTTGATGAGTTGATGAGTTGAGTTGATGAGTTGAGTTGATGAGTTGAGTTGATGAATTGATGAGTTGAGTTGATGAGTTGAGTTGATGAGTTGAGTTTATTTTATTTATTTTATTTATTTTATTTATTTTATTTATTTTATTTATTTTATTTATTTTATTTATTTTATTTATTTTATTTATTTTATTTATTTTATTTATTTTATTTATTTTATTTATTTTATTTATTTTATTTATTTTATTTATTTTATTTATTTTATTTATTTTATTTATTTTATTTATTTTATTTAAGCGATTCCACTTTAAGCAATTCCACTTTTTCCACCTTTTTCCACCTTTTTCACCTTTTTGGAAAGTGGAAAAAAGTGGATAAAAGTGGAAAAAAAAGTGGAAAAAGGTGGGCAAAAAAGGTGGAAAAAAGTGGAAAAAGTAGGAAAAAAAGTGGGGAAAAAGTGGAAAAAAACTGGATAAAACTGGAAAAAAGTGGAAAAAGTGAAAAAAACTGAAAAAAATCAAAGGGTGGAAAAAGTTGATGAGTTGAGTTGATGAGTTGAGTTGATGAGTTGAGTTGATGAGTTGATGAGTTGAGTTGATGAGTTGAGTTGATGAGTTGATGAGTTGAGTTGATGAATTGATGAGTTGAGTTGATGAGTTGAGTTGATGAGTTTAGTTGATGAGTTGAGTTAATGAGTTGAGTTGATGAGTTGAGTTGATGAGTTGATGAGTTGAGTTGATGAGTTGAGTTGATGAGTTGAGTTGATGAGTTGATGAGTTGAGTTGATGAGTTGAGTTGATGAGTTGATGAGTTGAGTTGATGAGTTGAGTTGATGAGTTGATGAGTTGAGTTGATGAGTTGAGTTGATGAGTTGAGTTGATGAGTTGAGTTGATGAGTTGATGAGTTGAGTTGATGAGTTGAGTTGATGAGTTGATGAGTTGAGTTGATGAGTTGAGTTGATGAGTTGATGAGTTGAGTTGATGAGTTGAGTTGATGAGTTGAGTTGATGAGTTGATGAGTTGAGTTGACGAGTTGAGTTGATGAGTTGAGTTGATGAGTTGAGTTGATGAGTTGATGAGTTGAGTTGATGAGTTGAGTTGATGAGTTGAGTTGATGAGTTGATGAGTTGAGTTGATGAGTTGAGTTGATGAGTTGAGTTGATGAGTTGAGTTGATGAGTTGATGAGTTGAGTTGATGAGTTGATGAGTTGAGTTGATGAGTTGAGTTGATGAGTTGATGAGTTGAGTTGATGAGTTGGGTTGATGAGTTGAGTTGATGAGTTGAGTTGATGAGTTGATGAGTTGAGTTGATGAGTTGAGTTGATGAGTTGATGAGTTGAGTTGATGAGTTGAGTTGATGAGTTGAGTTGATGAGTTGATGAGTTGAGTTGATGAGTTGAGTTGATGAGTTGAGTTGATGAGTTGAGTTAATGAGTTGAGTTGATGAGTTGAGTTGATGAGTTGAGTTGATGAGTTGATGAGTTGAGTTGATGAGTTGATGAGTTGAGTTGATGAGTTGATGAGTTGAGTTGATGAGTTGAGTTGATGAGTTGAGTTGATGAATTGATGAGTTGAGTTGATGAGTTGAGTTGATGAGTTGAGTTTATTTTATTTATTTTATTTATTTTATTTATTTTATTTATTTTATTTATTTTATTTATTTTATTTATTTTATTTATTTTATTTATTTTATTTATTTTATTTATTTTATTTATTTTATTTATTTTATTTATTTTATTTATTTTATTTATTTTATTTATTTTATTTATTTTATTTATTTTATTTAAGCGATTCCACTTTAAGCAATTCCACTTTTTCCACCTTTTTCCACCTTTTTCACCTTTTTGGAAAGTGGAAAAAAGTGGATAAAAGTGGAAAAAAAAGTGGAAAAAAAAGTGGAAAAAGGTGGGCAAAAAGTAAAAAAGTAGGAAAAAAAGTGGGGAAAAAAGTGGAAAAAAACTGGATAAAACTGGAAAAAAGTGGAAAAAGTGAAAAAAACTGAAAAAAATCAAAGGGTGGAAAAAGTTGATGAGTTGAGTTGATGAGTTGAGTTGATGAGTTGAGTTGATGAGTTGATGAGTTGAGTTGATGAGTTGAGTTGATGAGTTGATGAGTTGAGTTGATGAATTGATGAGTTGAGTTGATGAGTTGAGTTGATGAGTTTAGTTGATGAGTTGAGTTAATGAGTTGAGTTGATGAGTTGAGTTGATGAGTTGATGAGTTGAGTTGATGAGTTGAGTTGATGAGTTGAGTTGATGAGTTGATGAGTTGAGTTGATGAGTTGAGTTGATGAGTTGATGAGTTGAGTTGATGAGTTGAGTTGATGAGTTGATGAGTTGAGTTGATGAGTTG
Organism: Notolepis coatsorum; assembly: GCF_963971535.1. Classification (NCBI taxonomy): domain Eukaryota; kingdom Metazoa; phylum Chordata; class Actinopteri; order Aulopiformes; family Paralepididae; genus Notolepis; species Notolepis coatsorum. The sequence goes on along the minus strand of NW_028173901.1, from coordinate 250,618 downwards.
AGTTGATGAGTTGAGTTGATGAGTTGATGAGTTGAGTTGACGAGTTGAGTTGATGAGTTGAGTTGATGAGTTGAGTTGATGAGTTGATGAGTTGAGTTGATGAGTTGAGTTGATGAGTTGAGTTGATGAGTTGATGAGTTGAGTTGATGAGTTGAGTTGATGAGTTGAGTTGATGAGTTGATGAGTTGAGTTGATGAGTTGATGAGTTGAGTTGATGAGTTGAGTTGATGAGTTGATGAGTTGAGTTGATGAGTTGAGTTGATGAGTTGAGTTGATGAGTTGATGAGTTGAGTTGATGAGTTGAGTTGATGAGTTGATGAGTTGAGTTGATGAGTTGAGTTGATGAGTTGAGTTGATGAGTTGATGAGTTGAGTTGATGAGTTGAGTTGATGAGTTGATGAGTTGAGTTGATGAGTTGAGTTGATGAGTTGAGTTGATGAGTTGATGAGTTGAGTTGATGAGTTGAGTTGATGAGTTGAGTTGATGAGTTGAGTTAATGAGTTGAGTTGATGAGTTGAGTTGATGAGTTGAGTTGATGAGTTGATGAGTTGAGTTGATGAGTTGATGAGTTGAGTTGATGAGTTGATGAGTTGAGTTGATGAGTTGAGTTGATGAGTTGAGTTGATGAATTGATGAGTTGAGTTGATGAGTTGAGTTGATGAGTTGAGTTTATTTTATTTATTTTATTTATTTTATTTATTTTATTTATTTTATTTATTTTATTTATTTTATTTATTTTATTTATTTTATTTATTTTATTTATTTTATTTATTTTATTTATTTTATTTATTTTATTTATTTTATTTATTTTATTTATTTTATTTATTTTATTTATTTTATTTATTTTATTTATTTTATTTATTTTATTTATTTTATTTATTTTATTTATTTTATTTATTTTATTTATTTTATTTATTTTATTTATTTTATTTATTTTATTTAAGCGATTCCACTTTAAGCAATTCCACTTTTTCCACCTTTTTCCACCTTTTTCACCTTTTTGGAAAGTGGAAAAAAGTGGATAAAAGTGGAAAAAAAAGTGGAAAAAGGTGGGCAAAAAGTAAAAAAGTAGGAAAAAAAGTGGGGAAAAAAGTGGAAAAAAACTGGATAAAACTGGAAAAAAGTGGAAAAAGTGAAAAAAACTGAAAAAAATCAAAGGGTGGAAAAAGTTGATGAGTTGAGTTGATGAGTTGAGTTGATGAGTTGAGTTGATGAGTTGATGAGTTGAGTTGATGAGTTGAGTTGATGAGTTGATGAGTTGAGTTGATGAATTGATGAGTTGAGTTGATGAGTTGAGTTGATGAGTTGAGTTGATGAGTTTAGTTGATGAGTTGAGTTAATGAGTTGAGTTGATGAGTTGAGTTGATGAGTTGATGAGTTGAGTTGATGAGTTGAGTTGATGAGTTGAGTTGATGAGTTGATGAGTTGAGTTGATGAGTTGAGTTGATGAGTTGATGAGTTGAGTTGATGAGTTGAGTTGATGAGTTGATGAGTTGAGTTGATGAGTTGAGTTGATGAGTTGAGTTGATGAGTTGAGTTGATGAGTTGATGAGTTGAGTTGATGAGTTGAGTTGATGAGTTGATGAGTTGAGTTGATGAGTTGAGTTGATGAGTTGATGAGTTGAGTTGATGAGTTGAGTTGATGAGTTGAGTTGATGAGTTGATGAGTTGAGTTGACGAGTTGAGTTGATGAGTTGAGTTGATGAGTTGAGTTGATGAGTTGATGAGTTGAGTTGATGAGTTGAGTTGATGAGTTGAGTTGATGAGTTGATGAGTTGAGTTGATGAGTTGAGTTGATGAGTTGAGTTGATGAGTTGAGTTGATGAGTTGAGTTGATGAGTTGATGAGTTGAGTTGATGAGTTGATGAGTTGAGTTGATGAGTTGAGTTGATGAGTTGATGAGTTGAGTTGATGAGTTGAGTTGATGAGTTGAGTTGATGAGTTGAGTTGATGAGTTGATGAGTTGAGTTGATGAGTTGAGTTGATGAGTTGATGAGTTGAGTTGATGAGTTGAGTTGATGAGTTGAGTTGATGAGTTGATGAGTTGAGTTGATGAGTTGAGTTGATGAGTTGAGTTGATGAGTTGAGTTAATGAGTTGAGTTGATGAGTTGAGTTGATGAGTTGAGTTGATGAGTTGATGAGTTGAGTTGATGAGTTGATGAGTTGAGTTGATGAGTTGATGAGTTGAGTTGATGAGTTGAGTTGATGAGTTGAGTTGATGAATTGATGAGTTGAGTTGATGAGTTGAGTTGATGAGTTGAGTTTATTTTATTTATTTTATTTATTTTATTTATTTTATTTATTTTATTTATTTTATTTATTTTATTTATTTTATTTATTTTATTTATTTTATTTATTTTATTTATTTTATTTATTTTATTTATTTTATTTATTTTATTTATTTTATTTATTTTATTTATTTTATTTATTTTATTTATTTTATTTATTTTATTTATTTTATTTATTTTATTTATTTTATTTAAGCGATTCCACTTTAAGCAATTCCACTTTTTCCACCTTTTTCCACCTTTTTCACCTTTTTGGAAAGTGGAAAAAAGTGGATAAAAGTGGAAAAAAAAGTGGAAAAAGGTGGGCAAAAAGTAAAAAAGTAGGAAAAAAAGTGGGGAAAAAAGTGGAAAAAAACTGGATAAAACTGGAAAAAAGTGGAAAAAGTGAAAAAAACTGAAAAAAATCAAAGGGTGGAAAAAGTTGATGAGTTGAGTTGATGAGTTGAGTTGATGAGTTGAGTTGATGAGTTGATGAGTTGAGTTGATGAGTTGAGTTGATGAGTTGATGAGTTGAGTTGATGAATTGATGAGTTGAGTTGATGAGTTGAGTTGATGAGTTGAGTTGATGAGTTGAGTTAATGAGTTGAGTTGATGAGTTGAGTTGATGAGTTGATGAGTTGAGTTGATGAGTTGAGTTGATGAGTTGAGTTGATGAGTTGATGAGTTGAGTTGATGAGTTGAGTTGATGAGTTGATGAGTTGAGTTGATGAGTTGAGTTGATGAGTTGATGAGTTGAGTTGATGAGTTGAGTTGATGAGTTGATGAGTTGAGTTGACGAGTTGAGTTGATGAGTTGAGTTGATGAGTTGAGTTGATGAGTTGATGAGTTGAGTTGATGAGTTGAGTTGATGAGTTGAGTTGATGAGTTGATGAGTTGAGTTGATGAGTTGAGTTGATGAGTTGAGTTGATGAGTTGAGTTGATGAGTTGAGTTGATGAGTTGATGAGTTGAGTTGATGAGTTGATGAGTTGAGTTGATGAGTTGAGTTGATGAGTTGATGAGTTGAGTTGATGAGTTGAGTTGATGAGTTGAGTTGATGAGTTGAGTTGATGAGTTGATGAGTTGAGTTGATGAGTTGAGTTGATGAGTTGATGAGTTGAGTTGATGAGTTGAGTTGATGAGTTGAGTTGATGAGTTGATGAGTTGAGTTGATGAGTTGAGTTGATGAGTTGAGTTGATGAGTTGAGTTAATGAGTTGAGTTGATGAGTTGAGTTGATGAGTTGAGTTGATGAGTTGATGAGTTGAGTTGATGAGTTGATGAGTTGAGTTGATGAGTTGATGAGTTGAGTTGATGAGTTGAGTTGATGAGTTGAGTTGATGAATTGATGAGTTGAGTTGATGAGTTGAGTTGATGAGTTGAGTTTATTTTATTTATTTTATTTATTTTATTTATTTTATTTATTTTATTTATTTTATTTATTTTATTTATTTTATTTATTTTATTTATTTTATTTATTTTATTTATTTTATTTAAGCGATTCCACTTTAAGCAATTCCACTTTTTCCACCTTTTTCCACCTTTTTCACCTTTTTGGAAAGTGGAAAAAAGTGGATAAAAGTGGAAAAAAAAGTGGAAAAAGGTGGGCAAAAAAGGTGGAAAAAAGTGGAAAAAGTAGGAAAAAAAGTGGGGAAAAAGTGGAAAAAAACTGGATAAAACTGGAAAAAAGTGGAAAAAGTGAAAAAAACTGAAAAAAATCAAAGGGTGGAAAAAGTTGATGAGTTGAGTTGATGAGTTGAGTTGATGAGTTGAGTTGATGAGTTGATGAGTTGAGTTGATGAGTTGAGTTGATGAGTTGATGAGTTGAGTTGATGAATTGATGAGTTGAGTTGATGAGTTGAGTTGATGAGTTTAGTTGATGAGTTGAGTTAATGAGTTGAGTTGATGAGTTGAGTTGATGAGTTGATGAGTTGAGTTGATGAGTTGAGTTGATGAGTTGAGTTGATGAGTTGATGAGTTGAGTTGATGAGTTGAGTTGATGAGTTGATGAGTTGAGTTGATGAGTTGAGTTGATGAGTTGATGAGTTGAGTTGATGAGTTGAGTTGATGAGTTGAGTTGATGAGTTGAGTTGATGAGTTGATGAGTTGAGTTGATGAGTTGAGTTGATGAGTTGATGAGTTGAGTTGATGAGTTGAGTTGATGAGTTGATGAGTTGAGTTGATGAGTTGAGTTGATGAGTTGAGTTGATGAGTTGATGAGTTGAGTTGACGAGTTGAGTTGATGAGTTGAGTTGATGAGTTGAGTTGATGAGTTGATGAGTTGAGTTGATGAGTTGAGTTGATGAGTTGAGTTGATGAGTTGATGAGTTGAGTTGATGAGTTGAGTTGATGAGTTGAGTTGATGAGTTGAGTTGATGAGTTGATGAGTTGAGTTGATGAGTTGACGAGTTGAGTTGATGAGTTGAGTTGATGAGTTGATGAGTTGAGTTGATGAGTTGGGTTGATGAGTTGAGTTGATGAGTTGAGTTGATGAGTTGATGAGTTGAGTTGATGAGTTGAGTTGATGAGTTGATGAGTTGAGTTGATGAGTTGAGTTGATGAGTTGAGTTGATGAGTTGATGAGTTGAGTTGATGAGTTGAGTTGATGAGTTGAGTTGATGAGTTGAGTTAATGAGTTGAGTTGATGAGTTGAGTTGATGAGTTGAGTTGATGAGTTGATGAGTTGAGTTGATGAGTTGATGAGTTGAGTTGATGAGTTGATGAGTTGAGTTGATGAGTTGAGTTGATGAGTTGAGTTGATGAATTGATGAGTTGAGTTGATGAGTTGAGTTGATGAGTTGAGTTTATTTTATTTATTTTATTTATTTTATTTATTTTATTTATTTTATTTATTTTATTTATTTTATTTATTTTATTTATTTTATTTATTTTATTTATTTTATTTATTTTATTTATTTTATTTATTTTATTTATTTTATTTATTTTATTTATTTTATTTAAGCGATTCCACTTTAAGCAATTCCACTTTTTCCACCTTTTTCCACCTTTTTCACCTTTTTGGAAAGTGGAAAAAAGTGGATAAAAGTGGAAAAAAAAGTGGAAAAAAAAGTGGAAAAAGGTGGGCAAAAAGTAAAAAAGTAGGAAAAAAAGTGGGGAAAAAAGTGGAAAAAAACTGGATAAAACTGGAAAAAAGTGGAAAAAGTGAAAAAAACTGAAAAAAATCAAAGGGTGGAAAAAGTTGATGAGTTGAGTTGATGAGTTGAGTTGATGAGTTGAGTTGATGAGTTGATGAGTTGAGTTGATGAGTTGAGTTGATGAGTTGATGAGTTGAGTTGATGAATTGATGAGTTGAGTTGATGAGTTGAGTTGATGAGTTTAGTTGATGAGTTGAGTTAATGAGTTGAGTTGATGAGTTGAGTTGATGAGTTGATGAGTTGAGTTGATGAGTTGAGTTGATGAGTTGAGTTGATGAGTTGATGAGTTGAGTTGATGAGTTGAGTTGATGAGTTGATGAGTTGAGTTGATGAGTTGAGTTGATGAGTTGATGAGTTGAGTTGATGAGTTGAGTTGATGAGTTGAGTTGATGAGTTGATGAGTTGAGTTGACGAGTTGAGTTGATGAGTTGAGTTGATGAGTTGAGTTGATGAGTTGATGAGTTGAGTTGATGAGTTGAGTTGATGAGTTGAGTTGATGAGTTGATGAGTTGAGTTGATGAGTTGAGTTGATGAGTTGAGTTGATGAGTTGATGAGTTGAGTTGATGAGTTGATGAGTTGAGTTGATGAGTTGAGTTGATGAGTTGATGAGTTGAGTTGATGAGTTGAGTTGATGAGTTGAGTTGATGAGTTGATGAGTTGAGTTGATGAGTTGAGTTGATGAGTTGATGAGTTGAGTTGATGAGTTGAGTTGATGAGTTGAGTTGATGAGTTGATGAGTTGAGTTGATGAGTTGAGTTGATGAGTTGAGTTGATGAGTTGAGTTAATGAGTTGAGTTGATGAGTTGAGTTGATGAGTTGAGTTGATGAGTTGATGAGTTGAGTTGATGAGTTGATGAGTTGAGTTGATGAGTTGATGAGTTGAGTTGATGAGTTGAGTTGATGAGTTGAGTTGATGAATTGATGAGTTGAGTTGATGAGTTGAGTTGATGAGTTGAGTTTATTTTATTTGTTTTATTTATTTTATTTATTTTATTTATTTTATTTATTTTATTTATTTTATTTATTTTATTTATTTTATTTATTTTATTTAAGCGATTCCACTTTAAGCAATTCCACTTTTTCCACCTTTTTCCACCTTTTTCACCTTTTTGGAAAGTGGAAAAAAGTGGATAAAAGTGGAAAAAAAAGTGGAAAAAGGTGGGCAAAAAGTAAAAAAGTAGGAAAAAAAGTGGGGAAAAAAGTGGAAAAAAACTGGATAAAACTGGAAAAAAGTGGAAAAAGTGAAAAAAACTGAAAAAAATCAAAGGGTGGAAAAAGTTGATGAGTTGAGTTGATGAGTTGAGTTGATGAGTTGAGTTGATGAGTTGATGAGTTGAGTTGATGAGTTGAGTTGATGAGTTGATGAGTTGAGTTGATGAATTGATGAGTTGAGTTGATGAGTTGAGTTGATGAGTTGAGTTGATGAGTTTAGTTGATGAGTTGAGTTAATGAGTTGAGTTGATGAGTTGAGTTGATGAGTTGATGAGTTGAGTTGATGAGTTGAGTTGATGAGTTGAGTTGATGAGTTGATGAGTTGAGTTGATGAGTTGAGTTGATGAGTTGATGAGTTGAGTTGATGAGTTGAGTTGATGAGTTGATGAGTTGAGTTGATGAGTTGAGTTGATGAGTTGAGTTGATGAGTTGAGTTGATGAGTTGATGAGTTGAGTTGATGAGTTGAGTTGATGAGTTGATGAGTTGAGTTGATGAGTTGAGTTGATGAGTTGATGAGTTGAGTTGATGAGTTGAGTTGATGAGTTGAGTTGATGAGTTGATGAGTTGAGTTGACGAGTTGAGTTGATGAGTTGAGTTGATGAGTTGAGTTGATGAGTTGATGAGTTGAGTTGATGAGTTGAGTTGATGAGTTGAGTTGATGAGTTGATGAGTTGAGTTGATGAGTTGAGTTGATGAGTTGAGTTGATGAGTTGAGTTGATGAGTTGAGTTGATGAGTTGATGAGTTGAGTTGATGAGTTGATGAGTTGAGTTGATGAGTTGAGTTGATGAGTTGATGAGTTGAGTTGATGAGTTGAGTTGATGAGTTGAGTTGATGAGTTGAGTTGATGAGTTGATGAGTTGAGTTGATGAGTTGAGTTGATGAGTTGATGAGTTGAGTTGATGAGTTGAGTTGATGAGTTGAGTTGATGAGTTGATGAGTTGAGTTGATGAGTTGAGTTGATGAGTTGAGTTGATGAGTTGAGTTAATGAGTTGAGTTGATGAGTTGAGTTGATGAGTTGAGTTGATGAGTTGATGAGTTGAGTTGATGAGTTGATGAGTTGAGTTGATGAGTTGATGAGTTGAGTTGATGAGTTGAGTTGATGAGTTGAGTTGATGAATTGATGAGTTGAGTTGATGAGTTGAGTTGATGAGTTGAGTTTATTTTATTTATTTTATTTATTTTATTTATTTTATTTATTTTATTTATTTTATTTATTTTATTTATTTTATTTATTTTATTTATTTTATTTATTTTATTTATTTTATTTATTTTATTTATTTTATTTATTTTATTTATTTTATTTATTTTATTTATTTTATTTATTTTATTTATTTTATTTATTTTATTTATTTTATTTAAGCGATTCCACTTTAAGCAATTCCACTTTTTCCACCTTTTTCCACCTTTTTCACCTTTTTGGAAAGTGGAAAAAAGTGGATAAAAGTGGAAAAAAAAGTGGAAAAAGGTGGGCAAAAAGTAAAAAAGTAGGAAAAAAAGTGGGGAAAAAAGTGGAAAAAAACTGGATAAAACTGGAAAAAAGTGGAAAAAGTGAAAAAAACTGAAAAAAATCAAAGGGTGGAAAAAGTTGATGAGTTGAGTTGATGAGTTGAGTTGATGAGTTGAGTTGATGAGTTGATGAGTTGAGTTGATGAGTTGAGTTGATGAGTTGATGAGTTGAGTTGATGAATTGATGAGTTGAGTTGATGAGTTGAGTTGATGAGTTGAGTTGATGAGTTGAGTTAATGAGTTGAGTTGATGAGTTGAGTTGATGAGTTGATGAGTTGAGTTGATGAGTTGAGTTGATGAGTTGAGTTGATGAGTTGATGAGTTGAGTTGATGAGTTGAGTTGATGAGTTGATGAGTTGAGTTGATGAGTTGAGTTGATGAGTTGATGAGTTGAGTTGATGAGTTGAGTTGATGAGTTGATGAGTTGAGTTGACGAGTTGAGTTGATGAGTTGAGTTGATGAGTTGAGTTGATGAGTTGATGAGTTGAGTTGATGAGTTGAGTTGATGAGTTGAGTTGATGAGTTGATGAGTTGAGTTGATGAGTTGAGTTGATGAGTTGAGTTGATGAGTTGAGTTGATGAGTTGAGTTGATGAGTTGATGAGTTGAGTTGATGAGTTGATGAGTTGAGTTGATGAGTTGAGTTGATGAGTTGATGAGTTGAGTTGATGAGTTGAGTTGATGAGTTGAGTTGATGAGTTGAGTTGATGAGTTGATGAGTTGAGTTGATGAGTTGAGTTGATGAGTTGATGAGTTGAGTTGATGAGTTGAGTTGATGAGTTGAGTTGATGAGTTGATGAGTTGAGTTGATGAGTTGAGTTGATGAGTTGAGTTGATGAGTTGAGTTAATGAGTTGAGTTGATGAGTTGAGTTGATGAGTTGAGTTGATGAGTTGATGAGTTGAGTTGATGAGTTGATGAGTTGAGTTGATGAGTTGATGAGTTGAGTTGATGAGTTGAGTTGATGAGTTGAGTTGATGAATTGATGAGTTGAGTTGATGAGTTGAGTTGATGAGTTGAGTTTATTTTATTTATTTTATTTATTTTATTTATTTTATTTATTTTATTTATTTTATTTATTTTATTTATTTTATTTATTTTATTTATTTTATTTATTTTATTTATTTTATTTATTTTATTTATTTTATTTATTTTATTTATTTTATTTATTTTATTTATTTTATTTATTTTATTTATTTTATTTAAGCGATTCCACTTTAAGCAATTCCACTTTTTCCACCTTTTTCCACCTTTTTCACCTTTTTGGAAAGTGGAAAAAAGTGGATAAAAGTGGGAAAAAAAGTGGAAAAAGGTGGGCAAAAAAGGTGGAAAAAAGTGGAAAAAGTAGGAAAAAAAGTGGGGAAAAAGTGGAAAAAAACTGGATAAAACTGGAAAAAAGTGGAAAAAGTGAAAAAAACTGAAAAAAATCAAAGGGTGGAAAAAGTTGATGAGTTGAGTTGATGAGTTGAGTTGATGAGTTGAGTTGATGAGTTGATGAGTTGAGTTGATGAGTTGAGTTGATGAGTTGATGAGTTGAGTTGATGAATTGATGAGTTGAGTTGATGAGTTGAGTTGATGAGTTTAGTTGATGAGTTGAGTTAATGAGTTGAGTTGATGAGTTGAGTTGATGAGTTGATGAGTTGAGTTGATGAGTTGAGTTGATGAGTTGAGTTGATGAGTTGATGAGTTGAGTTGATGAGTTGAGTTGATGAGTTGATGAGTTGAGTTGATGAGTTGAGTTGATGAGTTGATGAGTTGAGTTGATGAGTTGAGTTGATGAGTTGAGTTGATGAGTTGAGTTGATGAGTTGATGAGTTGAGTTGATGAGTTGAGTTGATGAGTTGATGAGTTGAGTTGATGAGTTGAGTTGATGAGTTGATGAGTTGAGTTGATGAGTTGAGTTGATGAGTTGAGTTGATGAGTTGATGAGTTGAGTTGACGAGTTGAGTTGATGAGTTGAGTTGATGAGTTGAGTTGATGAGTTGATGAGTTGAGTTGATGAGTTGAGTTGATGAGTTGAGTTGATGAGTTGATGAGTTGAGTTGATGAGTTGAGTTGATGAGTTGAGTTGATGAGTTGAGTTGATGAGTTGATGAGTTGAGTTGATGAGTTGATGAGTTGAGTTGATGAGTTGAGTTGATGAGTTGATGAGTTGAGTTGATGAGTTGGGTTGATGAGTTGAGTTGATGAGTTGAGTTGATGAGTTGATGAGTTGAGTTGATGAGTTGAGTTGATGAGTTGATGAGTTGAGTTGATGAGTTGAGTTGATGAGTTGAGTTGATGAGTTGATGAGTTGAGTTGATGAGTTGAGTTGATGAGTTGAGTTGATGAGTTGAGTTAATGAGTTGAGTTGATGAGTTGAGTTGATGAGTTGAGTTGATGAGTTGATGAGTTGAGTTGATGAGTTGATGAGTTGAGTTGATGAGTTGATGAGTTGAGTTGATGAGTTGAGTTGATGAGTTGAGTTGATGAATTGATGAGTTGAGTTGATGAGTTGAGTTGATGAGTTGAGTTTATTTTATTTATTTTATTTATTTTATTTATTTTATTTATTTTATTTATTTTATTTATTTTATTTATTTTATTTATTTTATTTATTTTATTTATTTTATTTATTTTATTTATTTTATTTATTTTATTTAAGCGATTCCACTTTAAGCAATTCCACTTTTTCCACCTTTTTCCACCTTTTTCACCTTTTTGGAAAGTGGAAAAAAGTGGATAAAAGTGGAAAAAAAAGTGGAAAAAAAAGTGGAAAAAGGTGGGCAAAAAGTAAAAAAGTAGGAAAAAAAGTGGGGAAAAAAGTGGAAAAAAACTGGATAAAACTGGAAAAAAGTGGAAAAAGTGAAAAAAACTGAAAAAAATCAAAGGGTGGAAAAAGTTGATGAGTTGAGTTGATGAGTTGAGTTGATGAGTTGAGTTGATGAGTTGATGAGTTGAGTTGATGAGTTGAGTTGATGAGTTGATGAGTTGAGTTGATGAATTGATGAGTTGAGTTGATGAGTTGAGTTGATGAGTTTAGTTGATGAGTTGAGTTAATGAGTTGAGTTGATGAGTTGAGTTGATGAGTTGATGAGTTGAGTTGATGAGTTGAGTTGATGAGTTGAGTTGATGAGTTGATGAGTTGAGTTGATGAGTTGAGTTGATGAGTTGATGAGTTGAGTTGATGAGTTGAGTTGATGAGTTGATGAGTTGAGTTGATGAGTTGAGTTGATGAGTTGAGTTGATGAGTTGATGAGTTGAGTTGACGAGTTGAGTTGATGAGTTGAGTTGATGAGTTGAGTTGATGAGTTGATGAGTTGAGTTGATGAGTTGAGTTGATGAGTTGAGTTGATGAGTTGATGAGTTGAGTTGATGAGTTGAGTTGATGAGTTGAGTTGATGAGTTGATGAGTTGAGTTGATGAGTTGATGAGTTGAGTTGATGAGTTGAGTTGATGAGTTGATGAGTTGAGTTGATGAGTTGAGTTGATGAGTTGAGTTGATGAGTTGATGAGTTGAGTTGATGAGTTGAGTTGATGAGTTGATGAGTTGAGTTGATGAGTTGAGTTGATGAGTTGAGTTGATGAGTTGATGAGTTGAGTTGATGAGTTGAGTTGATGAGTTGAGTTAATGAGTTGAGTTGATGAGTTGAGTTGATGAGTTGAGTTGATGAGTTGATGAGTTGAGTTGATGAGTTGATGAGTTGAGTTGATGAGTTGATGAGTTGAGTTGATGAGTTGAGTTGATGAGTTGAGTTGATGAATTGATGAGTTGAGTTGATGAGTTGAGTTGATGAGTTGAGTTTATTTTATTTGTTTTATTTATTTTATTTATTTTATTTATTTTATTTATTTTATTTATTTTATTTATTTTATTTATTTTATTTATTTTATTTATTTTATTTAAGCGATTCCACTTTAAGCAATTCCACTTTTTCCACCTTTTTCCACCTTTTTCACCTTTTTGGAAAGTGGAAAAAAGTGGATAAAAGTGGAAAAAAAAGTGGAAAAAGGTGGGCAAAAAGTAAAAAAGTAGGAAAAAAAGTGGGGAAAAAAGTGGAAAAAAACTGGATAAAACTGGAAAAAAGTGGAAAAAGTGGAAAAAACTGAAAAAAATCAAAGGGTGGAAAAAGTTGATGAGTTGAGTTGATGAGTTGAGTTGATGAGTTGAGTTGATGAGTTGATGAGTTGAGTTGATGAGTTGAGTTGATGAGTTGATGAGTTGAGTTGATGAATTGATGAGTTGAGTTGATGAGTTGAGTTGATGAGTTTAGTTGATGAGTTGAGTTAATGAGTTGAGTTGATGAGTTGAGTTGATGAGTTGAGTTGATGAGTTGATGAGTTGAGTTGATGAGTTGAGTTGATGAGTTGAGTTGATGAGTTGAGTTGATGAGTTGATGAGTTGAGTTGATGAGTTGAGTTGATGAGTTGAGTTGATGAGTTGATGAGTTGAGTTGATGAGTTGAGTTGATGAGTTGAGTTGATGAGTTGATGAGTTGAGTTGATGAGTTGAGTTGATGAGTTGATGAGTTGAGTTGATGAGTTGATGAGTTGAGTTGATGAGTTGAGTTGATGAGTTGATGAGTTGAGTTGATGAGTTGAGTTGATGAGTTGAGTTGATGAGTTGATGAGTTGATGAGTTGAGTTGATGAGTTGAGTTGATGAGTTGAGTTGATGAGTTGATGAGTTGAGTTGATGAGTTGAGTTGATGAGTTGAGTTAATGAGTTGAGTTGATGAGTTGAGTTGATGAGTTGAGTTGATGAGTTGATGAGTTGAGTTGATGAGTTGATGAGTTGAGTTGATGAGTTGATGAGTTGAGTTGATGAGTTGATGAGTTGAGTTGATGAGTTGAGTTGATGAGTTGAGTTGATGAATTGATGAGTTGAGTTGATGAGTTGAGTTGATGAGTTGAGTTTATTTTATTTATTTTATTTATTTTATTTATTTTATTTATTTTATTTATTTTATTTATTTTATTTATTTTATTTATTTTATTTATTTTATTTATTTTATTTATTTTATTTATTTTATTTATTTTATTTATTTTATTTAAGCGATTCCACTTTAAGCAATTCCACTTTTTCCACCTTTTTCCACCTTTTTCACCTTTTTGGAAAGTGGAAAAAAGTGGATAAAAGTGGGAAAAAAAGTGGAAAAAGGTGGGCAAAAAAGGTGGAAAAAAGTGGAAAAAGTAGGAAAAAAAGTGGGGAAAAAAGTGGAAAAAAACTGGATAAAACTGGAAAAAAGTGGAAAAAGTGGAAAAAACTGAAAAAAATCAAAGGGTGGAAAAAGTTGATGAGTTGAGTTGATGAGTTGAGTTGATGAGTTGAGTTGATGAGTTGATGAGTTGAGTTGATGAGTTGAGTTGATGAGTTGATGAGTTGATGAATTGATGAGTTGAGTTGATGAGTTGAGTTGATGAGTTTAGTTGATGAAATGAGTTAATGAGTTGAGTTGATGAGTTGAGTTGATGAGTTGAGTTGATGAGTTGAGTTGATGAGTTGATGAGTTGAGTTGATGAGTTGAGTTGATGAGTTGAGTTGATGAGTTGAGTTGATGAGTTGATGAGTTGAGTTGACGAGTTGAGTTGATGAGTTGAGTTGATGAGTTGAGTTGATAAGTTGATGAGTTGAGTTGATGAGTTGAGTTGATGAGTTGAGTTGATGAGTTGAGTTGATGAGTTGAGTTGATGAGTTGAGTTGATGAGTTGATGAGTTGAGTTGATGAGTTGATGAGTTGAGTTGATGAGTTGAGTTGATGAGTTGATGAGTTGAGTTGATGAGTTGAGTTGATGAGTTGAGTTGATGAGTTGAGTTGATGAGTTGATGAGTTGAGTTGATGAGTTGATGAGTTGAGTTGATGAGTTGAGTTGATGAGTTGATGAGTTGAGTTGATGAGTTGAGTTGATGAGTTGAGTTGATGAGTTGAGTTGATGAGTTGATGAGTTGAGTTGATGAGTTGAGTTGATGAGTTGATGAGTTGAGTTGATGAGTTGAGTTGATGAGTTGAGTTGATGAGTTGATGAGTTGAGTTGATGAGTTGAGTTGATGAGTTGAGTTGATGAGTTGAGTTAATGAGTTGAGTTGATGAGTTGAGTTGATGAGTTGAGTTGATGAGTTGATGAGTTGAGTTGATGAGTTGATGAGTTGAGTTGATGAGTTGATGAGTTGAGTTGATGAGTTGAGTTGATGAGTTGAGTTGATGAATTGATGAGTTGAGTTGATGAGTTGAGTTGATGAGTTGAGTTTATTTTATTTATTTTATTTATTTTATTTATTTTATTTATTTTATTTATTTTATTTATTTTATTTATTTTATTTATTTTATTTATTTTATTTATTTTATTTATTTTATTTATTTTATTTATTTTATTTATTTTATTTATTTTATTTATTTTATTTATTTTATTTATTTTATTTATTTTATTTATTTTATTTATTTTATTTATTTTATTTGATTCCACTTTAAGCAATTCCACTTTTTCCACCTTTTTCCACCTTTTTCACCTTTTTGGAAAGTGGAAAAAAGTGGATAAAAGTGGAAAAAAAAGTGGAAAAAGGTGGGCAAAAAAGGTGGAAAAAAGTGGAAAAAGTAGGAAAAAAAGTGGGGAAAAAAGTGGAAAAAAACTGGATAAAACTGGAAAAAAGTGGAAAAAGTGGAAAAAACTGAAAAAAATCAAAGGGTGGAAAAAGTTGATGAGTTGAGTTGATGAGTTGAGTTGATGAGTTGAGTTGATGAGTTGATGAGTTGAGTTGATGAGTTGAGTTGATGAGTTGATGAGTTGAGTTGATGAATTGATGAGTTGAGTTGATGAGTTGAGTTGATGAGTTGAGTTGATGAGTTGATGAGTTGAGTTGATGAGTTGATGAGTTGAGTTGATGAGTTGAGTTGATGAGTTGAGTTGATGAATTGATGAGTTGAGTTGATGAGTTGAGTTGAGTTTATTTTATTTATTTTATTTATTTTATTTATTTTATTTATTTTATTTATTTTATTTATTTTATTTATTTTATTTATTTTATTTATTTTATTTATTTTATTTATTTTATTTATTTTATTTATTTTATTTATTTTATTTATTTTATTTATTTTATTTATTTTATTTATTTTATTTATTTTATTTAAGCGATTCCACTTTAAGCAATTCCACTTTTTCCACCTTTTTCCACCTTTTTCACCTTTTTGGAAAGTGGAAAAAAGTGGATAAAAGTGGAAAAAAAAGTGGAAAAAGGTGGGCAAAAAAGGTGGAAAAAAGTGGAAAAAGTAGGAAAAAAAGTGGGGAAAAAAGTGGAAAAAAACTGGATAAAACTGGAAAAAAGTGGAAAAAGTGGAAAAAACTGAAAAAAATCAAAGGGTGGAAAAAGTTGATGAGTTGAGTTGATGAGTTGAGTTGATGAGTTGAGTTGATGAGTTGATGAGTTGAGTTGATGAGTTGAGTTGATGAGTTGATGAGTTGAGTTGATGAATTGATGAGTTGAGTTGATGAGTTGAGTTGATGAGTTTAGTTGATGAGTTGAGTTAATGAGTTGAGTTGATGAGTTGAGTTGATGAGTTGAGTTGATGAGTTGATGAGTTGAGTTGATGAGTTGAGTTGATGAGTTGAGTTGATGAGTTGATGAGTTGAGTTGATGAGTTGAGTTGATGAGTTGATGAGTTGAGTTGATGAGTTGAGTTGATGAGTTGATGAGTTGAGTTGATGAGTTGAGTTGATGAGTTGAGTTGATGAGTTGATGAGTTGAGTTGACAAGATGAGTTGATGAGTTGAGTTGATGAGTTGATGAGTTGAGTTGATGAGTTGATGAGTTGAGTTGATGAGTTGAGTTGATGAGTTGAGTTGATGAATTGATGAGTTGAGTTGATGAGTTGAGTTGATGAGTTGAGTTTATTTTATTTATTTTATTTATTTTATTTATTTTATTTATTTTATTTATTTTATTTATTTTATTTATTTTATTTATTTTATTTATTTTATTTATTTTATTTATTTTATTTATTTTATTTATTTTATTTATTTTATTTATTTTATTTATTTTATTTATTTTATTTATTTTATTTATTTTATTTATTTTATTTATTTTATTTAAGCGATTCCACTTTAAGCAATTCCACTTTTTCCACCTTTTTCCACCTTTTTCACCTTTTTGGAAAGTGGAAAAAAGTGGATAAAAGTGGAAAAAAAAGTGGAAAAAGGTGGGCAAAAAAGGTGGAAAAAAGTGGAAAAAGTAGGAAAAAAAGCGGGGAAAAAAGTGGAAAAAAACTGGATAAAACTGGAAAAAAGTGGAAAAAGTGGAAAAAACTGAAAAAAATCAAAGGGTGGAAAAAGTTGATGAGTTGAGTTGATGAGTTGAGTTGATGAGTTGAGTTGATGAGTTGATGAGTTGAGTTGATGAGTTGAGTTGATGAGTTGATGAGTTGAGTTGATGAATTGATGAGTTGAGTTGATGAGTTGAGTTGATGAGTTGAGTTGATGAGTTGATGAGTTGAGTTGATGAGTTGATGAGTTGAGTTGATGAGTTGAGTTGATGAGTTGAGTTGATGAATTGATGAGTTGAGTTGATGAGTTGAGTTGATGAGTTGAGTTTATTTTATTTATTTTATTTATTTTATTTATTTTATTTATTTTATTTATTTTATTTATTTTATTTATTTTATTTATTTTATTTATTTTATTTATTTTATTTATTTTATTTATTTTATTTATTTTATTTATTTTATTTATTTTATTTATTTTATTTAAGCGATTCCACTTTAAGCAATTCCACTTTTTCCACCTTTTTCCACCTTTTTCACCTTTTTGGAAAGTGGAAAAAAGTGGATAAAAGTGGAAAAAAAAGTGGAAAAAGGTGGGCAAAAAAGGTGGAAAAAAGTGGAAAAAGTAGGAAAAAAAGTGGGGAAAAAAGTGGAAAAAAACTAGATAAAACTGGAAAAAAGTGGAAAAAGTGGAAAAAACTGAAAAAAATCAAAGGGTGGAAAAAGTTGATGAGTTGAGTTGATGAGTTGAGTTGATGAGTTGAGTTGATGAGTTGATGAGTTGAGTTGATGAGTTGAGTTGATGAGTTGATGAGTTGAGTTGATGAATTGATGAGTTGAGTTGATGAGTTGAGTTGATGAGTTTAGTTGATGAGTTGAGTTAATGAGTTGAGTTGATGAGTTGAGTTGATGAGTTGAGTTGATGAGTTGATGAGTTGAGTTGATGAGTTGATGAGTTGAGTTGATGAGTTGAGTTGATGAGTTGAGTTGATGAGTTGATGAGTTGAGTTGACAAGATGAGTTGATGAGTTGAGTTGATGAGTTGAGTTGATGAGTTGATGAGTTGAGTTGATGAGTTGAGTTGATGAGTTGAGTTGATGAGTTGATGAGTTGAGTTGATGAGTTGAGTTGATGAGTTGAGTTGATGAGTTGAGTTGATGAGTTGAGTTGATGAGTTGATGAGTTGAGTTGATGAGTTGATGAGTTGAGTTGATGAGTTGAGTTGATGAGTTGATGAGTTGAGTTGATGAGTTGAGTTGATGAGTTGAGTTGATGAGTTGAGTTGATGAGTTGATGAGTTGAGTTGATGAGTTGAGTTGATGAGTTGAGTTGATGAGTTGATGAGTTGAGTTGATGAGTTGAGTTGATGAGTTGAGTTAATGAGTTGAGTTGATGAGTTGAGTTGATGAGTTGAGTTGATGAGTTGATGAGTTGAGTTGATGAGTTGATGAGTTGAGTTGATGAGTTGATGAGTTGAGTTGATGAGTTGATGAGTTGAGTTGATGAGTTGAGTTGATGAGTTGAGTTGATGAATTGATGAGTTGAGTTGATGAGTTGAGTTGATGAGTTGAGTTTATTTTATTTATTTTATTTATTTTATTTATTTTATTTATTTTATTTATTTTATTTATTTTATTTATTTTATTTATTTCATTTATTTTATTTATTTTATTTATTTTATTTATTTTATTTATTTTATTTATTTTATTTATTTTATTTATTTTATTTATTTTATTTAAGCGATTCCACTTTAAGCAATTCCACTTTTTCCACCTTTTTCCACCTTTTTCACCTTTTTGGAAAGTGGAAAAAAGTGGATAAAAGTGGAAAAAAAAGTGGAAAAAGGTGGGCAAAAAAGTGGAAAAAAGTGGAAAAAGTAGGAAAAAAAGTGGGGAAAAAAGTGGAAAAAAACTGGATAAAACTGGAAAAAAGTGGAAAAAGTGGAAAAAACTGAAAAAAATCAAAGGGTGGAAAAAGTTGATGAGTTGAGTTGATGAGTTGAGTTGATGAGTTGAGTTGATGAGTTGATGAGTTGAGTTGATGAGTTGAGTTGATGAGTTGATGAGTTGAGTTGATGAATTGATGAGTTGAGTTGATGAGTTGAGTTGATGAGTTTAGTTGATGAGTTGAGTTAATGAGTTGAGTTGATGAGTTGAGTTGATGAGTTGAGTTGATGAGTTGATGAGTTGAGTTGATGAGTTGAGTTGATGAGTTGAGTTGATGAGTTGATGAGTTGAGTTGATGAATTGATGAGTTGAGTTGATGAGTTGAGTTGATGAGTTGAGTTTATTTTATTTATTTTATTTATTTTATTTATTTTATTTATTTTATTTATTTTATTTATTTTATTTATTTTATTTATTTTATTTATTTTATTTATTTTATTTATTTTATTTATTTTATTTATTTTATTTATTTTATTTATTTTATTTATTTTATTTGATTCCACTTTAAGCAATTCCACTTTTTCCACCTTTTTCCACCTTTTTCACCTTTTTGGAAAGTGGAAAAAAGTGGATAAAAGTGGAAAAAAAAGTGGAAAAAGGTGGGCAAAAAAGGTGGAAAAAAGTGGAAAAAGTAGGAAAAAAAGTGGGGAAAAAAGTGGAAAAAAACTGGATAAAACTGGAAAAAAGTGGAAAAAGTGGAAAAAACTGAAAAAAATCAAAGGGTGGAAAAAGTTGATGAGTTGAGTTGATGAGTTGAGTTGATGAGTTGAGTTGATTAGTTGATGAGTTGAGTTGATGAGTTGAGTTGATGAGTTGATGAGTTGAGTTGATGAATTGATGAGTTGAGTTGATGAGTTGAGTTGATGAGTTTAGTTGATGAGTTGAGTTAATGAGTTGAGTTGATGAGTTGAGTTGATGAGTTGAGTTGATGAGTTGATGAGTTGAGTTGATGAGTTGAGTTGATGAGTTGAGTTGATGAGTTGATGAGTTGAGTTGATGAGTTGAGTTGATGAGTTGATGAGTTGAGTTGATGAGTTGAGTTGATGAGTTGATGAGTTGAGTTGATGAGTTGAGTTGATGAGTTGAGTTGATGAGTTGATGAGTTGAGTTGACGAGTTGAGTTGATGAGTTGAGTTGATGAGTTGAGTTGATGAGTTGATGAGTTGAGTTGATGAGTTGAGTTGATGAGTTGAGTTGATGAGTTGATGAGTTGAGTTGATGAGTTGAGTTGATGAGTTGAGTTGATGAGTTGAGTTGATGAGTTGAGTTGATGAGTTGATGAGTTGAGTTGATGAGTTGATGAGTTGAGTTGATGAGTTGAGTTGATGAGTTGATGAGTTGAGTTGATGAGTTGAGTTGATGAGTTGAGTTGATGAGTTGAGTTGATGAGTTGATGAGTTGAGTTGATGAGTTGAGTTGATGAGTTGATGAGTTGAGTTGATGAGTTGAGTTGATGAGTTGATGAGTTGATGAGTTGAGTTGATGAGTTGAGTTGATGAGTTGAGTTGATGAGTTGAGTTAATGAGTTGAGTTGATGAGTTGGGTTGATGAGTTGAGTTGATGAGTTGATGAGTTGAGTTGATGAGTTGATGAGTTGAGTTGATGAGTTGATGAGTTGAGTTGATGAGTTGATGAGTTGAGTTGATGAGTTGAGTTGATGAGTTGAGTTGATGAATTGATGAGTTGAGTTGATGAGTTGAGTTGATGAGTTGAGTTTATTTTATTTATTTTATTTATTTTATTTATTTTATTTATTTTATTTATTTTATTTATTTTATTTATTTTATTTATTTTATTTATTTTATTTATTTTATTTATTTTATTTAAGCGATTCCACTTTAAGCAATTCCACTTTTTCCACCTTTTTCCATCTTTTTCACCTTTTTGGAAAGTGGAAAAAAGTGGATAAAAGTGGAAAAAAAAGTGGAAAAAGGTGGGCAAAAAAGGTGGAAAAAAGTGGAAAAAGTAGGAAAAAAAAGTGGGGAAAAAAGTGGAAAAAAACTGGATAAAACTGGAAAAAAGTGGAAAAAGTGGAAAAAACTGAAAAAAATCAAAGGGTGGAAAAAGTTGATGAGTTGAGTTGATGAGTTGAGTTGATGAGTTGAGTTGATGAGTTGATGAGTTGAGTTGATGAGTTGAGTTGATGAGTTGATTAGTTGAGTTGATGAATTGATGAGTTGAGTTGATGAGTTGAGTTGATGAGTTTAGTTGATGAGTTGAGTTAATGAGTTGAGTTGATGAGTTGAGTTGATGAGTTGAGTTGATGAGTTGATGAGTTGAGTTGATGAGTTGAGTTGATGAGTTGAGTTGATGAGTTGAGTTGATGAGTTGAGTTGATGAGTTGATGAGTTGAGTTGATGAGTTGAGTTGATGAGTTGAGTTGATGAGTTGATGAGTTGAGTTGATGAGTTGAGTTGATGAGTTGATGAGTTGAGTTGATGAGTTGAGTTGATGAGTTGATGAGTTGAGTTGATGAGTTGAGTTGATGAGTTGAGTTGATGAGTTGATGAGTTGAGTTGACAAGATGAGTTGATGAGTTGAGTTGATGAGTTGAGTTGATGAGTTGATGAGTTGAGTTGATGAGTTGAGTTGATGAGTTGAGTTGATGAGT
Source organism: Notolepis coatsorum (assembly GCF_963971535.1). Taxonomy (NCBI): domain Eukaryota; kingdom Metazoa; phylum Chordata; class Actinopteri; order Aulopiformes; family Paralepididae; genus Notolepis; species Notolepis coatsorum. The sequence continues at coordinate 229,689 of NW_028173901.1, read as the reverse complement.
TGATGAGTTGAGTTGATGAGTTGAGTTGATGAGTTGAGTTGATGAGTTGAGTTGATGAGTTGAGTTGATGAGTTGATGAGTTGAGTTGATGAGTTGATGAGTTGAGTTGATGAGTTGAGTTGATGAGTTGATGAGTTGAGTTGATGAGTTGATGAGTTGAGTTGATGAGTTGAGTTGATGAGTTGAGTTGATGAGTTGATGAGTTGAGTTGACGAGTTGAGTTGATGAGTTGAGTTGATGAGTTGAGTTGATGAGTTGATGAGTTGAGTTGATGAGTTGAGTTGATGAGTTGAGTTGATGAGTTGATGAGTTGAGTTGATGAGTTGAGTTGATGAGTTGATGAGTTGAGTTGATGAGTTGATGAGTTGAGTTGATGAGTTGAGTTGATGAGTTGATGAGTTGAGTTGATGAGTTGAGTTGATGAGTTGAGTTGATGAGTTGAGTTGATGAGTTGATGAGTTGAGTTGATGAGTTGAGTTGATGAGTTGATGAGTTGAGTTGATGAGTTGAGTTGATGAGTTGATGAGTTGATGAGTTGAGTTGATGAGTTGAGTTGATGAGTTGAGTTGATGAGTTGAGTTAATGAGTTGAGTTGATGAGTTGAGTTGATGAGTTGAGTTGATGAGTTGATGAGTTGAGTTGATGAGTTGATGAGTTGAGTTGATGAGTTGATGAGTTGAGTTGATGAGTTGATGAGTTGAGTTGATGAGTTGAGTTGATGAGTTGAGTTGATGAATTGATGAGTTGAGTTGATGAGTTGAGTTGATGAGTTGAGTTTATTTTATTTATTTTATTTATTTTATTTATTTTATTTATTTTATTTATTTTATTTATTTTATTTATTTTATTTATTTTATTTATTTTATTTATTTTATTTATTTTATTTATTTTATTTATTTTATTTATTTTATTTATTTTATTTATTTTATTTAAGCGATTCCACTTTAAGCAATTCCACTTTTTCCACCTTTTTCCATCTTTTTCACCTTTTTGGAAAGTGGAAAAAAGTGGATAAAAGTGGAAAAAAAAGTGGAAAAAGGTGGGCAAAAAAGGTGGAAAAAAGTGGAAAAAGTAGGAAAAAAAAGTGGGGAAAAAAGTGGAAAAAAACTGGATAAAACTGGAAAAAAGTGGAAAAAGTGGAAAAAACTGAAAAAAATCAAAGGGTGGAAAAAGTTGATGAGTTGAGTTGATGAGTTGAGTTGATGAGTTGAGTTGATGAGTTGATGAGTTGAGTTGATGAGTTGAGTTGATGAGTTGAGTTGATGAGTTGAGTTGATGAGTTGATGAGTTGAGTTGATGAGTTGATGAGTTGAGTTGATGAGTTGAGTTGATGAGTTGATGAGTTGAGTTGATGAGTTGATGAGTTGAGTTGATGAGTTGAGTTGATGAGTTGAGTTGATGAGTTGATGAGTTGAGTTGATGAGTTGAGTTGATGAGTTGAGTTGATGAGTTGAGTTAATGAGTTGAGTTGATGAGTTGAGTTGATGAGTTGAGTTGATGAGTTGATGAGTTGATGAGTTGAGTTGATGAGTTGAGTTGATGAGTTGATGAGTTGATGAGTTGAGTTGATGAGTTGAGTTGATGAGTTGAGTTGATGAGTTGAGTTAATGAGTTGAGTTGATGAGTTGAGTTGATGAGTTGAGTTGATGAGTTGATGAGTTGATGAGTTGAGTTGATGAGTTGAGTTGATGAGTTGAGTTGATGAGTTGAGTTGATGAGTTGAGTTGATGAGTTGATGAGTTGAGTTGATGAGTTGATGAGTTGAGTTGATGAGTTGATTTGATGAGTTGATGAGTTGAGTTGATGAGTTGAGTTTAATTTATTTATTGAGTTCCACTTTAAGCAATTCCAATTTTTCCACTTTTTCACCTTTTTGGAAAGTGGAAAAAAGTGGATAAATGTGGAAAAAAGTGGAAAAAGTGGAAACAATTTGGAAAACAGTTGAGTTGATGAGTTGATGAGTTGAGTTGATGAGTTGAGTTGATGAGTTGAGTTGATGAGTTGATGAGTTGAGTTGAGTTGATGAGTTGAGTTTATTTATTTTATTTATTTTATTTATTTTATTTATTTTATTTATTTTATTTATTTTATTTATTTTATTTATTTTATTTATTTTATTTATTTTATTTATTTTATTTATTTTATTTATTTTATTTATTTTATTTATTTTATTTATTTTATTTATTTTATTTATTTTATTTATTTTATTTATTTTATTTATTTTATTTATTTTATTTATTTTATTTATTTTATTTATTTTATTTATTTTATTTATTTTATTTAAGCGATTCCACTTTTTCCACTTTTTCCACCTTTTTCACCTTTTTGGAAAGTGGAAAAAAGTGGATAAAACTGTATAAAACTGGAAAAAGTGGAAAAAGTGGGGAAAAGAAGTGGGGGAAAAAGTGGAAAAAGTGGAAAAAACGGAAAAAATTCAAAGGGTGGAAAAAGGTGGAAAAAGTTGATGAGTTGAGTTGATGAGTTGAGTTGATGAGTTGAGTTGATGAGTTGAGTTGAGTTGATGAGTTGAGTTGATGAGTTGAGTGATGAGTTGAGTTGATGAGTTGATGAGTTGAGTTGATGAGTTGACTTGATGAGTTGAGTTGATGAGTTGATGAGTTGAGTTGATGAGTTGATGAGTTGAGTTGATGAGTTGAGTTGATGAGTTGAGTTGATGAGTTGATGAGTTGATGAGTTGAGTTGATGAGTTGAGTTGATGAGTTGAGTTGATGAGTTGATTTGATGAGTTGATGAGTTGAGTTGATGAGTTGAGTTTATTTTATTTATTTTATTTATTTTATTTATTTTATTTATTTTATTTATTTTATTTATTTTATTTATTTTATTTATTTTATTTATTTTATTTATTTTATTTATTTTATTTATTTTATTTATTTTATTTATTTTATTTATTTTATTTATTTTATTTATTTTATTTATTTTATTTATTTTATTTATTTTATTTATTTTATTTATTTTATTTATTTTATTTAAGCGATTCCACTTTTTCCACTTTTTCCACTTTTTCCACCTTTTTCCACCTTTTTCACCTTTTTGGAAAGTGGAAAAAAGTGGATAAAACTGTATAAAACTGGAAAAAGTGGAAAAAGTGGGGAAAAGAAGTGGGGAAAAAAGTGGAAAAAGTGGAAAAAACGGAAAAAATTCAAAGGGTGGAAAAAGGTGGAAAAAGTTGATGAGTTGAGTTGATGAGTTGAGTTGATGAGTTGAGTTGATGAGTTGAGTTGAGTTGATGAGTTGAGTTGATGAGTTGAGTGATGAGTTGAGTTGATGAGTTGATGAGTTGAGTTGATGAGTTGAGTTGATGAGTTGAGTTGATGAGTTGATGAGTTGAGTTGACAAGATGAGTTGATGAGTTGAGTTGATGAGTTGAGTTGATGAGTTGATGAGTTGAGTTGATGAGTTGAGTTGATGAGTTGAGTTGATGAGTTGATGAGTTGAGTTGATGAGTTGAGTTGATGAGTTGAGTTGATGAGTTGAGTTGATGAGTTGAGTTGATGAGTTGATGAGTTGAGTTGATGAGTTGATGAGTTGAGTTGATGAGTTGAGTTGATGAGTTGATGAGTTGAGTTGATGAGTTGATGAGTTGAGTTGATGAGTTGAGTTGATGAGTTGAGTTGATGAGTTGATGAGTTGAGTTGACGAGTTGAGTTGATGAGTTGAGTTGATGAGTTGAGTTGATGAGTTGATGAGTTGAGTTGATGAGTTGAGTTGATGAGTTGAGTTGATGAGTTGATGAGTTGAGTTGATGAGTTGAGTTGATGAGTTGATGAGTTGAGTTGATGAGTTGATGAGTTGAGTTGATGAGTTGATGAGTTGAGTTGATGAGTTGAGTTGATGAGTTGAGTTGATGAGTTGAGTTGATGAGTTGATGAGTTGAGTTGATGAGTTGAGTTGATGAGTTGATGAGTTGAGTTGATGAGTTGAGTTGATGAGTTGATGAGTTGATGAGTTGAGTTGATGAGTTGAGTTGATGAGTTGAGTTGATGAGTTGAGTTAATGAGTTGAGTTGATGAGTTGAGTTGATGAGTTGAGTTGATGAGTTGATGAGTTGAGTTGATGAGTTGATGAGTTGAGTTGATGAGTTGATGAGTTGAGTTGATGAGTTGATGAGTTGAGTTGATGAGTTGAGTTGATGAGTTGAGTTGATGAATTGATGAGTTGAGTTGATGAGTTGAGTTGATGAGTTGAGTTTATTTTATTTATTTTATTTATTTTATTTATTTTATTTATTTTATTTATTTTCATTTATTTTATTTATTTTATTTATTTTATTTATTTTATTTATTTTATTTATTTTATTTATTTTATTTATTTTATTTATTTTATTTATTTTATTTATTTTATTTAAGCGATTCCACTTTAAGCAATTCCACTTTTTCCACCTTTTTCCATCTTTTTCACCTTTTTGGAAAGTGGAAAAAAGTGGATAAAAGTGGAAAAAAAAGTGGAAAAAGGTGGGCAAAAAAGGTGGAAAAAAGTGGAAAAAGTAGGAAAAAAAAGTGGGGAAAAAAGTGGAAAAAAACTGGATAAAACTGGAAAAAAGTGGAAAAAGTGGAAAAAACTGAAAAAAATCAAAGGGTGGAAAAAGTTGATGAGTTGAGTTGATGAGTTGAGTTGATGAGTTGAGTTGATGAGTTGATGAGTTGAGTTGATGAGTTGAGTTGATGAGTTGAGTTGATGAGTTGAGTTGATGAGTTGATGAGTTGAGTTGATGAGTTGATGAGTTGAGTTGATGAGTTGAGTTGATGAGTTGATGAGTTGAGTTGATGAGTTGATGAGTTGAGTTGATGAGTTGAGTTGATGAGTTGAGTTGATGAGTTGATGAGTTGAGTTGATGAGTTGAGTTGATGAGTTGAGTTGATGAGTTGAGTTAATGAGTTGAGTTGATGAGTTGAGTTGATGAGTTGAGTTGATGAGTTGATGAGTTGATGAGTTGAGTTGATGAGTTGAGTTGATGAGTTGATGAGTTGATGAGTTGAGTTGATGAGTTGAGTTGATGAGTTGAGTTGATGAGTTGAGTTAATGAGTTGAGTTGATGAGTTGAGTTGATGAGTTGAGTTGATGAGTTGATGAGTTGATGAGTTGAGTTGATGAGTTGAGTTGATGAGTTGAGTTGATGAGTTGAGTTGATGAGTTGAGTTGATGAGTTGATGAGTTGAGTTGATGAGTTGATGAGTTGAGTTGATGAGTTGATTTGATGAGTTGATGAGTTGAGTTGATGAGTTGAGTTTAATTTATTTATTGAGTTCCACTTTAAGCAATTCCAATTTTTCCACTTTTTCACCTTTTTGGAAAGTGGAAAAAAGTGGATAAATGTGGAAAAAAGTGGAAAAAGTGGAAACAATTTGGAAAACAGTTGAGTTGATGAGTTGATGAGTTGAGTTGATGAGTTGAGTTGATGAGTTGAGTTGATGAGTTGATGAGTTGAGTTGAGTTGATGAGTTGAGTTTATTTATTTTATTTATTTTATTTATTTTATTTATTTTATTTATTTTATTTATTTTATTTATTTTATTTATTTTATTTATTTTATTTATTTTATTTATTTTATTTATTTTATTTATTTTATTTATTTTATTTATTTTATTTATTTTATTTATTTTATTTATTTTATTTATTTTATTTATTTTATTTATTTTATTTATTTTATTTATTTTATTTATTTTATTTAAGCGATTCCACTTTTTCCACTTTTTCCACTTTTTCCACCTTTTTCCACCTTTTTCACCTTTTTGGAAAGTGGAAAAAAGTGGATAAAACTGTATAAAACTGGAAAAAGTGGAAAAAGTGGGGAAAAGAAGTGGGGGAAAAAGTGGAAAAAGTGGAAAAAACGGAAAAAATTCAAAGGGTGGAAAAAGGTGGAAAAAGTTGATGAGTTGAGTTGATGAGTTGAGTTGATGAGTTGAGTTGATGAGTTGAGTTGAGTTGATGAGTTGAGTTGATGAGTTGAGTGATGAGTTGAGTTGATGAGTTGATGAGTTGAGTTGATGAGTTGACTTGATGAGTTGAGTTGATGAGTTGATGAGTTGAGTTGATGAGTTGATGAGTTGAGTTGATGAGTTGAGTTGATGAGTTGAGTTGATGAGTTGATGAGTTGATGAGTTGAGTTGATGAGTTGAGTTGATGAGTTGAGTTGATGAGTTGATTTGATGAGTTGATGAGTTGAGTTGATGAGTTGAGTTTATTTTATTTATTTTATTTATTTTATTTATTTTATTTATTTTATTTATTTTATTTATTTTATTTATTTTATTTATTTTATTTATTTTATTTATTTTATTTATTTTATTTATTTTATTTATTTTATTTATTTTATTTATTTTATTTATTTTATTTATTTTATTTATTTTATTTATTTTATTTATTTTATTTATTTTATTTATTTTATTTATTTTATTTATTTTATTTAAGCGATTCCACTTTTTCCACTTTTTCCACTTTTTCCACCTTTTTCCACCTTTTTCACCTTTTTGGAAAGTGGAAAAAAGTGGATAAAACTGTATAAAACTGGAAAAAGTGGAAAAAGTGGGGAAAAGAAGTGGGGAAAAAAGTGGAAAAAGTGGAAAAAACGGAAAAAATTCAAAGGGTGGAAAAAGGTGGAAAAAGTTGATGAGTTGAGTTGATGAGTTGAGTTGATGAGTTGAGTTGATGAGTTGAGTTGAGTTGATGAGTTGAGTTGATGAGTTGAGTGATGAGTTGAGTTGATGAGTTGATGAGTTGAGTTGATGAGTTGACTTGATGAGTTGAGTTGATGAGTTGATGAGTTGAGTTGATGAGTTGATGAGTTGAGTTGATGAGTTGAGTTGATGAGTTGAGTTGATGAGTTGATTTGATGAGTTGATGAGTTGAGTTGATGAGTTGAGTTTATTTTATTTATTTTATTTATTTTATTTATTTTATTTATTTTATTTATTTTATTTATTTTATTTATTTTATTTATTTTATTTATTTTATTTATTTTATTTATTTTATTTATTTTATTTATTTTATTTATTTTATTTATTTTATTTATTTTATTTATTTTATTTATTTTATTTATTTTATTTATTTTATTTATTTTATTTATTTTATTTATTTTATTTATTTTATTTATTTTATTTATTTTATTTAAGCAATTCCACTTTTTCCACCTTTTTCCACCTTTTTGGAAAGTGGAGAAAAGTGGATAAAAGTGGGAAAAAAAGTGGGGAAAAAAGTGCAAAAAAACTGGATAAAACTGGAAAAAAGTGGAAAAAGTGGGAAAAAACGGAAAAAAATCAAAAGGTGGAAAAAGTTGATGAGTTGAGTTGATGAGTTGAGTTAATGAGTTGATGAGTTGATGAGTTGAGTTGATGAGTTGAGTTGATGAGTTGATGAGTTGAGTTGATGAATTGATGAGTTGAGTTGATGAGTTGAGTTAATGAGTTGAGTTGATGAGTTGAGTTGATGAGTTGATGAGTTGAGTTGATGAGTTGATGAGTTGAGTTGATGAGTTGAGTTGATGAGTTGAGTTGATGAGTTGATGAGTTGAGTTGATGAGTTGAGTTGATGAGTTGAGTTGATGAGTTGAGTTAATGAGTTGAGTTGATGAGTTGAGTTGATGAGTTGAGTTGATGAGTTGAGTTGATGAGTTGATGAGTTGATGAGTTGAGTTGATGAGTTGAGTTGATGAGTTGAGTTGATGAGTTGAGTTAATGAGTTGAGTTGATGAGTTGAGTTGATGAGTTGAGTTGATGAGTTGAGTTGATGAGTTGATGAGTTGATGAGTTGAGTTGATGAGTTGAGTTGATGAGTTGAGTTGATGAGTTGAGTTGATGAGTTGAGTTGATGAGTTGATGAGTTGAGTTGATGAGTTGATTTGATGAGTTGATGAGTTGAGTTGATGAGTTGAGTTTAATTTATTTATTGAGTTCCACTTTAAGCAATTCCAATTTTTCCACTTTTTCACCTTTTTGGAAAGTGGAAAAAAGTGGATAAATGTGGAAAACAGTTGAGTTGATGAGTTGATGAGTTGAGTTGATGAGTTGAGTTGATGAGTTGATGAGTTGAGTTGAGTTGATGAGTTGAGTTTATTTATTTTATTTATTTTATTTATTTTATTTATTTTATTTATTTTATTTATTTTATTTATTTTATTTATTTTATTTATTTTATTTATTTTATTTATTTTATTTATTTTATTTATTTTATTTATTTTATTTATTTTATTTATTTTATTTATTTTATTTATTTTATTTATTTTATTTATTTTATTTATTTTATTTATTTTATTTATTTTATTTAAGCGATTCCACTTTAAGCAATTCCACTTTTTCCACTTTTCCCACTTTTTCCACCTTTTTCCACCTTTTTCACCTTTTTGGAAAGTGGAACAAAGTGGATAAAACTGGATAAAACTGGAAAAGTGGAAAAAGTGGGGAAAAGAAGTGGGGAAAAAAGTGGAAAAAGTGGAAAAAACGGAAAAAATTCAAAGGGTGGAAAAAGGTGGAAAAAGTTGATGAGTTGAGTTGATGAGTTGAGTTGATGAGTTGAGTTGAGTTGATGAGTTGAGTTGATGAGTTGAGTTGATGAGTTGATGAGTTGATGAGTTGAGTTGATGAGTTGAGTTGATGAGTTGATGAGTTGATGAGTTGAGTTGATGAGTTGAGTTGATGAGTTGAGTTGATGAGTTGAGTTAATGAGTTGAGTTGATGAGTTGAGTTGATGAGTTGAGTTGATGAGTTGAGTTGATGAGTTGATGAGTTGATGAGTTGAGTTGATGAGTTGAGTTGATGAGTTGAGTTGATGAGTTGAGTTGATGAGTTGATGAGTTGAGTTGATGAGTTGATGAGTTGAGTTGATGAGTTGATTTGATGAGTTGATGAGTTGAGTTGATGAGTTGAGTTTAATTTATTTATTGAGTTCCACTTTATCGCTTAAATAAAATAAATAAAATAAATAAAATAAATAAAATAAATAAAATAAATAAAATAAATAAAATAAATAAAATAAAAATAAATAAAATAAATAAAATAAATAAAATAAACTCAACTCATCAACTCAACTCAACTCATCAACTCATCAACTCATCAACTCATCAACTCATCAACTCAACTCATCAACTCAACTCATCAACTCATCAACTCAACTCATCAACTCATCAACTCAACTCATCAACTCAACTCATCAACTCATCAACTCAACTCATCAACTCAACTCATCAACTCATCAACTCAACTCATCAACTCAACTCATCAACTCAACTCATCAACTCATCAACTCATCAACTCATCAACTCATCAACTCAACTCATCAACTCAACTCATCAACTCATCAACTCAACTCATCAACTCATCAACTCAACTCATCAACTCAACTCATCAACTCATCAACTCAACTCATCAACTCAACTCATCAACTCAACTCATCAACTCATCAACTCAACTCATCAACTCAACTCATCAACTCAACTCGTCAACTCAACTAATCAACTCATCAACTCAACTCATCAACTCATCAACTCAACTCATCAACTCATTAACTCAACTCATCAACTCAACTCATCAACTTTTTCCACCTTTTGATTTTTTTCCGTTTTTTCCCACTTTTTCCACTTTTTTCCAGTTTTATCCAGTTTTTTTGCACTTTTTTCCCCACTTTTTTTCCCACTTTTATCCACTTTTTTCCACTTTCCAAAAAGGTGGAAAAAGGTGGAAAAAGGTGGAAAAAGTGGAATTGCTTAAAGTGGAATCGCTTAAATAAAATAAATAAAATAAATAAAATAAATAAAATAAATAAAATAAATAAAATAAATAAAATAAATAAAATAAATAAAATAAATAAAATAAATAAAATAAATAAAATAAATAAAATAAATAAAATAAATAAAATAAATAAAATAAATAAAATAAATAAAATAAATAAAATAAATAAAATAAATAAAATAAATAAAATAAATAAAATAAATAAAATAAATAAAATAAATAAAATAAATAAAATAAATAAAATAAAATAAATAAAATAAATAAATAAAATAAACTCAACTCATCAACTCAACTCATCAACTTTTTCCACCTTTTGAATTTTTTCCGTTTTTTCCACTTTTTCCCCCACTTTTTTTCCCCACTTTTTCCAGTTTTTCCAGTTTTATCCAGTTTTATCCACTTTTTTCCACTTTCCAAAAAGGTGAAAAAGGTGGAAAAAGTGGGAAAAGTGGGAAAAGTGGAAAAAGTGGAAAAAGTGGAAAAATTGGAATTGCTTAACGTGGAACTCAATAAATAAAATAAATAAAATAAACTCAACTCATCAACTCAACTCATCAACTCATCAACTCAACTCATCAACTCAACTCATCAACTCATCAACTCAGCTCATCAACTCAACTCATCAACTCATCAACTCAACTCATCAACTCAACTCATCAACTCAACTCATCAACTCATCAACTCATCAACTCAACTCATCAACTCAACTAATCAACTCAACTCATCAACTCATCAACTCAACTCATCAACTCATCAACTCAACTCATCAACTCAACTCATCAACTCAACTCATCAACTCAACTCATCAACTCAACTCATCAACTCATCAACTCAACTCATCAACTCAACTCATCAACTCATCAACTCAACTCATCAACTCAACTCATCAACTCAACTCATCAACTCATCAACTCAACTCATCAACTCATCAACTCAACTCATCAACTCAACTCATCAACTCAACTCATCAACTCAACTCATCAACTCAACTCATCAACTCAACTCATCAACTCATCAACTCAACTCATCAACTCAACTCATCAACTCAACTCAACTCATCAACTCAACTCATCAACTCAACTCATCAACTTTTTCCACCTTTTTCCACCTTTTGAATTTTATCCGTTTTTTCCACTTTTTCCACTTTTTCCACTTTTTCCCCACTTTTTCCACTTTTTCCAGTTTTATCCACTTTTATCCACTTTTTTCCATTTTCCAAAAAGGTGAAAAAGGTGGAAAAAGGTGGAAAAAGTGGGAAAAGTGGAAAAAGTGGAATTGCTTAAAGTGGAATCGCTTAAATAAAATAAATAAAATAAATAAAATAAATAAAATAAATAAAATAAATAAAATAAACTCAACTCATCACTCTGGGCCTATTGTAGCCTGAAGGTCCCTTTCCAGCTCATCTTGAGTCTCTACTGGAGACTCTTGGATCCCAGACCCAGTTGGACTTTGGGATGGAGTTTGCCTTTCCTTATTCCCTTCCATCAACCATTTTTCCATCACATTAATAAATGCATTGAATTCATCTATTCTTGGTTTATACCGTTGTGTTTCATCCTCATCGCTTTCCTGTAAATACGGCTGTACAGACTCAATTGCTGACTTAAAAGCACTGAGTGTCTTATTGAACAGTGCCATATCCGTTCTTACTCCTTGTTCATCATTTGATTTCATCATCAGAATAATCTCATTTTTCTTGCGGGTGCATGCTGCAAGCCTGGCTTTACGTGATGCCATTAGTTGTTTCAGCTCAATATCCGCTTGTGTCAAATCCATATTCTCTGTTTCAATATCCGACATCTTGTCTATATTTATCCACCAGTTCTTAAGACAGTTTTATAATTTGGCTTATATTCCACAGCGCCGTTTGCGCGCGCCACGTACGTGGTAGTGTCTATTCCATTCATACATTCTACTCACGCACGTTCCCTTTGATGTCCTCGAGCCGGGAGGGAGGATCCTCCCCTCTTGGTGGTGATGCTTTCGTTGATCGATCCTGTAGCTGATCACAGGCAGCGATGTCCTCGGGCTGTGATCATTCACTGTGCTGATGTGGATCGATTCCTTCCTGCTGATCGCTTATCTTTGATTGTCTCTCACAACAATGCTGGCCCCTTGTTGTCAGTCCTCTTGCGAGTCCTCCTCTGGTGTTGTGCTTATTGACGCGCGCCTCTGCCTTGGGTCGCGTCAATATCTGCGCGAGTCCTCTTTCACTTTATTGAAGCTGGTTGGGGTTCAATAAACGCGATTTTCTTACTTAATGTAGCGGCAACATGCCAGAATGCCGCTTCTTGGTGTAGACGGGGAGTGAATCCATCCATCCAGCTCAACGTCCAAAGAAATAGTTTTCCACACATTAAGCTCCGTTATCAGACACCGATGTGGTGACCCGATTTAATTAGAATAAGTAGGTTACATGGGAGGGTTGATCACAGTGATCCTAACGTCATATAACCTGGTCTAATTGCTTAAAGTGTAATCTAAACAGTTTCCGAAAGCGTCCTGAAGCGCTGAAGCGGTAAGAAAATCATATGCTTTCCCCATCGACTACCGCCCAACAGCTGATTCCTATCACCTATCTAATGATCTCTGCCGCGCCGTCGCTGATCACCCGACAGGTGCAGGTGATCCACTCACGGCGCAGCAGAGTCCACCCAACAGGCTGCACAGAATCATAACATTCCCCTCAATCATTACATTCCCATAAATTGTAACCTTCTATTGATAAAAATAATGATAATAATAATACTAATAATAATCAATAACAAAAAACACTCATTCGGCCTTTACAAGTTGAGTTGATGAGTTGATGAGTTGAGTTGATGAGTTGAGTTGATGAGTTGAGTTGATGAGTTGAGTTAATGAGTTAAGTTGATGAGTTGAGTTGATGAGTTGAGTTGATGAGTTGATGAGTTGAGTTGATGAGTTGAGTTGATGAGTTGAGTTGATGAGTTGAGTTGATGAGTTGATGAGTTGAGTTGATGAGTTGAGTTGATGAGTTGAGTTGATGAGTTGAGTTGATGAGTTGAGTTGATGAGTTGATGAGTTGAGTTGATGAGTTGAGTTGATGAGTTGAGTTGATGAGTTGAGTTGATGAGTTGATGAGTTGAGTTGATGAGTTGAGTTGATGAGTTGAGTTGATGAGTTGAGTTAATGAGTTGAGTTGATGAGTTGAGTTGATGAGTTGATGAGTTGAGTTGATGAGTTGAGTTGATGAGTTGATGAGTTGATGAGTTGAGTTGATGAGTTGAGTTGATGAGTTGAGTTGATGAGTTGATGAGTTGAGTTGATGAGCTGAGTTGATGAGTTGATGAGTTGAGTTGATGAGTTGAGTTGATGAGTTGAGTTGATGAGTTGATGAGTTGAGTTGATGAGTTGAGTTGATGAGTTGATTTGATGAGTTGATGAGTTGAGTTGATGAGTTGAGTTGATGAGTTGAGTTGATGAGTTGAGTTGATGAGTTGAGTTTATTTTACTTATTGAGTTCCACGTTAAGCAATTCCAATTTTTCCACTTTTTCCACTTTTCCCACTTTTCCAGTTTTTTCCACTCCTTTTTCCACTTTTTTTCCCACCTTTTTCCCACATTTTCCCACATTTTCCCACATTTTTCCACTTTTTCCAATTTCTTCCACGTTTTTCCACCTTTTCCCACCTTTTTCCACCATAAAACTGGATAAAAGTGGAAAAAAGTGGAAAAAAGTGGAAAGGTTTAGAAGCCATGGAGCAGAATTCGGTGGACGGCAGAGGGCCGGTGAAAGGTTTAGAAGCCATGGAGCAGAATTCGGTGGACGGCAGAGGGCCGGTGAAAGGTTTAGAAGCCATGGAGCAGAATTCGGTGGACGGCAGAGGGCCGGTGAAAGGTTTAGAAGCCATGGAGCAGAATTCGGTGGACGGAAGAGGGCCGTGAGTTGAGGAGTTGAGTTGATGAGTTGAGTTGATGAGTTGATGAGTTGAGTTGATGAGTTGATGAGTTGAGTTGAGTTATATCCAGTTTTATCCACTTTTTTCCACTTTTTTCCACTTTTTTCCACTCCTTTTTCCACTTTTTTTCCCACCTTTTTCCCACATTTTCCCAAATGTTTCCACTTTTTCCACTTTTTCCAATTTCTTCCACGTTTTTCCACCTTTTCCCACCTTTTTCCACCATAAAACTGGATAAAAGTGGAAAAAAGTGGAAAAAAGTGGAAAGGTTTAGAAGCCATGGAGCAGAATTCGGTGGACGGCAGAGGGCCGGTGAAAGGTTTAGAAGCCATGGAGCAGAATTCGGTGGACGGCAGAGGGCCGGTGAAAGGTTTAGAAGCCATGGAGCAGAATTCGGTGGACGGCAGAGGGCCGGTGAAAGGTTTAGAAGCCATGGAGTAGAATTCGGTGGACGGCAGAGGGCCGGTGAAAGGTTTAGAAGCCATGGAGCAGAATTCGGTGGATGGCAGAGGGCCGGTGAAAGGTTTAGAAGCCATGGAGCAGAATTCGGTGGACGGCAGAGGGCCGGTGAAAGGTTTAGAAGCCATGGAGCAGAATTCGGTGGACGGCAGAGGGCCGGTGAAAGGTTTAGAAGCCATGGAGCAGAATTCGGTGGACGGCAGAGGGCCGGTGAAAGGTTTAGATGCCATGGAGCAGAATTCGGTGGACGGCAGAGGGCCGGTGAAAGGTTTAGAAGCCATGGAGCAGAATTCGGTGGACGGCAGAGGGCCGGTGAAAGGTTTAGAAGCCATGGAGCAGAATTCGGTGGACGGCAGAGGGCCGGTGAAAGGTTTAGAAGCCATGGAGCAGAATTCGGTGGACGGCAGAGGGCCGGTGAAAGGTTTAGAAGCCATGGAGCAGAATTCGGTGGACGGCAGAGGGCCGGTGAAAGGTTTAGATGCCATGGAGCAGAATTCGGTGGACGGCAGAGGGCCGGTGAAAGGTTTAGAAGCCATGGAGCAGAATTCGGTGGACGGCAGAGGGCCGGTGAAAGGTTTAGAAGCCATGGAGCAGAATTCGGTGGACGGCAGAGGGCCGGTGAAAGGTTTAGAAGCCATGGAGCAGAATTTGGTGGACGGCAGAGGGCCGGTGAAAGGTTTAGAAGCCATGGAGCAGAATTCGGTGGACGGCAGAGGGCCGGTGAAAGGTTTAGAAGCCATGGAGCAGAATTCGGTGGACGGCAGAGGGCCATGAGTTGATGAGTTGAGTTGATGAGTTGATGAGTTGAGTTGATGAGTTGATGAGTTGAGTTGAGTTATATCCAGTTTTATCCACTTTTTTCCACTTTTTTCCACTCCTTTTTCCACTTTGTTTCCCACCTTTTTCCCACATTTTCCCAAATTTTTCCACTTTTTCCACTTTTTCCAATTTCTTCCACGTTTTTCCACCTTTTCCCACCTTTTTCCACCATAAAACTGGATAAAAGTGGAAAAAACTGGAAAGGTTTAGAAGCCATGGAGCAGAATTCGGTGGACGGCAGAGGGCCGGTGAAAGGTTTATAAGCCATGGAGCAGAATTCGGTGGACGGCAGAGGGCCGGTGAAAGGTTTAGAAGCCATGGAGCAGAATTCGGTGGACGGCAGAGGGCCGGTGAAAGGTTTAGAAGCCATGGAGCAGAATTCGGTGGACGGCAGAGGGCCGGTGAAAGGTTTAGAAGCCATGGAGCAGAATTCGGTGGATGGCAGAGGGCCGGTGAAAGGTTTAGAAGCCATGGAGCAGAATTCGGTGGACGGCAGAGGGCCGGTGAAAGGTTTAGAAGCCATGGAGCAGAATTCGGTGGACGGCAGAGGGCCGGTGAAAGGTTTAGAAGCCATGGAGCAGAATTCGGTGGACGGCAGAGGGCCGGTGAAAGGTTTAGAAGCCATGGAGTAGAATTCGGTGGACGGCAGAGGGCCGGTGAAAGGTTTAGAAGCCATGGAGCAGAATTCGGTGGATGGCAGAGGGCCGGTGAAAGGTTTAGAAGCCATGGAGCAGAATTCGGTGGACGGCAGAGGGCCGGTGAAAGGTTTAGAAGCCATGGAGCAGAATTCGGTGGACGGCAGAGGGCCGGTGAAAGGTTTAGAAGCCATGGAGCAGAATTCGGTGGACGGCAGAGGGCCGGTGAAAGGTTTAGAAGCCATGGAGCAGAATTCGGTGGACGGCAGAGGGCCGTGAGTTGATGAGTTGAGTTGATGAGTTGATGAGTTGAGTTGATGAGTTGATGAGTTGAGTTGAGTTATATCCAGTTTTATCCACTTTTTTCCACTTTTTTCCACTCCTTTTTCCACTTTGTTTCCCACCTTTTTCCCACATTTTCCCAAATTTTTCCACTTTTTCCACTTTTTCCAATTTCTTCCACGTTTTTCCACCTTTTCCCACCTTTTTCCACCATAAAACTGGATAAAAGTGGAAAAAACTGGAAAGGTTTAGAAGCCATGGAGCAGAATTCGGTGGACGGCAGAGGGCCGGTGAAAGGTTTATAAGCCATGGAGCAGAATTCGGTGGACGGCAGAGGGCCGGTGAAAGGTTTAGAAGCCATGGAGCAGAATTCGGTGGACGGCAGAGGGCCGGTGAAAGGTTTAGAAGCCATGGAGCAGAATTCGGTGGACGGCAGAGGGCCGGTGAAAGGTTTAGAAGCCATGGAGCAGAATTCGGTGGATGGCAGAGGGCCGGTGAAAGGTTTAGAAGCCATGGAGCAGAATTCGGTGGACGGCAGAGGGCCGGTGAAAGGTTTAGAAGCCATGGAGCAGAATTCGGTGGACGGCAGAGGGCCGGTGAAAGGTTTAGAAGCCATGGAGCAGAATTCGGTGGACGGCAGAGGGCCGGTGAAAGGTTTAGAAGCCATGGAGTAGAATTCGGTGGACGGCAGAGGGCCGGTGAAAGGTTTAGAAGCCATGGAGCAGAATTCGGTGGATGGCAGAGGGCCGGTGAAAGGTTTAGAAGCCATGGAGCAGAATTCGGTGGACGGCAGAGGGCCGGTGAAAGGTTTAGAAGCCATGGAGCAGAATTCGGTGGACGGCAGAGGGCCGGTGAAAGGTTTAGAAGCCATGGAGCAGAATTCGGTGGACGGCAGAGGGCCGGTGAAAGGTTTAGATGCCATGGAGCAGAATTCGGTGGACGGCAGAGGGCCGGTGAAAGGTTTAGAAGCCATGGAGCAGAATTCGGTGGACGGCAGAGGGCCGGTGAAAGGTTTAGAAGCCATGGAGCAGAATTCGGTGGACGGCAGAGGGCCGGTGAAAGGTTTAGAAGCCATGGAGCAGAATTCGGTGGACGGCAGAGGGCCGGTGAAAGGTTTAGAAGCCATGGAGCAGAATTCGGTGGACGGCAGAGGGCCGGTGAAAGGTTTAGATGCCATGGAGCAGAATTCGGTGGACGGCAGAGGGCCGGTGAAAGGTTTAGAAGCCATGGAGCAGAATTCGGTGGACGGCAGAGGGCCGGTGAAAGGTTTAGAAGCCATGGAGCAGAATTCGGTGGACGGCAGAGGGCCGGTGAAAGGTTTAGAAGCCATGGAGCAGAATTCGGTGGACGGCAGAGGGCCGGTGAAAGGTTTAGAAGCCATGGAGCAGAATTCGGTGGACGGCAGAGGGCCGGTGAAAGGTTTAGAAGCCATGGAGCAGAATTCGGTGGACGGCAGAGGGCCGTGAGTTGATGAGTTGAGTTGATGAGTTGATGAGTTGAGTTGATGAGTTGATGAGTTGAGTTGAGTTATATCCAGTTTTATCCACTTTTTTCCACTTTTTTCCACTCCTTTTTCCACTTTGTTTCCCACCTTTTTCCCACATTTTCCCAAATTTTTCCACTTTTTCCACTTTTTCCAATTTCTTCCACGTTTTTCCACCTTTTCCCACCTTTTTCCACCATAAAACTGGATAAAAGTGGAAAAAACTGGAAAGGTTTAGAAGCCATGGAGCAGAATTCGGTGGACGGCAGAGGGCCGGTGAAAGGTTTATAAGCCATGGAGCAGAATTCGGTGGACGGCAGAGGGCCGGTGAAAGGTTTAGAAGCCATGGAGCAGAATTCGGTGGACGGCAGAGGGCCGGTGAAAGGTTTAGAAGCCATGGAGCAGAATTCGGTGGACGGCAGAGGGCCGGTGAAAGGTTTAGAAGCCATGGAGCAGAATTCGGTGGACGGCAGAGGGCCGGTGAAAGGTTTAGAAGCCATGGAGCAGAATTCGGTGGACGGCAGAGGGCCGGTGAAAGGTTTAGATGCCATGGAGCAGAATTCGGTGGACGGCAGAGGGCCGGTGAAAGGTTTAGAAGCCATGGAGCAGAATTCGGTGGACGGCAGAGGGCCGGTGAAAGGTTTAGAAGCCATGGAGCAGAATTCGGTGGACGGCAGAGGGCCGGTGAAAGGTTTAGAAGCCATGGAGCAGAATTCGGTGGACGGCAGAGGGCCGGTGAAAGGTTTAGAAGCCATGGAGCAGAATTCGGTGGACGGCAGAGGGCCGGTGAAAGGTTTAGAAGCCATGGAGCAGAATTCGGTGGACGGCAGAGGGCCGGTGAAAGGTTTAGAAGCCATGGAGCAGAATTCGGTGGACGGCAGAGGGCCGGTGAAAGTTTTAGAAGCCATGGAGCAGAATTCGGTGGACGGCAGAGGGCCGGTGAAAGGTTTAGAAGCCATGGAGCAGAATTCGGTGGACGGCAAAGGGCCGTGAGTTGAGGAGTTGAGTTGATGAGTTGAGTTGATGAGTTGATGAGTTGAGTTGATGAGTTGATGAGTTGAGTTGAGTTTTATCCAGTTTTATCCAGTTTTTTTCACTTTTTTCCACTCCTTTTTCCACTTTTTTTCCCACCTTTTTCCCACATTTTCCCAAATTTTTCCACTTTTTCTACTTTTTCCAATTTCTTCCACGTTTTTCCACCTTTTCCCACCTTTTTCCACCATAAAACTGGATAAAAGTGGAAAAAAGTGGAAAAAACTGGAAAGGTTTAGAAGCCATGGAGCAGAATTCGGTGGACGGCAGAGGGCCGGTGAAAGGTTTAGAAGCCATGGAGCAGAATTCGGTGGACGGCAGAGGGCCGGTGAAAGGTTTAGAAGCCATGGAGCAGAATTCGGTGGACGGCAGAGGGCCGGTGAAAGGTTTAGAAGCCATGGAGCAGAATTCGGTGGACGGCAGAGGGCCGGTGAAAGGTTTAGAAGCCATGGAGCAGAATTCGGTGGGCGGCAGAGGGCCGGTGAAAGGTTTAGAAGCCATGGAGCAGAATTCGGTGGACGGCAGAGGGCCGGTGAAAGGTTTAGAAGCCATGGAGCAGAATTCGATGGACGGCAGAGGGCCGGTGAAAGGTTTAGAAGCCATGGAGCAGAATTCGGTGGACGGCAGAGGGCCGGTGAAAGGTTTAGAAGCCATGGAGCAGAATTCGGTGGACGGCAGAGGGCCGTGAGTTGAGGAGTTGAGTTGATGAGTTGAGTTGATGAGTTGATGAGTTGAGTTGATGAGTTGATGAGTTGAGTTGAGTTTTATCCAGTTTTATCCACTTTTTTCCACTTTTTTCCACTCCTTTTTCCACTTTTTTTCCCACCTTTTTCCCACATTTTCCCACATTTTTCCACTTTCTCCACTTTTTCCAATTTCTTCCACGTTTTTCCACCTTTTCCCACCTTTTTCCACCATAAAACTGGATAAAAGTGGAAAAAAGTGGAAAAAACTGGAAAGGTTTAGAAGCCATGGAGCAGAATTCGGTGGACGGCAGAGGGCCGGTGAAAGGTTTAGAAGCCATGGAGCAGAATTCGGTGGACGGCAGAGGGCCGGTGAAAGGTTTAGAAGCCATGGAGCAGAATTCGGTGGACGGCAGAGGGCCGTGAGTTGAGGAGTTGAGTTGATGAGTTGAGTTGATGAGTTGATGAGTTGAGTTGATGAGTTGATGAGTTGAGTTGAGTTTTATCCAGTTTTATCCAGTTTTTTCCACTTTTTTCCACTCCTTTTTCCACTTTTTTCCCACCTTTTTCCCACATTTTCCCAAATTTTTCCACTTTTTCCACTTTTTCCAATTTCTTCCACGTTTTTCCACCTTTTCCCACCTTTTTCCACCATAAAACTGGATAAAAATGGAAAAAACTGGAAAAAACTGGAAAGGTTTAGAAGCCATGGAGCAGAATTCGGTGGACGGCAGAGGGCCGGTGAAAGGTTTAGAAGCCATGGAGCAGAATTCGGTGGACGGCAGAGGGCCGGTGAAAGGTTTAGAAGCCATGGAGCAGAATTCGGTGGACGGCAGAGGGCCGGTGAAAGGTTTAGAAGCCATGGAGCAGAATTCGGTGGGCGGCAGAGGGCCGGTGAAAGGTTTAGAAGCCATGGAGCAGAATTCGGTGGACGGCAGAGGGCCGGTGAAAGGTTTAGAAGCCATGGAGCAGAATTCGATGGACGGCAGAGGGCCGGTGAAAGGTTTAGAAGCCATGGAGCAGAATTCGGTGGACGGCAGAGGGCCGGTGAAAGGTTTAGAAGCCATGGAGCAGAATTCGGTGGACGGCAGAGGGCCGTGAGTTGAGGAGTTGAGTTGATGAGTTGAGTTGATGAGTTGATGAGTTGAGTTGATGAGTTGATGAGTTGAGTTGAGTTTTATCCAGTTTTATCCAGTTTTTTCCACTTTTTTCCACTCCTTTTTCCACTTTTTTTCCCACCTTTTTCCCACATTTTCCCACATTTTTCCACTTTTTCCACTTTTTCCAATTTCTTCCACGTTTTTCCACCTTTTCCCACCTTTTTCCACCATAAAACTGGATAAAAGTGGAAAAAAGTGGAAAAAACTGGAAAGGTTTAGAAGCCATGGAGCAGAATTCGGTGGACGGCAGAGGGCCGGTGAAAGGTTTAGAAGCCATGGAGCAGAATTCGGTGGACGGCAGAGGGCCGGTGAAAGGTTTAGAAGCCATGGAGCAGAATTCGGTGGACGGCAGAGGGCCGGTGAAAGTTTTAGAAGCCATGGAGCAGAATTCGGTGGACGGCAGAGGGCCGGTGAAAGGTTTAGAAGCCATGGAGCAGAATTCGGTGGACGGCAGAGGGCCGTGAGTTGAGGAGTTGAGTTGATGAGTTGAGTTGATGAGTTGATGAGTTGAGTTGATGAGTTGATGAGTTGAGTTGAGTTTTATCCAGTTTTATCCAGTTTTTTCCACTTTTTTCCACTCCTTTTTCCACTTTTTTTCCCACCTTTTTCCCACATTTTCCCACATTTTCCCACATTTTTCCACTTTTTCCAATTTCTTCCACGTTTTTCCACCTTTTCCCACCTTTTTCCACCATAAAACTGGATAAAAGTGGAAAAAAGTGGAAAAAACTGGAAAGGTTTAGAAGCCATGGAGCAGAATTCGGTGGACGGCAGAGGGCCGGTGAAAGGTTTAGAAGCCATGGAGCAGAATTCGGTGGACGGCAGAGGGCCGGTGAAAGGTTTAGAAGCCATGGAGCAGAATTCGGTGGACGGCAGAGGGCCGTGAGTTGAGGAGTTGAGTTGATGAGTTGAGTTGATGAGTTGATGAGTTGAGTTGATGAGTTGAGTTGAGTTTTATCCAGTTTTATCCAGTTTTTTCCACTTTTTTCCACTCCTTTTTCCACTTTTTTTCCCACCTTTTTCCCACATTTTCCCACATTTTTCCACTTTTTCCACTTTTTCCAATTTCTTCCACGTTTTTCCACCTTTTCCCACCTTTTTCCACCATAAAACTGGATAAAAGTGGAAAAAAGTGGAAAAAACTGGAAAGGTTTAGAAGCCATGGAGCAGAATTCGGTGGACGGCAGAGGGCCGGTGAAAGGTTTAGAAGCCATGGAGCAGAATTCGGTGGACGGCAGAGGGCCGGTGAAAGGTTTAGAAGCCATGGAGCAGAATTCGGTGGACGGCAGAGGGCCGGTGAAAGGTTTAGAAGCCATGGAGCAGAATTCGGTGGGCGGCAGAGGGCCGGTGAAAGGTTTAGAAGCCATGGAGCAGAATTCGGTGGACGGCAGAGGGCCGGTGAAAGGTTTAGAAGCCATGGAGCAGAATTCGATGGACGGCAGAGGGCCGGTGAAAGGTTTAGAAGCCATGGAGCAGAATTCGGTGGACGGCAGAGGGCCGGTGAAAGGTTTAGAAGCCATGGAGCAGAATTCGGTGGACGGCAGAGGGCCGGTGAAAGGTTTAGAAGCCATGGAGCAGAATTCGGTGGGCGGCAGAGGGCCGGTGAAAGGTTTAGAAGCCATGGAGCAGAATTCGGTGGACGGCAGAGGGCCGGTGAAAGGTTTAGAAGCCATGGAGCAGAATTCGATGGACGGCAGAGGGCCGATGAAAGGTTTAGAAGCCATGGAGCAGAATTCGGTGGACGGCAGAGGGCCGGTGAAAGGTTTAGAAGCCATGGAGCAGAATTCGGTGGACGGCAGAGGGCCGTGAGTTGAGGAGTTGAGTTGATGAGTTGAGTTGATGAGTTGATGAGTTGAGTTGATGAGTTGATGAGTTGAGTTGAGTTTTATCCAGTTTTATCCAGTTTTTTCCACTTTTTTCCACTCCTTTTTCCACTTTTTTTCCCACCTTTTTCCCACATTTTCCCACATTTTTCCACTTTTTCCACTTTTTCCAATTTCTTCCACGTTTTTCCACCTTTTCCCACCTTTTTCCACCATAAAACTGGATAAAAGTGGAAAAAAGTGGAAAAAAGTGGAAAGGTTTAGAAGCCATGGAGCAGAATTCGGTGGACGGCAGAGGGCCGGTGAAAGGTTTAGAAGCCATGGAGCAGAATTCGGTGGACGGCAGAGGGCCGGTGAAAGGTTTAGAAGCCATGGAGCAGAATTCGGTGGACGGCAGAGGGCCGTGAGTTGAGGAGTTGAGTTGATGAGTTGAGTTGATGAGTTGATGAGTTGAGTTGATGAGTTGATGAGTTGAGTTGAGTTTTATCCAGTTTTATCCAGTTTTTTCCACTTTTTTCCACTCCTTTTTCCACTTTTTTTCCCACCTTTTTCCCACATTTTCCAACATTTTTCCACTTTTTCCACTTTTTCCAATTTCTTCCACGTTTTTCCACCTTTTCCCACCTTTTTCCACCATAAAACTGGATAAAAGTGGAAAAAAGTGGAAAAAACTGGAAAGGTTTAGAAGCCATGGAGCAGAATTCGGTGGACGGCAGAGGGCCGGTGAAAGGTTTAGAAGCCATGGAGCAGAATTCGGTGGACGGCAGAGGGCCGGTGAAAGGTTTAGAAGCCATGGAGCAGAATTCGGTGGACGGCAGAGGGCCGGTGAAAGGTTTAGAAGCCATGGAGCAGAATTCGGTGGGCGGCAGAGGGCCGGTGAAAGGTTTAGAAGCCATGGAGCAGAATTCGGTGGACGGCAGAGGGCCGGTGAAAGGTTTAGAAGCCATGGAGCAGAATTCGATGGACGGCAGAGGGCCGGTGAAAGGTTTAGAAGCCATGGAGCAGAATTCGGTGGACGGCAGAGGGCCGGTGAAAGGTTTAGAAGCCATGGAGCAGAATTCGGTGGACGGCAGAGGGCCGTGAGTTGAGGAGTTGAGTTGATGAGTTGAGTTGATGAGTTGATGAGTTGAGTTGATGAGTTGATGAGTTGAGTTGAGTTTTATCCAGTTTTATCCAGTTTTTTCCACTTTTTTCCACTCCTTTTTCCACTTTTTTTCCCACCTTTTTCCCACATGTTCCCACATTTTTCCACTTTTTCCACTTTTTCCAATTTCTTCCACGTTTTTCCACCTTTTCCCACCTTTTTCCACCATAAAACTGGATAAAAGTGGAAAAAAGTGGAAAAAACTGGAAAGGTTTAGAAGCCATGGAGCAGAATTCGGTGGACGGCAGAGGGCCGGTGAAAGGTTTAGAAGCCATGGAGCAGAATTCGGTGGACGGCAGAGGGCCGGTGAAAGGTTTAGAAGCCATGGAGCAGAATTCGGTGGACGGCAGAGGGCCGGTGAAAGTTTTAGAAGCCATGGAGCAGAATTCGGTGGACGGCAGAGGGCCGGTGAAAGGTTTAGAAGCCATGGAGCAGAATTCGGTGGACGGCAGAGGGCCGTGAGTTGAGGAGTTGAGTTGATGAGTTGAGTTGATGAGTTGATGAGTTGAGTTGATGAGTTGATGAGTTGAGTTGAGTTTTATCCAGTTTTATCCAGTTTTTTCCACTTTTTTCCACTCCTTTTTCCACTTTTTTTCCCACCTTTTTCCCACATTTTCCCACATTTTCCCAAATTTTTCCACTTTTTCCAATTTCTTCCACGTTTTTCCACCTTTTCCCACCTTTTTCCACCATAAAACTGGATAAAAGTGGAAAAAAGTGGAAAAAACTGGAAAGGTTTAGAAGCCATGGAGCAGAATTCGGTGGACGGCAGAGGGCCGGTGAAAGGTTTAGAAGCCATGGAGCAGAATTCGGTGGACGGCAGAGGGCCGGTGAAAGGTTTAGAAGCCATGGAGCAGAATTCGGTGGACGGCAGAGGGCCGGTGAAAGTTTTAGAAGCCATGGAGCAGAATTCGGTGGACGGCAGAGGGCCGTGAGTTGAGGAGTTGAGTTGATGAGTTGAGTTGATGAGTTGATGAGTTGATGAGTTGATGAGTTGAGTTGAGTTTTATCCAGTTTTATCCAGTTTTTTCCACTTTTTTCCACTCCTTTTTCCACTTTTTTTCCCACCTTTTTCCCACATTTTCCAACATTTTCCCACATTTTTCCACTTTTTCCAATTTCTTCCACGTTTTTCCACCTTTTCCCACCTTTTTCCACCATAAAACTGGATAAAAGTGGAAAAAAGTGGAAAAAACTGGAAAGGTTTAGAAGCCATGGAGCAGAATTCGGTGGACGGCAGAGGGCCGGTGAAAGGTTTAGAAGCCATGGAGCAGAATTCGGTGGACGGAAGAGGGCCGTGAGTTGAGGAGTTGAGTTGATGAGTTGAGTTGATGAGTTGATGAGTTGAGTTGATGAGTTGATGAGTTGAGTTGAGTTATATCTAGTTTTATCCACTTTTTTCCACTTTTTTCCACTCCTTTTTCCACTTTTTTTCCCACCTTTTTCCCACATTTTCCCAAATTTTTTCACTTTTTCCACTTTTTCCAATTTCTTCCACGTTTTTCCACCTTTTCCCACCATAAAACTGGATAAAAGTGGAAAAAAGTGGAAAAAACTGGAAAGGTTTAGAAGCCATGGAGCAGAATTCGGTGGACGGCAGAGGGCCGGTGAAAGGTTTAGAAGCCATGGAGCAGAATTCGGTGGACGGCAGAGGGCCGGTGAAAGGTTTAGAAGCCATGGAGCAGAATTCGGTGGACGGCAGAGGGCCGGTGAAAGGTTTAGAAGCCATGGAGCAGAATTCGGTGGACGGCAGAGGGCCGGTGAAAGGTTTAGAAGCCATGGAGCAGAATTCGGTGGACGGCAGAGGGCCGGTGAAAGGTTTAGAAGCCATGGAGCAGAATTCGGTGGACGGCAGAGGGCCGGTGAAAGTTTTAGAAGCCATGGAGCAGAATTCGGTGGACGGCAGAGGGCCGTGAGTTGAGGAGTTGAGTTGATGAGTTGAGTTGATGAGTTGATGAGTTGATGAGTTGATGAGTTGAGTTGAGTTTTATCCAGTTTTATCCAGTTTTTTCCACTTTTTTCCACTCCTTTTTCCACTTTTTTTCCCACCTTTTTCCCACATTTTCCAACATTTTCCCACATTTTTCCACTTTTTCCAATTTCTTCCACGTTTTTCCACCTTTTCCCACCTTTTTCCACCATAAAACTGGATAAAAGTGGAAAAAAGTGGAAAAAACTGGAAAGGTTTAGAAGCCATGGAGCAGAATTCGGTGGACGGCAGAGGGCCGGTGAAAGGTTTAGAAGCCATGGAGCAGAATTCGGTGGACGGCAGAGGGCCGGTGAAAGGTTTAGAAGCCATGGAGCAGAATTCGGTGGACGGCAGAGGGCCGTGAGTTGAGGAGTTGAGTTGATGAGTTGAGTTGATGAGTTGATGAGTTGAGTTGATGAGTTGATGAGTTGAGTTGAGTTTTATCCAGTTTTATCCAGTTTTTTCCACTTTTTTCCACTCCTTTTTCCACTTTTTTTCCCACCTTTTTCCCACATTTTCCCAAATTTTTCCACTTTTTCCACTTTTTCCAATTTCTTCCACGTTTTTCCACCTTTTCCCACCTTTTTCCACCATAAAACTGGATAAAAGTGGAAAAAAGTGGAAAGGTTTAGAAGCCATGGAGCAGAATTCGGTGGACGGCAGAGGGCCGGTGAAAGGTTTAGAAGCCATGGAGCAGAATTCGGTGGACGGCAGAGGGCCGGTGAAAGGTTTAGAAGCCATGGAGCAGAATTCGGTGGACGGCAGAGGGCCGGTGAAAGGTTTAGAAGCCATGGAGCAGAATTCGGTGGACGGCAGAGGGCCCGTGAAAGTTTTAGAAGCCATGGAGCAGAATTCGGTGGACGGCAGAGGGCCGTGAGTTGAGGAGTTGAGTTGATGAGTTGAGTTGATGAGTTGATGAGTTGAGTTGATGAGTTGATGAGTTGAGTTGAGTTTTATCCAGTTTTATCCAGTTTTTTCCACTTTTTTCCACTCCTTTTTCCACTTTTTTTCCCACCTTTTTCCCACATTTTCCAAAATTTTTCCACTTTTTCCACTTTTTCCAATTTCTTCCACGTTTTTCCACCTTTTCCCACCTTTTTCCACCATAAAACTGGATAAAAGTGGAAAAAAGTGGAAAAAAGTGGAAAGGTTTAGAAGCCATGGAGCAGAATTCGGTGGACGGCAGAGGGCCGGTGAAAGGTTTAGAAGCCATGGAGCAGAATTCGGTGGACGGCAGAGGGCCGGTGAAAGGTTTAGAAGCCATGGAGCAGAATTCGGTGGACGGCAGAGGGCCGGTGAAAGGTTTAGAAGCCATGGAGCAGAATTCGGTGGACGGCAGAGGGCCGGTGAAAGTTTTAGAAGCCATGGAGCAGAATTCGGTGGACGGCAGAGGGCCGTGAGTTGAGGAGTTGAGTTGATGAGTTGAGTTGATGAGTTGATGAGTTGATGAGTTGATGAGTTGAGTTGAGTTTTATCCAGTTTTATCCAGTTTTTTCCACTTTTTTCCACTCCTTTTTCCACTTTTTTTCCCACCTTTTTCCCACATTTTCCAACATTTTCCAACATTTTTCCACTTTTTCCAATTTCTTCCACGTTTTTCCACCTTTTCCCACCTTTTTCCACCATAAAACTGGATAAAAGTGGAAAAAAGTGGAAAAAACTGGAAAGGTTTAGAAGCCATGGAGCAGAATTCGGTGGACGGCAGAGGGCCGGTGAAAGGTTTAGAAGCCATGGAGCAGAATTCGGTGGACGGAAGAGGGCCGTGAGTTGAGGAGTTGAGTTGATGAGTTGAGTTGATGAGTTGATGAGTTGAGTTGATGAGTTGATGAGTTGAGTTGAGTTATATCTAGTTTTATCCACTTTTTTCCACTTTTTTCCACTCCTTTTTCCACTTTTTTTCCCACCTTTTTCCCACATTTTCCCAAATTTTTCCACTTTTTCCACTTTTTCCAATTTCTTCCACGTTTTTCCACCTTTTCCCACCATAAAACTGGATAAAAGTGGAAAAAAGTGGAAAAAACTGGAAAGGTTTAGAAGCCATGGAGCAGAATTCGGTGGACGGCAGAGGGCCGGTGAAAGGTTTAGAAGCCATGGAGCAGAATTCGGTGGACGGCAGAGGGCCGGTGAAAGGTTTAGAAGCCATGGAGCAGAATTCGGTGGACGGCAGAGGGCCGGTGAAAGGTTTAGAAGCCATGGAGCAGAATTCGGTGGACGGCAGAGGGCCGGTGAAAGGTTTAGAAGCCATGGAGCAGAATTCGGTGGACGGCAGAGGGCCGGTGAAAGGTTTAGATGCCATGGAGCAGAATTCGGTGGACGGCAGAGGGCCGGTGAAAGGTTTAGAAGCCATGGAGCAGAATTCGGTGGACGGCAGAGGGCCGGTGAAAGGTTTAGAAGCCATGGAGCAGAATTCGGTGGACGGCAGAGGGCCGGTGAAAGGTTTAGAAGCCATGGAGCAGAATTCGGTGGACGGCAGAGGGCCGGTGAAAGGTTTAGAAGCCATGGAGCAGAATTCGGTGGACGGCAGAGGGCCGGTGAAAGGTTTAGAAGCCATGGAGCAGAATTCGGTGGACGGCAGAGGGCCGGTGAAAGGTTTAGAAGCCATGGAGCAGAATTCGGTGGACGGCAGAGGGCCGGTGAAAGGTTTAGAAGCCATGGAGCAGAATTCGGTGGACGGCAGAGGGCCGGTGAAAGGTTTAGAAGCCATGGAGCAGAATTCGGTGGACGGCAGAGGGCCGGTGAAAGGTTTAGAAGCCATGGAGCAGAATTCGGTGGACGGCAGAGGGCCGGTGAAAGGTTTAGAAGCCATGGAGCAGAATTCGGTGGACGGCAGAGGGCCGGTGAAAGGTTTAGAAGCCATGGAGCAGAATTCGGTGGACGGCAGAGGGCCGGTGAAAGGTTTAGAAGCCATGGAGCAGAATTCGGTGGACGGCAGAGGGCCGGTGAAAGGTTTAGAAGCCATGGAGCAGAATTCGGTGGACGGCAGAGGGCCGGTGAAAGGTTTAGAAGCCATGGAGCAGAATTCGGTGGACGGCAGAGGGCCGGTGAAAGTTTTAGAAGCCATGGAGCAGAATTCGGTGGACGGCAGAGGGCCGTGAGTTGAGGAGTTGAGTTGATGAGTTGAGTTGATGAGTTGATGAGTTGATGAGTTGATGAGTTGAGTTGAGTTTTATCCAGTTTTATCCACTTTTTTCCACTTTTTTCCACTCCTTTTTCCACTTTTTTTCCCACCTTTTTCCCACATTTTCCAACATTTTCCCACATTTTTCCACTTTTTCCAATTTCTTCCACGTTTTTCCACCTTTTCCCACCTTTTTCCACCATAAAACTGGATAAAAGTGGAAAAAAGTGGAAAAAACTGGAAAGGTTTAGAAGCCATGGAGCAGAATTCGGTGGACGGCAGAGGGCCGGTGAAAGGTTTAGAAGCCATGGAGCAGAATTCGGTGGACGGAAGAGGGCCGTGAGTTGAGGAGTTGAGTTGATGAGTTGAGTTGATGAGTTGATGAGTTGAGTTGATGAGTTGATGAGTTGAGTTGAGTTATATCTAGTTTTATCCACTTTTTTCCACTTTTTTCCACTCCTTTTTCCACTTTTTTTCCCACCTTTTTCCCACATTTTCCCAAATTTTTCCACTTTTTCCACTTTTTCCAATTTCTTCCACGTTTTTCCACCTTTTCCCACCATAAAACTGGATAAAAGTGGAAAAAAGTGGAAAAAACTGGAAAGGTTTAGAAGCCATGGAGCAGAATTCGGTGGACGGCAGAGGGCCGGTGAAAGGTTTAGAAGCCATGGAGCAGAATTCGGTGGACGGCAGAGGGCCGGTGAAAGGTTTAGAAGCCATGGAGCAGAATTCGGTGGACGGCAGAGGGCCGGTGAAAGGTTTAGAAGCCATGGAGCAGAATTCGGTGGACGGCAGAGGGCCGGTGAAAGGTTTAGAAGCCATGGAGCAGAATTCGGTGGACGGCAGAGGGCCGGTGAAAGGTTTAGATGCCATGGAGCAGAATTCGGTGGACGGCAGAGGGCCGGTGAAAGGTTTAGAAGCCATGGAGCAGAATTCGGTGGACGGCAGAGGGCCGGTGAAAGGTTTAGAAGCCATGGAGCAGAATTCGGTGGACGGCAGAGGGCCGGTGAAAGGTTTAGAAGCCATGGAGCAGAATTCGGTGGACGGCAGAGGGCCGGTGAAAGGTTTAGAAGCCATGGAGCAGAATTCGGTGGACGGCAGAGGGCCGGTGAAAGGTTTAGAAGCCATGGAGCAGAATTCGGTGGACGGCAGAGGGCCGGTGAAAGGTTTAGAAGCCATGGAGCAGAATTCGGTGGACGGCAGAGGGCCGTGAGTTGAGGAGTTGAGTTGATGAGTTGAGTTGATGAGTTGATGAGTTGAGTTGATGAGTTGATGAGTTGAGTTGAGTTTTATCCAGTTTTATCCAGTTTTTTCCACTTTTTTCCACTCCTTTTTCCACTTTTTTTCCCACCTTTTTCCCACATTTTCCCACATTTTCCCAAAATTTTCCACTTTTTCCAATTTCTTCCACGTTTTTCCACCTTTTCCCACCTTTTTCCACCATAAAACTGGATAAAAGTGGAAAAAAGTGGAAAAAACTGGAAAGGTTTAGAAGCCATGGAGCAGAATTCGGTGGACGGCAGAGGGCCGGTGAAAGGTTTAGAAGCCATGGAGCAGAATTCGGTGGACGGCAGAGGGCCGGTGAAAGGTTTAGAAGCCATGGAGCAGAATTCGGTGGACGGCAGAGGGCCGGTGAAAGGTTTAGAAGGCATGGAGTAGAATTCGGTGGACGGCAGAGGGCCGGTGAAAGGTTTAGAAGCCATGGAGCAGAATTCGGTGGACGGAAGAGGGCCGTGAGTTGAGGAGTTGAGTTGATGAGTTGAGTTGATGAGTTGATGAGTTGAGTTGAGTTATATCCAGTTTTATCCACTTTTTTCCACTTTTTTCCACTCCTTTTTCCACTTTTTTTCCCACCTTTTTCCCACATTTTCCAAAATTTTTCCACTTTTTCCACTTTTTCCAATTTCTTCCACGTTTTTCCACCTTTTCCCACCTTTTTCCACCATAAAACTGGATAAAAGTGGAAAAAAGTGGAAAAAACTGGAAAGGTTTAGAAGCCATGGAGCAGAATTCGGTGGACGGCAGAGGGCCGGTGAAAGGTTTAGAAGCCATGGAGCAGAATTCGGTGGACGGCAGAGGGCCGGTGAAAGGTTTAGAAGCCATGGAGCAGAATTCGGTGGACGGCAGAGGGCCGGTGAAAGGTTTAGAAGCCATGGAGCAGAATTCGGTGGACGGCAGAGGGCCGGTGAAAGGTTTAGAAGCCATGGAGCAGAATTCGGTGGACGGCAGAGGGCCGGTGAAAGGTTTAGATGCCATGGAGCAGAATTCGGTGGACGGCAGAGGGCCGGTGAAAGGTTTAGAAGCCATGGAGCAGAATTCGGTGGACGGCAGAGGGCCGGTGAAAGGTTTAGAAGCCATGGAGCAGAATTCGGTGGACGGCAGAGGGCCGGTGAAAGGTTTAGAAGCCATGGAGCAGAATTCAGTGGACGGCAGAGGGCCGGTGAAAGGTTTAGAAACCATGGAGCAGAATTCGGTGGACGGCAGAGGGCCGGTGAAAGGTTTAGAAGCCATGGAGCAGAATTCGGTGGACGGCAGAGGGCCGGTGAAAGGTTTAGAAGCCATGGAGTAGAATTCGGTGGACGGCAGAGGGCCGGTGAAAGGTTTAGAAGCCATGGAGCAGAATTCGGTGGACGGCAGAGGGCCGGTGAAAGGTTTAGAAGCCATGGAGCAGAATTCGGTGGACGGCAGAGGGCCGTGAGTTGAGGAGTTGAGTTGATGAGTTGAGTTGATGAGTTGATGAGTTGAGTTGATGAGTTGATGAGTTGAGTTGAGTTATATCCAGTTTTATCCACTTTTTTCCACTTTTTTCCACTCCTTTTTCCACTTTTTTTCCCACCTTTTTCCCACATTTTCCCAAATTTTTCCACTTTTTCCACTTTTTCCAATTTCTTCCACGTTTTTCCACCTTTTCCCACCTTTTTCCACCATAAAACTGGATAAAAGTGGAAAAAACTGGAAAAAACTGGAAAGGTTTAGAAGCCATGGAGCAGAATTCGGTGGACGGCAGAGGGCCGGTGAAAGGTTTAGAAGCCATGGAGCAGAATTCGGTGGACGGCAGAGGGCCGGTGAAAGGTTTAGAAGCCATGGAGCAGAATTCGGTGGACGGCAGAGGGCCGTGAGTTGAGGAGTTGAGTTGATGAGTTGAGTTGATGAGTTGATGAGTTGAGTTGATGAGTTGATGAGTTGAGTTGAGTTTTATCCAGTTTTATCCAGTTTTTTCCACTTTTTTCCACTCCTTTTTCCACTTTTTTTCCCACCTTTTTCCCACATTTTCCCAAATTTTTCCACTTTTTCCACTTTTTCCAATTTCTTCCACGTTTTTCCACCTTTTCCCACCTTTTTCCACCATAAAACTGGATAAAAGTGGAAAAAAGTGGAAAAAACTGGAAAGGTTTAGAAGCCATGGAGCAGAATTCGGTGGACGGCAGAGGGCCGGTGAAAGGTTTAGAAGCCATGGAGCAGAATTCGGTGGACGGCAGAGGGCCGGTGAAAGGTTTAGAAGCCATGGAGCAGAATTCGGTGGACGGCAGAGGGCCGGTGAAAGGTTTAGAAGCCATGGAGCAGAATTCGGTGGACGGCAGAGGGCCCGTGAAAGTTTTAGAAGCCATGGAGCAGAATTCGGTGGACGGCAGAGGGCCGTGAGTTGAGGAGTTGAGTTGATGAGTTGAGTTGATGAGTTGATGAGTTGAGTTGATGAGTTGATGAGTTGAGTTGAGTTTTATCCAGTTTTATCCAGTTTTTTCCACTTTTTTCCACTCCTTTTTCCACTTTTTTTCCCACCTTTTTCCCACATTTTCCCAAATTTTTCCACTTTTTCCACTTTTTCCAATTTCTTCCACGTTTTTCCACCTTTTCCCACCTTTTTCCACCATAAAACTGGATAAAAGTGGAAAAAAGTGGAAAAAACTGGAAAGGTTTAGAAGCCATGGAGCAGAATTCGGTGGACGGCAGAGGGCCGGTGAAAGGTTTAGAAGCCATGGAGCAGAATTCGGTGGACGGCAGAGGGCCGGTGAAAGGTTTAGAAGCCATGGAGCAGAATTCGGTGGACGGCAGAGGGCCGGTGAAAGGTTTAGAAGCCATGGAGCAGAATTCGGTGGACGGCAGAGGGCCGGTGAAAGTTTTAGAAGCCATGGAGCAGAATTCGGTGGACGGCAGAGGGCCGTGAGTTGAGGAGTTGAGTTGATGAGTTGAGTTGATGAGTTGATGAGTTGATGAGTTGATGAGTTGAGTTGAGTTTTATCCAGTTTTATCCAGTTTTTTCCACTTTTTTCCACTCCTTTTTCCACTTTTTTTCCCACCTTTTTCCCACATTTTCCAACATTTTCCCACATTTTTCCACTTTTTCCAATTTCTTCCACGTTTTTCCACCTTTTCCCACCTTTTTCCACCATAAAACTGGATAAAAGTGGAAAAAAGTGGAAAAAACTGGAAAGGTTTAGAAGCCATGGAGCAGAATTCGGTGGACGGCAGAGGGCCGGTGAAAGGTTTAGAAGCCATGGAGCAGAATTCGGTGGACGGAAGAGGGCCGTGAGTTGAGGAGTTGAGTTGATGAGTTGAGTTGATGAGTTGATGAGTTGAGTTGATGAGTTGATGAGTTGAGTTGAGTTATATCTAGTTTTATCCACTTTTTTCCACTTTTTTCCACTCCTTTTTCCACTTTTTTTCCCACCTTTTTCCCACATTTTCCCAAATTTTTCCACTTTTTCCACTTTTTCCAATTTCTTCCACGTTTTTCCACCTTTTCCCACCATAAAACTGGATAAAAGTGGAAAAAAGTGGAAAAAACTGGAAAGGTTTAGAAGCCATGGAGCAGAATTCGGTGGACGGCAGAGGGCCGGTGAAAGGTTTAGAAGCCATGGAGCAGAATTCGGTGGACGGCAGAGGGCCGGTGAAAGGTTTAGAAGCCATGGAGCAGAATTCGGTGGACGGCAGAGGGCCGGTGAAAGGTTTAGAAGCCATGGAGCAGAATTCGGTGGACGGCAGAGGGCCGGTGAAAGGTTTAGAAGCCATGGAGCAGAATTCGGTGGACGGCAGAGGGCCGGTGAAAGGTTTAGATGCCATGGAGCAGAATTCGGTGGACGGCAGAGGGCCGGTGAAAGGTTTAGAAGCCATGGAGCAGAATTCGGTGGACGGCAGAGGGCCGGTGAAAGGTTTAGAAGCCATGGAGCAGAATTCGGTGGACGGCAGAGGGCCGGTGAAAGGTTTAGAAGCCATGGAGCAGAATTCGGTGGACGGCAGAGGGCCGGTGAAAGGTTTAGAAGCCATGGAGCAGAATTCGGTGGACGGCAGAGGGCCGGTGAAAGGTTTAGAAGCCATGGAGCAGAATTCGGTGGACGGCAGAGGGCCGGTGAAAGGTTTAGAAGCCATGGAGCAGAATTCGGTGGACGGCAGAGGGCCGGTGAAAGGTTTAGAAGCCATGGAGCAGAATTCGGTGGACGGCAGAGGGCCGGTGAAAGGTTTAGAAGCCATGGAGCAGAATTCGGTGGACGGCAGAGGGCCGGTGAAAGGTTTAGAAGCCATGGAGCAGAATTCGGTGGACGGCAGAGGGCCGGTGAAAGGTTTAGAAGCCATGGAGCAGAATTCGGTGGACGGCAGAGGGCCGGTGAAAGGTTTAGAAGCCATGGAGCAGAATTCGGTGGACGGCAGAGGGCCGGTGAAAGGTTTAGAAGCCATGGAGCAGAATTCGGTGGACGGCAGAGGGCCGGTGAAAGGTTTAGAAGCCATGGAGCAGAATTCGGTGGACGGCAGAGGGCCGGTGAAAGGTTTAGAAGCCATGGAGCAGAATTCGGTGGACGGCAGAGGGCCGGTGAAAGGTTTAGAAGCCATGGAGCAGAATTCGGTGGACGGCAGAGGGCCGGTGAAAGTTTTAGAAGCCATGGAGCAGAATTCGGTGGACGGCAGAGGGCCGTGAGTTGAGGAGTTGAGTTGATGAGTTGAGTTGATGAGTTGATGAGTTGATGAGTTGATGAGTTGAGTTGAGTTTTATCCAGTTTTATCCAGTTTTTTCCACTTTTTTCCACTCCTTTTTCCACTTTTTTTCCCACCTTTTTCCCACATTTTCCAACATTTTCCCACATTTTTCCACTTTTTCCAATTTCTTCCACGTTTTTCCACCTTTTCCCACCTTTTTCCACCATAAAACTGGATAAAAGTGGAAAAAAGTGGAAAAAACTGGAAAGGTTTAGAAGCCATGGAGCAGAATTCGGTGGACGGCAGAGGGCCGGTGAAAGGTTTAGAAGCCATGGAGCAGAATTCGGTGGACGGCAGAGGGCCGGTGAAAGGTTTAGAAGCCATGGAGCAGAATTCGGTGGACGGCAGAGGGCCGGTGAAAGGTTTAGAAGGCATGGAGTAGAATTCGGTGGACGGCAGAGGGCCGGTGAAAGGTTTAGAAGCCATGGAGCAGAATTCGGTGGACGGAAGAGGGCCGTGAGTTGAGGAGTTGAGTTGATGAGTTGAGTTGATGAGTTGATGAGTTGAGTTGAGTTATATCCAGTTTTATCCACTTTTTTCCACTTTTTTCCACTCCTTTTTCCACTTTTTTTCCCACCTTTTTCCCACATTTTCCAAAATTTTTCCACTTTTTCCACTTTTTCCAATTTCTTCCACGTTTTTCCACCTTTTCCCACCTTTTTCCACCATAAAACTGGATAAAAGTGGAAAAAAGTGGAAAAAACTGGAAAGGTTTAGAAGCCATGGAGCAGAATTCGGTGGACGGCAGAGGGCCGGTGAAAGGTTTAGAAGCCATGGAGCAGAATTCGGTGGACGGCAGAGGGCCGGTGAAAGGTTTAGAAGCCATGGAGCAGAATTCGGTGGACGGCAGAGGGCCGGTGAAAGGTTTAGAAGCCATGGAGCAGAATTCGGTGGACGGCAGAGGGCCGGTGAAAGGTTTAGAAGCCATGGAGCAGAATTCGGTGGACGGCAGAGGGCCGGTGAAAGGTTTAGATGCCATGGAGCAGAATTCGGTGGACGGCAGAGGGCCGGTGAAAGGTTTAGAAGCCATGGAGCAGAATTCGGTGGACGGCAGAGGGCCGGTGAAAGGTTTAGAAGCCATGGAGCAGAATTCGGTGGACGGCAGAGGGCCGGTGAAAGGTTTAGAAGCCATGGAGCAGAATTCAGTGGACGGCAGAGGGCCGGTGAAAGGTTTAGAAGCCATGGAGCAGAATTCGGTGGACGGCAGAGGGCCGGTGAAAGGTTTAGAAGCCATGGAGCAGAATTCGGTGGACGGCAGAGGGCCGGTGAAAGGTTTAGAAGCCATGGAGCAGAATTCGGTGGACGGCAGAGGGCCGGTGAAAGGTTTAGAAACCATGGAGCAGAATTCGGTGGACGGCAGAGGGCCGGTGAAAGGTTTAGAAGCCATGGAGCAGAATTCGGTGGACGGCAGAGGGCCGGTGAAAGGTTTAGAAGCCATGGAGTAGAATTCGGTGGACGGCAGAGGGCCGGTGAAAGGTTTAGAAGCCATGGAGCAGAATTCGGTGGACGGCAGAGGGCCGGTGAAAGGTTTAGAAGCCATGGAGCAGAATTCGGTGGACGGCAGAGGGCCGTGAGTTGAGGAGTTGAGTTGATGAGTTGAGTTGATGAGTTGATGAGTTGAGTTGATGAGTTGATGAGTTGAGTTGAGTTATATCCAGTTTTATCCACTTTTTTCCACTTTTTTCCACTCCTTTTTCCACTTTTTTTCCCACCTTTTTCCCACATTTTCCCAAATTTTTCCACTTTTTCCACTTTTTCCAATTTCTTCCACGTTTTTCCACCTTTTCCCACCTTTTTCCACCATAAAACTGGATAAAAGTGGAAAAAACTGGAAAAAACTGGAAAGGTTTAGAAGCCATGGAGCAGAATTCGGTGGACGGCAGAGGGCCGGTGAAAGGTTTAGAAGCCATGGAGCAGAATTCGGTGGACGGCAGAGGGCCGGTGAAAGGTTTAGAAGCCATGGAGCAGAATTCGGTGGACGGCAGAGGGCCGGTGAAAGGTTTAGAAGCCATGGAGCAGAATTCGGTGGACGGCAGAGGGCCGGTGAAAGGTTTAGAAGCCATGGAGCAGAATTCGGTGGACGGCAGAGGGCCGGTGAAAGGTTTAGATGCCATGGAGCAGAATTCGGTGGACGGCAGAGGGCCGGTGAAAGGTTTAGAAGCCATGGAGCAGAATTCGGTGGACGGCAGAGGGCCGGTGAAAGGTTTAGAAGCCATGGAGCAGAATTCGGTGGACGGCAGAGGGCCGGTGAAAGGTTTAGAAGCCATGGAGCAGAATTCGGTGGACGGCAGAGGGCCGGTGAAAGGTTTAGAAGCCATGGAGCAGAATTCGGTGGACGGCAGAGGGCCGGTGAAAGGTTTAGAAGCCATGGAGCAGAATTCGGTGGACGGCAGAGGGCCGGTGAAAGGTTTAGAAGCCATGGAGCAGAATTCGGTGGACGGCAGAGGGCCGGTGAAAGGTTTAGAAGCCATGGAGCAGAATTCGGTGGACGGCAGAGGGCCGGTGAAAGGTTTAGAAGCCATGGAGCAGAATTCGGTGGACGGCAGAGGGCCGGTGAAAGGTTTAGAAGCCATGGAGCAGAATTCGGTGGACGGCAGAGGGCCGTGAGTTGAGGA
Source organism: Notolepis coatsorum (assembly GCF_963971535.1). Lineage (NCBI taxonomy): Eukaryota > Metazoa > Chordata > Actinopteri > Aulopiformes > Paralepididae > Notolepis > Notolepis coatsorum. The sequence continues at coordinate 192,828 of NW_028173901.1, read as the reverse complement.
GTTGAGTTGATGAGTTGAGTTGATGAGTTGATGAGTTGAGTTGATGAGTTGATGAGTTGAGTTGAGTTTTATCCAGTTTTATCCAGTTTTATCCAGTTTTTTCCACTTTTTTCCACTCCTTTTTCCACTTTTTTTCCCACCTTTTTCTCACATTTTCCCACATTTTTCCACTTTTTCCAATTTCTTCCACGTTTTTCCACCTTTTCCCACCTTTTTCCACCATAAAACTGGATAAAAGTGGAAAAAAGTGGAAAAAACTGGAAAGGTTTAGAAGCCATGGAGCAGAATTCGGTGGACGGCAGAGGGCCGGTGAAAGGTTTAGAAGCCATGGAGCAGAATTCGGTGGACGGCAGAGGGCCGGTGAAAGGTTTAGAAGCCATGGAGCAGAATTCGGTGGACGGCAGAGGGCCGGTGAAAGGTTTAGAAGCCATGGAGCAGAATTCGGTGGACGGCAGAGGGCCGTGAGTTGAGGAGTTGAGTTGATGAGTTGAGTTGATGAGTTGATGAGTTGAGTTGATGAGTTGATGAGTTGAGTTGAGTTTTATCCAGTTTTATCCAGTTTTTTCCACTTTTTTCCACTCCTTTTTCCACTTTTTTTCCCACCTTTTTCCCACATTTTCCCACATTTTCCCAAATTTTTCCACTTTTTCCAATTTCTTCCATGTTTTTCCACCTTTTCCCACCTTTTTCCACCATAAAACTGGATAAAAGTGGAAAAAAGTGGAAAAAACTGGAAAGGTTTAGAAGCCATGGAGCAGAATTCGGTGGACGGCAGAGGGCCGGTGAAAGGTTTAGAAGCCATGGAGCAGAATTCGGTGGACGGCAGAGGGCCGGTGAAAGGTTTAGAAGCCATGGAGCAGAATTCGGTGGACGGCAGAGGGCCGGTGAAAGGTTTAGAAGGCATGGAGTAGAATTCGGTGGACGGCAGAGGGCCGGTGAAAGGTTTAGAAGCCATGGAGCAGAATTCGGTGGACGGAAGAGGGCCGTGAGTTGAGGAGTTGAGTTGATGAGTTGAGTTGATGAGTTGATGAGTTGAGTTGATGAGTTGATGAGTTGATGAGTTGAGTTGAGTTATATCCAGTTTTATCCACTTTTTTCCACTTTTTTCCACTCCTTTTTCCACTTTTTTTCCCACCTTTTTCCCACATTTTCCCAAACTTTTCCACTTTTTCCACTTTTTCCAATTTCTTCCACGTTTTTCCACCTTTTCCCACCTTTTTCCACCATAAAACTGGATAAAACTGGAAAAAAGTGGAAAAAACTGGAAAAAACTGGAAAGGTTTAGAAGCCATGGAGCAGAATTCGGTGGACGGCAGAGGGCCGGTGAAAGGTTTAGAAGCCATGGAGCAGAATTCGGTGGACGGCAGAGGGCCGGTGAAAGGTTTAGAAGCCATGGAGCAGAATTCGGTGGACGGCAGAGGGCCGGTGAAAGGTTTAGAAGCCATGGAGCAGAATTCGGTGGACGGCAGAGGGCCGGTGAAAGGTTTAGAAGCCATGGAGCAGAATTCGGTGGACGGCAGAGGGCCGGTGAAAGGTTTAGATGCCATGGAGCAGAATTCGGTGGACGGCAGAGGGCCGGTGAAAGGTTTAGAAGCCATGGAGCAGAATTCGGTGGACGGCAGAGGGCCGGTGAAAGGTTTAGAAGCCATGGAGCAGAATTCGGTGGACGGCAGAGGGCCGGTGAAAGGTTTAGAAGCCATGGAGCAGAATTCGGTGGACGGCAGAGGGCCGGTGAAAGGTTTAGAAGCCATGGAGCAGAATTCGGTGGACGGCAGAGGGCCGGTGAAAGGTTTAGAAGCCATGGAGCAGAATTCGGTGGACGGCAGAGGGCCGTGAGTTGATGAGTTGAGTTGATGAGTTGATGAGTTGAGTTGATGAGTTGATGAGTTGAGTTGAGTTATATCCAGTTTTATCCACTTTTTTCCACTTTTTTCCACTCCTTTTTCCACTTTGTTTCCCACCTTTTTCCCACATTTTCCCAAATTTTTCCACTGTTTCCACTTTTTCCAATTTCTTCCACGTTTTTCCACCTTTTCCCACCTTTTTCCACCATAAAACTGGATAAAAGTGGAAAAAACTGGAAAGGTTTAGAAGCCATGGAGCAGAATTCGGTGGACGGCAGAGGGCCGGTGAAAGGTTTAGAAGCCATGGAGCAGAATTCGGTGGACGGCAGAGGGCCGGTGAAAGGTTTAGAAGCCATGGAGCAGAATTCGGTGGACGGCAGAGGGCCGGTGAAAGGTTTAGATGCCATGGAGCAGAATTCGGTGGACGGCAGAGGGCCGGTGAAAGGTTTAGAAGCCATGGAGCAGAATTCGGTGGACGGCAGAGGGCCGGTGAAAGGTTTAGAAGCCATGGAGCAGAATTCGGTGGACGGCAGAGGGCCGGTGAAAGGTTTAGAAGCCATGGAGCAGAATTCGGTGGACGGCAGAGGGCCGGTGAAAGGTTTAGAAGCCATGGAGTAGAATTCGGTGGACGGCAGAGGGCCGGTGAAAGGTTTAGAAGCCATGGAGCAGAATTCGGTGGACGGCAGAGGGCCGTGAGTTGAGGAGTTGAGTTGATGAGTTGAGTTGATGAGTTGATGAGTTGAGTTGATGAGTTGATGAGTTGAGTTGAGTTATATCCAGTTTTATCCACTTTTTTCCACTTTTTTCCACTCCTTTTTCCACTTTTTTTCCCACCTTTTTCCCACATTTTCCCAAATTTTTCCACTTTTTCCACTTTTTCCAATTTCTTCCACGTTTTTCCACCTTTTCCCACCTTTTTCCACCATAAAACTGGATAAAGGTGGAAAAAAGTGGAAAAAACTGGAAAGGTTTAGAAGCCATGGAGCAGAATTCGGTGGACGGCAGAGGGCCGGTGAAAGGTTTAGAAGCCATGGAGCAGAATTCGGTGGACGGCAGAGGGCCGGTGAAAGGTTTAGAAGCCATGGAGCAGAATTCGGTGGACGGCAGAGGGCCGGTGAAAGGTTTAGCCATGGAGCAGAATTCGGTGGACGGCAGAGGGCCGGTGAAAGGTTTAGAAGCCATGGAGCAGAATTCGGTGGACGGCAGAGGGCCGGTGAAAGGTTTAGAAGCCATGGAGCAGAATTCGGTGGACGGCAGAGGGCCGGTGAAAGTTTTAGAAGCCATGGAGCAGAATTCGGTGGACGGCAGAGGGCCGGTGAAAGGTTTAGAAGCCATGGAGCAGAATTCGGTGGACGGCAAAGGGCCGTGAGTTGAGGAGTTGAGTTGATGAGTTGAGTTGATGAGTTGATGAGTTGAGTTGATGAGTTGATGAGTTGAGTTGAGTTTTATCCAGTTTTATCCAGTTTTTTCCACTTTTTTCCACTCCTTTTTCCACTTTTTTTCCCACCTTTTTCCCACATTTTCCCAAATTTTTCCACTTTTTCTACTTTTTCCAATTTCTTCCACGTTTTTCCACCTTTTCCCACCTTTTTCCACCATAAAACTGGATAAAAGTGGAAAAAAGTGGAAAAAACTGGAAAGGTTTAGAAGCCATGGAGCAGAATTCGGTGGACGGCAGAGGGCCGGTGAAAGGTTTAGAAGCCATGGAGCAGAATTCGGTGGACGGCAGAGGGCCGGTGAAAGGTTTAGAAGCCATGGAGCAGAATTCGGTGGACGGCAGAGGGCCGGTGAAAGGTTTAGAAGCCATGGAGCAGAATTCGGTGGGCGGCAGAGGGCCGGTGAAAGGTTTAGAAGCCATGGAGCAGAATTCGGTGGACGGCAGAGGGCCGGTGAAAGGTTTAGAAGCCATGGAGCAGAATTCGATGGACGGCAGAGGGCCGGTGAAAGGTTTAGAAGCCATGGAGCAGAATTCGGTGGACGGCAGAGGGCCGGTGAAAGGTTTAGAAGCCATGGAGCAGAATTCGGTGGACGGCAGAGGGCCGTGAGTTGAGGAGTTGAGTTGATGAGTTGAGTTGATGAGTTGATGAGTTCAGTTGATGAGTTGATGAGTTGAGTTGAGTTTTATCCAGTTTTATCCAGTTTTTTCCACTTTTTTCCACTCCTTTTTCCACTTTTTTTCCCACCTTTTTCCCACATTTTCCCACATTTTTCCACTTTTTCCACTTTTTCCAATTTCTTCCACGTTTTTCCACCTTTTCCCACCTTTTTCCACCATAAAACTGGATAAAAGTGGAAAAAAGTGGAAAAAACTGGAAAGGTTTAGAAGCCATGGAGCAGAATTCGGTGGACGGCAGAGGGCCGGTGAAAGGTTTAGAAGCCATGGAGCAGAATTCGGTGGACGGCAGAGGGCCGGTGAAAGGTTTAGAAGCCATGGAGCAGAATTCGGTGGACGGCAGAGGGCCGGTGAAAGGTTTAGAAGCCATGGAGCAGAATTCGGTGGACGGCAGAGGGCCGGTGAAAGTTTTAGAAGCCATGGAGCAGAATTCGGTGGACGGCAGAGGGCCGGTGAAAGGTTTAGAAGCCATGGAGCAGAATTCGGTGGACGGCAGAGGGCCGTGAGTTGAGGAGTTGAGTTGATGAGTTGAGTTGATGAGTTGATGAGTTGAGTTGATGAGTTGATGAGTTGAGTTGAGTTTTATCCAGTTTTATCCAGTTTTTTCCACTTTTTTCCACTCCTTTTTCCACTTTTTTTCCCACCTTTTTCCCACATTTTCCCACATTTTCCCACATTTTTCCACTTTTTCCAATTTCTTCCACGTTTTTCCACCTTTTCCCACCTTTTTCCACCATAAAACTGGATAAAAGTGGAAAAAAGTGGAAAAAACTGGAAAGGTTTAAAAGCCATGGAGCAGAATTCGGTGGACGGCAGAGGGCCGGTGAAAGGTTTAGAAGCCATGGAGCAGAATTCGGTGGACGGCAGAGGGCCGTGAGTTGAGGAGTTGAGTTGATGAGTTGAGTTGATGAGTTGATGAGTTGAGTTGATGAGTTGATGATTTGAGTTGAGTTTTATCCAGTTTTATCCAGTTTTTTCCACTTTTTTCCACTCCTTTTTCCACTTTTTTTCCCACCTTTTTCCCACATTTTCCCAAATTTTTCCACTTTTTCCACTTTTTCCAATTTCTTCCACGTTTTTCCACCTTTTCCCACCTTTTTCCACCATAAAACTGGATAAAAGTGGAAAAAAGTGGAAAAAACTGGAAAGGTTTAGAAGCTATGGAGCAGAATTCGGTGGACGGCAGAGGGCCGGTGAAAGGTTTAGAAGCCATGGAGCAGAATTCGGTGGACGGCAGAGGGCCGGTGAAAGGTTTAGAAGCCATGGAGCAGAATTCGGTGGACGGCAGAGGGCCGGTGAAAGGTTTAGAAGCCATGGAGCAGAATTCGGTGGACGGCAGAGGGCCGGTGAAAGTTTTAGAAGCCATGGAGCAGAATTCGGTGGACGGCAGAGGGCCGGTGAAAGGTTTAGAAGCCATGGAGCAGAATTCGGTGGACGGCAGAGGGCCGTGAGTTGAGGAGTTGAGTTGATGAGTTGAGTTGATGAGTTGATGAGTTGAGTTGATGAGTTGATGAGTTGAGTTGAGTTTTATCCAGTTTTATCCAGTTTTTTCCACTTTTTTCCACTCCTTTTTCCACTTTTTTTCCCACCTTTTTCCCACATTTTCCCACATTTTCCCACATTTTTCCACTTTTTCCAATTTCTTCCACATTTTTCCACCTTTTCCCACCTTTTTCCACCATAAAACTGGATAAAAGTGGAAAAAAGTGGAAAAAAGTGGAAAGGTTTAGAAGCCATGGAGCAGAATTCGGTGGACGGCAGAGGGCCGGTGAAAGGTTTAGAAGCCATGGAGCAGAATTCGGTGGACGGCAGAGGGCCGGTGAAAGGTTTAGAAGCCATGGAGCAGAATTCGGTGGACGGCAGAGGGCCGTGAGTTGAGGAGTTGAGTTGATGAGTTGAGTTGATGAGTTGATGAGTTGAGTTGATGAGTTGATGAGTTGAGTTGAGTTTTATCCAGTTTTATCCAGTTTTTTCCACTTTTTTCCACTGGGCCGGTGAAAGGTTTAGAAGCCATGGAGCAGAATTCGGTGGACGGCAGAGGGCCGGTGAAAGGTTTAGAAGCCATGGAGCAGAATTCGGTGGACGGCAGAGGGCCGGTGAAAGTTTTAGAAGCCATGGAGCAGAATTCGGTGGACGGCAGAGGGCCGTGAGTTGAGGAGTTGAGTTGATGAGTTGAGTTGATGAGTTGATGAGTTGAGTTGATGAGTTGATGAGTTGAGTTGAGTTTTATCCAGTTTTATCCAGTTTTTTCCACTTTTTTCCACTCCTTTTTCCACTTTTTTTCCCACCTTTTTCCCACATTTTCCCAAATTTTTCCACTTTTTCCACTTTTTCCAATTTCTTCCACGTTTTTCCACCTTTTCCCACCTTTTTCCACCATAAAACTGGATAAAAGTGGAAAAAAGTGGAAAAAACTGGAAAGGTTTAGAAGCCATGGAGCAGAATTCGGTGGACGGCAGAGGGCCGGTGAAAGGTTTAGAAGCCATGGAGCAGAATTCGGTGGACGGCAGAGGGCCGGTGAAAGGTTTAGAAGCCATGGAGCAGAATTCGGTGGACGGCAGAGGGCCGGTGAAAGGTTTAGAAGCCATGGAGCAGAATTCGGTGGACGGCAGAGGGCCGGTGAAAGTTTTAGAAGCCATGGAGCAGAATTCGGTGGACGGCAGAGGGCCGTGAGTTGAGGAGTTGAGTTGATGAGTTGAGTTGATGAGTTGATGAGTTGAGTTGATGAGTTGATGAGTTGAGTTGAGTTTTATCCAGTTTTATCCAGTTTTTTCCAGTTTTTTCCACTCCTTTTTCCACTTTTTCCCCCACCTTTTTCCCACATTTTCCAACATTTTCCCACATTTTTCCACTTTTTCCAATTTCTTCCACGTTTTTCCACCTTTTCCCACCTTTTTCCACCATAAAACTGGATAAAAGTGGAAAAAAGTGGAAAAAACTGGAAAGGTTTAGAAGCCATGGAGCAGAATTCGTTGGACGGCAGAGGGCCGGTGAAAGGTTTAGAAGCCATGGAGCAGAATTCGGTGGACTGCAGAGGGCCGGTGAAAGGTTTAGAAGCCATGGAGCAGAATTCGGTGGACGGCAGAGGGCCGGTGAAAGGTTTAGAAGGCATGGAGTAGAATTCGGTGGACGGCAGAGGGCCGGTGAAAGGTTTAGAAGCCATGGAGCAGAATTCGGTGGACGGCAGAGGGCCGGTGAAAGGTTTAGAAGCCATGGAGCAGAATTCGGTGGACGGCAGAGGGCCGGTGAAAGGTTTAGAAGCCATGGAGCAGAATTCGGTGGACGGCAGAGGGCCGGTGAAAGGTTTAGAAGCCATGGAGCAGAATTCGGTGGACGGCAGAGGGCCGGTGAAAGGTTTAGAAGCCATGGAGCAGAATTCGGTGGACGGCAGAGGGCCGTGAGTTGAGGAGTTGAGTTGATGAGTTGAGTTGATGAGTTGATGAGTTGAGTTGATGAGTTGATGAGTTGAGTTGAGTTTTATCCAGTTTTATCCAGTTTTTTCCACTTTTTTCAACTCCTTTTTCCACTTTTTTTCCCACCTTTTTCCCACATTTTCCCAAATTTTTCCACTTTTTCCACTTTTTCCAATTTCTTCCACGTTTTTCCACCTTTTCCCACCTTTTTCCACCATAAAACTGGATAAAAGTGGAAAAAAGTGGAAAAAACTGGAAAGGTTTAGAAGCCATGGAGCAGAATTCGGTGGACGGCAGAGGGCCGGTGAAAGGTTTAGAAGCCATGGAGCAGAATTCGGTGGACGGCAGAGGGCCGGTGAAAGGTTTAGAAGCCATGGAGCAGAATTCGGTGGACGGCAGAGGGCCGGTGAAAGGTTTAGAAGCCATGGAGCAGAATTCGGTGGACGGCAGAGGGCCGGTGAAAGTTTTAGAAGCCATGGAGCAGAATTCGGTGGACGGCAGAGGGCCGGTGAAAGGTTTAGAAGCCATGGAGCAGAATTCGGTGGACGGCAGAGGGCCGTGAGTTGAGGAGTTGAGTTGATGAGTTGAGTTGATGAGTTGATGAGTTGAGTTGATGAGTTGATGAGTTGAGTTGAGTTTTATCCAGTTTTATCCAGTTTTTTCCACTTTTTTCCACTCCTTTTTCCACTTTTTTTCCCACCTTTTTCCCACATTTTCCCACATTTTCCCACATTTTTCCACTTTTTCCAATTTCTTCCACATTTTTCCACCTTTTCCCACCTTTTTCCACCATAAAACTGGATAAAAGTGGAAAAAAGTGGAAAAAACTGGAAAGGTTTAGAAGCCATGGAGCAGAATTCGGTGGACGGCAGAGGGCCGGTGAAAGGTTTAGAAGCCATGGAGCAGAATTCGGTGGACGGCAGAGGGCCGGTGAAAGGTTTAGAAGCCATGGAGCAGAATTCGGTGGACGGCAGAGGGCCGGTGAAAGGTTTAGAAGCCATGGAGCAGAATTCGGTGGACGGCAGAGGGCCGGTGAAAGTTTTAGAAGCCATGGAGCAGAATTCGGTGGACGGCAGAGGGCCGTGAGTTGAGGAGTTGAGTTGATGAGTTGAGTTGATGAGTTGATGAGTTGAGTTGATGAGTTGATGAGTTGAGTTGAGTTTTATCCAGTTTTATCCAGTTTTTTCCACTTTTTTCCACTCCTTTTTCCACTTTTTTCCCACCTTTTTCCCACATTTTCCCAAATTTTTCCACTTTTTCCACTTTTTCCAATTTCTTCCACGTTTTTCCACCTTTTCCCACCTTTTTCCACCATAAAACTGGATAAAAGTGGAAAAAAGTGGAAAAAACTGGAAAGGTTTAGAAGCCATGGAGCAGAATTCGGTGGACGGCAGAGGGCCGGTGAAAGGTTTAGAAGCCATGGAGCAGAATTCGGTGGACGGCAGAGGGCCGGTGAAAGGTTTAGAAGCCATGGAGCAGAATTCGGTGGACGGCAGAGGGCCGGTGAAAGGTTTAGAAGCCATGGAGCAGAATTCGGTGGACGGCAGAGGGCCGGTGAAAGTTTTAGAAGCCATGGAGCAGAATTCGGTGGACGGCAGAGGGCCGTGAGTTGAGGAGTTGAGTTGATGAGTTGAGTTGATGAGTTGATGAGTTGAGTTGATGAGTTGATGAGTTGAGTTGAGTTTTATCCAGTTTTATCCAGTTTTTTCCAGTTTTTTCCACTCCTTTTTCCACTTTTTTTCCCACCTTTTTCCCACATTTTCCAACATTTTCCCACATTTTTCCACTTTTTCCAATTTCTTCCACGTTTTTCCACCTTTTCCCACCTTTTTCCACCATAAAACTGGATAAAAGTGGAAAAAAGTGGAAAAAACTGGAAAGGTTTAGAAGCCATGGAGCAGAATTCGGTGGACGGCAGAGGGCCGGTGAAAGGTTTAGAAGCCATGGAGCAGAATTCGGTGGACGGCAGAGGGCCGGTGAAAGGTTTAGAAGCCATGGAGCAGAATTCGGTGGACGGCAGAGGGCCGGTGAAAGGTTTAGAAGGCATGGAGTAGAATTCGGTGGACGGCAGAGGGCCGGTGAAAGGTTTAGAAGCCATGGAGCAGAATTCGGTGGACGGCAGAGGGCCGGTGAAAGGTTTAGAAGCCATGGAGCAGAATTCGGTGGACGGCAGAGGGCCGGTGAAAGGTTTAGAAGCCATGGAGCAGAATTCGGTGGACGGCAGAGGGCCGGTGAAAGGTTTAGAAGCCATGGAGCAGAATTCGGTGGACGGCAGAGGGCCGGTGAAAGGTTTAGAAGCCATGGAGCAGAATTCGGTGGACGGCAGAGGGCCGTGAGTTGAGGAGTTGAGTTGATGAGTTGAGTTGATGAGTTGATGAGTTGAGTTGATGAGTTGATGAGTTGAGTTGAGTTTTATCCAGTTTTATCCAGTTTTTTCCACTTTTTTCCACTCCTTTTTCCACTTTTTTCCCACCTTTTTCCCACATTTTCCCACATTTTCCCAAATTTTTCCACTTTTTCCAATTTCTTCCACGTTTTTCCACCTTTTCCCACCTTTTTCCACCATAAAACTGGATAAAAGTGGAAAAAAGTGGAAAAAACTGGAAAGGTTTAGAAGCCATGGAGCAGAATTCGGTGGACGGCAGAGGGCCGGTGAAAGGTTTAGAAGCCATGGAGCAGAATTCGGTGGACGGCAGAGGGCCGTGAGTTGAGGAGTTGAGTTGATGAGTTGAGTTGATGAGTTGATGAGTTGAGTTGATGAGTTGATGAGTTGAGTTGATGAGTTGATGAGTTGAGTTGAGTTTTATCCAGTTTTATCCAGTTTTTTCCACTTTTTTCCACTCCTTTTTCCACTTTTTTTCCCACCTTTTTCCCACATTTTCCCACATTTTCCCACATTTTCCCACATTTTTCCACTTTTTCCAATTTCTTCCACATTTTTCCACCTTTTCCCACCTTTTTCCACCATAAAACTGGATAAAAGTGGAAAAAAGTGGAAAAAACTGGAAAGGTTTAGAAGCCATGGAGCAGAATTCGGTGGACGGCAGAGGGCCGGTGAAAGGTTTAGAAGCCATGGAGCAGAATTCGGTGGACGGCAGAGGGCCGGTGAAAGGTTTAGAAGCCATGGAGCAGAATTCGGTGGACGGCAGAGGGCCGTGAGTTGAGGAGTTGAGTTGATGAGTTGAGTTGATGAGTTGATGAGTTGAGTTGATGAGTTGATGAGTTGAGTTGAGTTTTATCCAGTTTTATCCAGTTTTTTCCACTTTTTTCCACTCCTTTTTCCACTTTTTTTCCCACCTTTTTCCCACATTTTCCCAAATTCTTCCACTTTTTCCACTTTTTCCAATTTCTTCCACGTTTTTCCACCTTTTCCCACCTTTTTCCACCATAAAACTGGATAAAAGTGGAAAAAAGTGGAAAAAACTGGAAAGGTTTAGAAGCCATGGAGCAGAATTCGGTGGACGGCAGAGGGCCGGTGAAAGGTTTAGAAGCCATGGAGCAGAATTCGGTGGACGGCAGAGGGCCGGTGAAAGGTTTAGAAGCCATGGAGCAGAATTCGGTGGACGGCAGAGGGCCGGTGAAAGGTTTAGAAGGCATGGAGTAGAATTCGGTGGACGGCAGAGGGCCGGTGAAAGGTTTAGAAGCCATGGAGCAGAATTCGGTGGACGGCAGAGGGCCGGTGAAAGGTTTAGAAGCCATGGAGCAGAATTCGGTGGACGGCAGAGGGCCGGTGAAAGGTTTAGAAGCCATGGAGCAGAATTCGGTGGACGGCAGAGGGCCGGTGAAAGGTTTAGAAGCCATGGAGCAGAATTCGGTGGACGGCAGAGGGCCGGTGAAAGGTTTAGAAGCCATGGAGCAGAATTCGGTGGACGGCAGAGGGCCGTGAGTTGAGGAGTTGAGTTGATGAGTTGAGTTGATGAGTTGATGAGTTGAGTTGATGAGTTGATGAGTTGAGTTGAGTTTTATCCAGTTTTATCCAGTTTTTTCCACTTTTTTCCACTCCTTTTTCCACTTTTTCCCACCTTTTTCCCACATTTTCCCACATTTTCCCACATTTTTCCACTTTTTCCAATTTCTTCCACGTTTTTCCACCTTTTCCCACCTTTTTCCACCATAAAACTGGATAAAAGTGGAAAAAAGTGGAAAAAACTGGAAAGGTTTAGAAGCCATGGAGCAGAATTCGGTGGACGGCAGAGGGCCGGTGAAAGGTTTAGAAGCCATGGAGCAGAATTCGGTGGACGGCAGAGGGCCGTGAGTTGAGGAGTTGAGTTGATGAGTTGAGTTGCTGAGTTGATGAGTTGAGTTGATGAGTTGATGAGTTGAGTTGAGTTTTATCCAGTTTTATCCAGTTTTTTCCACTTTTTTCCACTCCTTTTTCCACTTTTTTTCCCACCTTTTTCCCACATTTTCCCAAATTTTTCCACTTTTTCCACTTTTTCCAATTTCTTCCACGTTTTTCCACCTTTTCCCACCTTTTTCCACCATAAAACTGGATAAAAGTGGAAAAAAGTGGAAAAAACTGGAAAGGTTTAGAAGCCATGGAGCAGAATTCGGTGGACGGCAGAGGGCCGGTGAAAGGTTTAGAAGCCATGGAGCAGAATTCGGTGGACGGCAGAGGGCCGGTGAAAGGTTTAGAAGCCATGGAGCAGAATTCGGTGGACGGCAGAGGGCCGTGAAAGGTTTAGAAGCCATGGAGCAGAATTCGGTGGACGGCAGAGGGCCGGTGAAAGTTTTAGAAGCCATGGAGCAGAATTCGGTGGACGGCAGAGGGCCGGTGAAAGGTTTAGAAGCCATGGAGCAGAATTCGGTGGACGGCAGAGGGCCGTGAGTTGAGGAGTTGAGTTGATGAGTTGATGAGTTGATGAGTTGAGTTGATGAGTTGATGAGTTGAGTTGAGTTTTATCCAGTTTTATCCAGTTTTTTCCACTTTTTTCCACTCCTTTTTCCACTTTTTTTCCCACTTTTTCCCACATTTTCCCACATTTTCCCACATTTTTCCACTTTTTCCAATTTCTTCCACATTTTTCCACCTTTTCCCACCTTTTTCCACCATAAAACTGGATAAAAGTGGAAAAAAGTGGAAAAAACTGGAAAGGTTTAGAAGCCATGGAGCAGAATTCGGTGGACGGCAGAGGGCCGGTGAAAGGTTTAGAAGCCATGGAGCAGAATTCGGTGGACGGCAGAGGGCCGGTGAAAGGTTTAGAAGCCATGGAGCAGAATTCGGTGGACGGCAGAGGGCCGTGAGTTGAGGAGTTGAGTTGATGAGTTGAGTTGATGAGTTGATGAGTTGAGTTGATGAGTTGATGAGTTGAGTTGAGTTTTATCCAGTTTTATCCAGTTTTTTCCACTTTTTTCCACTCCTTTTTCCACTTTTTTTCCCACCTTTTTCCCACATTTTCCCAAATTTTTCCACTTTTTCCACTTTTTCCAATTTCTTCCACGTTTTTCCACCTTTTCCCACCTTTTTCCACCATAAAACTGGATAAAAGTGGAAAAAAGTGGAAAAAACTGGAAAGGTTTAGAAGCCATGGAGCAGAATTCGGTGGACGGCAGAGGGCCGGTGAAAGGTTTAGAAGCCATGGAGCAGAATTCGGTGGACGGCAGAGGGCCGGTGAAAGGTTTAGAAGCCATGGAGCAGAATTCGGTGGACGGCAGAGGGCCGGTGAAAGTTTTAGAAGCCATGGAGCAGAATTCGGTGGACGGCAGAGGGCCGTGAGTTGAGGAGTTGAGTTGATGAGTTGAGTTGATGAGTTGATGAGTTGAGTTGATGAGTTGATGAGTTGAGTTGAGTTTTATCCAGTTTTATCCAGTTTTTTCCAGTTTTTTTCCACTCCTTTTTCCAGTTTTTTTCCCACCTTTTTCCCACATTTTCCCAAATTTTTCCACTTTTTCCACTTTTTCCAATTTCTTCCACGTTTTTCCACCTTTTCCCACCTTTTTCCACCATAAAACTGGATAAAAGTGGAAAAAAGTGGAAAAAACTGGAAAGGTTTAGAAGTCATGGAGCAGAATTCGGTGGACGGCAGAGGGCCGGTGAAAGGTTTAGAAGCCATGGAGCAGAATTCGGTGGATGGCAGAGGGCCGGTGAAAGGTTTAGAAGCCATGGAGCAGAATTCGGTGGACGGCAGAGGGCCGTGAGTTGAGGAGTTGAGTTGATGAGTTGAGTTGATGAGTTGATGAGTTGAGTTGATGAGTTGATGAGTTGAGTTGAGTTTTATCCAGTTTTATCCAGTTTTTTCCAGTTTTTTTCCACTCCTTTTTCCACTTTTTTTCCCACCTTTTTCCCACATTTTCCCAAATTTTTCCACTTTTTCCACTTTTTCCAATTTCTTCCACGTTTTTCCACCTTTTCCCACCTTTTTCCACCATAAAACTGGATAAAAGTGGAAAAAAGTGGAAAAAACTGGAAAGGTTTAGAAGCCATGGAGCAGAATTCGGTGGACGGCAGAGGGCCGGTGAAAGGTTTAGAAGCCATGGAGCAGAATTCGGTGGACGGCAGAGGGCCGGTGAAAGGTTTAGAAGCCATGGAGCAGAATTCGGTGGACGGCAGAGGGCCGGTGAAAGTTTTAGAAGCCATGGAGCAGAATTCGGTGGACGGCAGAGGGCCGTGAGTTGAGGAGTTGAGTTGATGAGTTGAGTTGATGAGTTGATGAGTTGAGTTGATGAGTTGATGAGTTGAGTTGAGTTTTATCCAGTTTTATCCAGTTTTTTCCAGTTTTTTTCCACTCCTTTTTCCAGTTTTTTTCCCACCTTTTTCCCACATTTTCCAACATTTTCCCACATTTTTCCACTTTTTCCAATTTCTTCCACGTTTTTCCACCTTTTCCCACCTTTTTCCACCATAAAACTGGATAAAAGTGGAAAAAAGTGGAAAAAACTGGAAAGGTTTAGAAGCCATGGAGCAGAATTCGGTGGACGGCAGAGGGCCGGTGAAAGGTTTAGAAGCCATGGAGCAGAATTCGGTGGACGGCAGAGGGCCGGTGAAAGGTTTAGAAGCCATGGAGCAGAATTCGGTGGACGGCAGAGGGCCGGTGAAAGGTTTAGAAGGCATGGAGTAGAATTCGGTGGACGGCAGAGGGCCGGTGAAAGGTTTAGAAGCCATGGAGCAGAATTCGGTGGACGGAAGAGGGCCGTGAGTTGAGGAGTTGAGTTGATGAGTTGAGTTGATGAGTTGATGAGTTGAGTTGATGAGTTGATGAGTTGAGTTGAGTTATATCCAGTTTTATCCACTTTTTTCCACTTTTTTCCACTCCTTTTTCCACTTTTTTTCCCACCTTTTTCCCACATTTTCCCAAATTTTTCCACTTTTTCCACTTTTTCCAATTTCTTCCACGTTTTTCCACCTTTTCCCACCATAAAACTGGATAAAAGTGGAAAAAAGTGGAAAAAACTGGAAAGGTTTAGAAGCCATGGAGCAGAATTCGGTGGACGGCAGAGGGCCGGTGAAAGGTTTAGAAGCCATGGAGCAGAATTCGGTGGACGGCAGAGGGCCGGTGAAAGGTTTAGAAGCCATGGAGCAGAATTCGGTGGACGGCAGAGGGCCGGTGAAAGGTTTAGAAGCCATGGAGCAGAATTCGGTGGACGGCAGAGGGCCGGTGAAAGGTTTAGAAGCCATGGAGCAGAATTCGGTGGACGGCAGAGGGCCGTGAGTTGAGGAGTTGAGTTGATGAGTTGAGTTGATGAGTTGATGAGTTGAGTTGATGAGTTGATGAGTTGAGTTGAGTTTTATCCAGTTTTATCCAGTTTTTTCCACTTTTTTCCACTCCTTTTTCCACTTTTTTCCCACCTTTTTCCCACATTTTCCCACATTTTCCCACATTTTTCCACTTTTTCCAATTTCTTCCACGTTTTTCCACCTTTTCCCACCTTTTTCCACCATAAAACTGGATAAAAGTGGAAAAAAGTGGAAAAAACTGGAAAGGTTTAGAAGCCATGGAGCAGAATTCGGTGGACGGCAGAGGGCCGGTGAAAGGTTTAGAAGCCATGGAGCAGAATTCGGTGGACGGCAGAGGGCCGTGAGTTGAGGAGTTGAGTTGATGAGTTGAGTTGATGAGTTGATGAGTTGAGTTGATGAGTTGATGAGTTGAGTTGAGTTTTATCCAGTTTTATCCAGTTTTTTCCACTTTTTTCCACTCCTTTTTCCACTTTTTTTCCCACCTTTTTCCCACATTTTCCCAAATTTTTCCACTTTTTCCACTTTTTCCAATTTCTTCCACGTTTTTCCACCTTTTCCCACCTTTTTCCACCATAAAACTGGATAAAAGTGGAAAAAAGTGGAAAAAACTGGAAAGGTTTAGAAGCCATGGAGCAGAATTCGGTGGACGGCAGAGGGCCGGTGAAAGGTTTAGAAGCCATGGAGCAGAATTCGGTGGACGGCAGAGGGCCGGTGAAAGGTTTAGAAGCCATGGAGCAGAATTCGGTGGACGGCAGAGGGCCGGTGAAAGGTTTAGAAGCCATGGAGCAGAATTCGGTGGACGGCAGAGGGCCGGTGAAAGTTTTAGAAGCCATGGAGCAGAATTCGGTGGACGGCAGAGGGCCGGTGAAAGGTTTAGAAGCCATGGAGCAGAATTCGGTGGACGGCAGAGGGCCGTGAGTTGAGGAGTTGAGTTGATGAGTTGAGTTGATGAGTTGATGAGTTGAGTTGATGAGTTGATGAGTTGAGTTGAGTTTTATCCAGTTTTATCCAGTTTTTTCCACTTTTTTCCACTCCTTTTTCCACTTTTTTTCCCACCTTTTTCCCACATTTTCCCACATTTTCCCACATTTTTCCACTTTTTCCAATTTCTTCCACATTTTTCCACCTTTTCCCACCTTTTTCCACCATAAAACTGGATAAAAGTGGAAAAAAGTGGAAAAAACTGGAAAGGTTTAGAAGCCATGGAGCAGAATTCGGTGGACGGCAGAGGGCCGGTGAAAGGTTTAGAAGCCATGGAGCAGAATTCGGTGGACGGCAGAGGGCCGGTGAAAGGTTTAGAAGCCATGGAGCAGAATTCGGTGGACGGCAGAGGGCCGGTGAAAGGTTTAGAAGCCATGGAGCAGAATTCGGTGGACGGCAGAGGGCCGGTGAAAGTTTTAGAAGCCATGGAGCAGAATTCGGTGGACGGCAGAGGGCCGGTGAAAGTTTTAGAAGCCATGGAGCAGAATTCGGTGGACGGCAGAGGGCCGGTGAAAGGTTTAGAAGCCATGGAGCAGAATTCGGTGGACGGCAGAGGGCCGTGAGTTGAGGAGTTGAGTTGATGAGTTGAGTTGATGAGTTGATGAGTTGAGTTGATGAGTTGATGAGTTGAGTTGAGTTTTATCCAGTTTTATCCAGTTTTTTCCACTTTTTTCCACTCCTTTTTCCACTTTTTTTCCCACCTTTTTCCCACATTTTCCCACATTTTCCCACATTTTTCCACTTTTTCCAATTTCTTCCACATTTTTCCACCTTTTTCCACCTTTTTCCACCATAAAACTGGATAAAAGTGGAAAAAAGTGGAAAAAACTGGAAAGGTTTAGAAGCCATGGAGCAGAATTCGGTGGACGGCAGAGGGCCGGTGAAAGGTTTAGAAGCCATGGAGCAGAATTCGGTGGACGGCAGAGGGCCGGTGAAAGGTTTAGAAGCCATGGAGCAGAATTCGGTGGACGGCAGAGGGCCGGTGAAAGGTTTAGAAGCCATGGAGCAGAATTCGGTGGACGGCAGAGGGCCGGTGAAAGGTTTAGAAGCCATGGAGCAGAATTCGGTGGATGGCAGAGGGCCGTGAGTTGAGGAGTTGAGTTGATGAGTTGAGTTGATGAGTTGATGAGTTGAGTTGATGAGTTGATGAGTTGAGTTGAGTTTTATCCAGTTTTATCCAGTTTTTTCCACTTTTTTCCACTCCTTTTTCCACTTTTTTTCCCACCTTTTTCCCACATTTTCCCACATTTTCCCACATTTTTCCACTTTTTCCAATTTCTTCCACATTTTTCCACCTTTTCCCACCTTTTTCCACCATAAAACTGGATAAAAGTGGAAAAAAGTGGAAAAAACTGGAAAGGTTTAGAAGCCATGGAGCAGAATTCGGTGGACGGCAGAGGGCCGGTGAAAGGTTTAGAAGCCATGGAGCAGAATTCGGTGGACGGCAGAGGGCCGGTGAAAGGTTTAGAAGCCATGGAGCGGAATTCGGTGGACGGCAGAGGGCCGGTGAAAGGTTTAGAAGCCATGGAGCAGAATTCGGTGGACGGCAGAGGGCCGGTGAAAGTTTTAGAAGCCATGGAGCAGAATTCGGTGGACGGCAGAGGGCCGGTGAAAGTTTTAGAAGCCATGGAGCAGAATTCGGTGGACGGCAGAGGGCCGGTGAAAGGTTTAGAAGCCATGGAGCAGAATTCGGTGGACGGCAGAGGGCCGTGAGTTGAGGAGTTGAGTTGATGAGTTGAGTTGATGAGTTGATGAGTTGAGTTGATGAGTTGATGAGTTGAGTTGAGTTTTATCCAGTTTTATCCAGTTTTTTCCACTTTTTTCCACTCCTTTTTCCACTTTTTTTCCCACCTTTTTCCCACATTTTCCCACATTTTTCCACTTTTTCCAATTTCTTCCACATTTTTCCACCTTTTTCCACCTTTTTCCACCATAAAACTGGATAAAAGTGGAAAAAAGTGGAAAAAACTGGAAAGGTTTAGAAGCCATGGAGCAGAATTCGGTGGACGGCAGAGGGCCGGTGAAAGGTTTAGAAGCCATGGAGCAGAATTCGGTGGACGGCAGAGGGCCGGTGAAAGGTTTAGAAGCCATGGAGCAGAATTCGGTGGACGGCAGAGGGCCGGTGAAAGGTTTAGAAGCCATGGAGCAGAATTCGGTGGACGGCAGAGGGCCGGTGAAAGTTTTAGAAGCCATGGAGCAGAATTCGGTGGACGGCAGAGGGCCGTGAGTTGAGGAGTTGAGTTGATGAGTTGAGTTGATGAGTTGATGAGTTGAGTTGATGAGTTGATGAGTTGAGTTGAGTTTTATCCAGTTTTATCCACTTTTTTCCACTTTTTTCCACTCCTTTTTCCACTTTTTTTCCCACCTTTTTCCCACATTTTCCCAAATTTTTCCACTTTTTCCACTTTTTCCAATTTCTTCCACGTTTTTCCACCTTTTCCCACCTTTTTCCACCATAAAACTGGATAAAAGTGGAAAAAAGTGGAAAAAACTGGAAAGGTTTAGAAGCCATGGAGCAGAATTCGGTGGACGGCAGAGGGCCGGTGAAAGGTTTAGAAGCCATGGAGCAGAATTCGGTGGACGGCAGAGGGCCGGTGAAAGGTTTAGAAGCCATGGAGCAGAATTCGGTGGACGGCAGAGGGCCGTGAAAGGTTTAGAAGCCATGGAGCAGAATTCGGTGGACGGCAGAGGGCCGGTGAAAGTTTTAGAAGCCATGGAGCAGAATTCGGTGGACGGCAGAGGGCCGGTGAAAGGTTTAGAAGCCATGGAGCAGAATTCGGTGGACGGCAGAGGGCCGTGAGTTGAGGAGTTGAGTTGATGAGTTGATGAGTTGATGAGTTGAGTTGATGAGTTGATGAGTTGAGTTGAGTTTTATCCAGTTTTATCCAGTTTTTTCCACTTTTTTCCACTCCTTTTTCCACTTTTTTTCCCACTTTTTCCCACATTTTCCCACATTTTCCCACATTTTTCCACTTTTTCCAATTTCTTCCACATTTTTCCACCTTTTCCCACCTTTTTCCACCATAAAACTGGATAAAAGTGGAAAAAAGTGGAAAAAACTGGAAAGGTTTAGAAGCCATGGAGCAGAATTCGGTGGACGGCAGAGGGCCGGTGAAAGGTTTAGAAGCCATGGAGCAGAATTCGGTGGACGGCAGAGGGCCGGTGAAAGGTTTAGAAGCCATGGAGCAGAATTCGGTGGACGGCAGAGGGCCGTGAGTTGAGGAGTTGAGTTGATGAGTTGAGTTGATGAGTTGATGAGTTGAGTTGATGAGTTGATGAGTTGAGTTGAGTTTTATCCAGTTTTATCCAGTTTTTTCCACTTTTTTCCACTCCTTTTTCCACTTTTTTTCCCACCTTTTTCCCACATTTTCCCAAATTTTTCCACTTTTTCCACTTTTTCCAATTTCTTCCACGTTTTTCCACCTTTTCCCACCTTTTTCCACCATAAAACTGGATAAAAGTGGAAAAAAGTGGAAAAAACTGGAAAGGTTTAGAAGCCATGGAGCAGAATTCGGTGGACGGCAGAGGGCCGGTGAAAGGTTTAGAAGCCATGGAGCAGAATTCGGTGGACGGCAGAGGGCCGGTGAAAGGTTTAGAAGCCATGGAGCAGAATTCGGTGGACGGCAGAGGGCCGGTGAAAGTTTTAGAAGCCATGGAGCAGAATTCGGTGGACGGCAGAGGGCCGTGAGTTGAGGAGTTGAGTTGATGAGTTGAGTTGATGAGTTGATGAGTTGAGTTGATGAGTTGATGAGTTGAGTTGAGTTTTATCCAGTTTTATCCAGTTTTTTCCAGTTTTTTTCCACTCCTTTTTCCAGTTTTTTTCCCACCTTTTTCCCACATTTTCCCAAATTTTTCCACTTTTTCCACTTTTTCCAATTTCTTCCACGTTTTTCCACCTTTTCCCACCTTTTTCCACCATAAAACTGGATAAAAGTGGAAAAAAGTGGAAAAAACTGGAAAGGTTTAGAAGTCATGGAGCAGAATTCGGTGGACGGCAGAGGGCCGGTGAAAGGTTTAGAAGCCATGGAGCAGAATTCGGTGGATGGCAGAGGGCCGGTGAAAGGTTTAGAAGCCATGGAGCAGAATTCGGTGGACGGCAGAGGGCCGTGAGTTGAGGAGTTGAGTTGATGAGTTGAGTTGATGAGTTGATGAGTTGAGTTGATGAGTTGATGAGTTGAGTTGAGTTTTATCCAGTTTTATCCAGTTTTTTCCAGTTTTTTTCCACTCCTTTTTCCACTTTTTTTCCCACCTTTTTCCCACATTTTCCCAAATTTTTCCACTTTTTCCACTTTTTCCAATTTCTTCCACGTTTTTCCACCTTTTCCCACCTTTTTCCACCATAAAACTGGATAAAAGTGGAAAAAAGTGGAAAAAACTGGAAAGGTTTAGAAGCCATGGAGCAGAATTCGGTGGACGGCAGAGGGCCGGTGAAAGGTTTAGAAGCCATGGAGCAGAATTCGGTGGACGGCAGAGGGCCGGTGAAAGGTTTAGAAGCCATGGAGCAGAATTCGGTGGACGGCAGAGGGCCGGTGAAAGTTTTAGAAGCCATGGAGCAGAATTCGGTGGACGGCAGAGGGCCGTGAGTTGAGGAGTTGAGTTGATGAGTTGAGTTGATGAGTTGATGAGTTGAGTTGATGAGTTGATGAGTTGAGTTGAGTTTTATCCAGTTTTATCCAGTTTTTTCCAGTTTTTTTCCACTCCTTTTTCCAGTTTTTTTCCCACCTTTTTCCCACATTTTCCAACATTTTCCCACATTTTTCCACTTTTTCCAATTTCTTCCACGTTTTTCCACCTTTTCCCACCTTTTTCCACCATAAAACTGGATAAAAGTGGAAAAAAGTGGAAAAAACTGGAAAGGTTTAGAAGCCATGGAGCAGAATTCGGTGGACGGCAGAGGGCCGGTGAAAGGTTTAGAAGCCATGGAGCAGAATTCGGTGGACGGCAGAGGGCCGGTGAAAGGTTTAGAAGCCATGGAGCAGAATTCGGTGGACGGCAGAGGGCCGGTGAAAGGTTTAGAAGGCATGGAGTAGAATTCGGTGGACGGCAGAGGGCCGGTGAAAGGTTTAGAAGCCATGGAGCAGAATTCGGTGGACGGAAGAGGGCCGTGAGTTGAGGAGTTGAGTTGATGAGTTGAGTTGATGAGTTGATGAGTTGAGTTGATGAGTTGATGAGTTGAGTTGAGTTATATCCAGTTTTATCCACTTTTTTCCACTTTTTTCCACTCCTTTTTCCACTTTTTTTCCCACCTTTTTCCCACATTTTCCCAAATTTTTCCACTTTTTCCACTTTTTCCAATTTCTTCCACGTTTTTCCACCTTTTCCCACCATAAAACTGGATAAAAGTGGAAAAAAGTGGAAAAAACTGGAAAGGTTTAGAAGCCATGGAGCAGAATTCGGTGGACGGCAGAGGGCCGGTGAAAGGTTTAGAAGCCATGGAGCAGAATTCGGTGGACGGCAGAGGGCCGGTGAAAGGTTTAGAAGCCATGGAGCAGAATTCGGTGGACGGCAGAGGGCCGGTGAAAGGTTTAGAAGCCATGGAGCAGAATTCGGTGGACGGCAGAGGGCCGGTGAAAGGTTTAGAAGCCATGGAGCAGAATTCGGTGGACGGCAGAGGGCCGTGAGTTGAGGAGTTGAGTTGATGAGTTGAGTTGATGAGTTGATGAGTTGAGTTGATGAGTTGATGAGTTGAGTTGAGTTTTATCCAGTTTTATCCAGTTTTTTCCACTTTTTTCCACTCCTTTTTCCACTTTTTTCCCACCTTTTTCCCACATTTTCCCACATTTTCCCACATTTTTCCACTTTTTCCAATTTCTTCCACGTTTTTCCACCTTTTCCCACCTTTTTCCACCATAAAACTGGATAAAAGTGGAAAAAAGTGGAAAAAACTGGAAAGGTTTAGAAGCCATGGAGCAGAATTCGGTGGACGGCAGAGGGCCGGTGAAAGGTTTAGAAGCCATGGAGCAGAATTCGGTGGACGGCAGAGGGCCGTGAGTTGAGGAGTTGAGTTGATGAGTTGAGTTGATGAGTTGATGAGTTGAGTTGATGAGTTGATGAGTTGAGTTGAGTTTTATCCAGTTTTATCCAGTTTTTTCCACTTTTTTCCACTCCTTTTTCCACTTTTTTTCCCACCTTTTTCCCACATTTTCCCAAATTTTTCCACTTTTTCCACTTTTTCCAATTTCTTCCACGTTTTTCCACCTTTTCCCACCTTTTTCCACCATAAAACTGGATAAAAGTGGAA
This sequence comes from Notolepis coatsorum, assembly GCF_963971535.1. Lineage (NCBI taxonomy): Eukaryota > Metazoa > Chordata > Actinopteri > Aulopiformes > Paralepididae > Notolepis > Notolepis coatsorum. The sequence goes on along the minus strand of NW_028173901.1, from coordinate 170,561 downwards.
AAAAGTGGAAAAAACTGGAAAGGTTTAGAAGCCATGGAGCAGAATTCGGTGGACGGCAGAGGGCCGGTGAAAGGTTTAGAAGCCATGGAGCAGAATTCGGTGGACGGCAGAGGGCCGGTGAAAGGTTTAGAAGCCATGGAGCAGAATTCGGTGGACGGCAGAGGGCCGGTGAAAGGTTTAGAAGCCATGGAGCAGAATTCGGTGGACGGCAGAGGGCCGGTGAAAGTTTTAGAAGCCATGGAGCAGAATTCGGTGGACGGCAGAGGGCCGGTGAAAGGTTTAGAAGCCATGGAGCAGAATTCGGTGGACGGCAGAGGGCCGTGAGTTGAGGAGTTGAGTTGATGAGTTGAGTTGATGAGTTGATGAGTTGAGTTGATGAGTTGATGAGTTGAGTTGAGTTTTATCCAGTTTTATCCAGTTTTTTCCACTTTTTTCCACTCCTTTTTCCACTTTTTTTCCCACCTTTTTCCCACATTTTCCCACATTTTCCCACATTTTTCCACTTTTTCCAATTTCTTCCACATTTTTCCACCTTTTCCCACCTTTTTCCACCATAAAACTGGATAAAAGTGGAAAAAAGTGGAAAAAACTGGAAAGGTTTAGAAGCCATGGAGCAGAATTCGGTGGACGGCAGAGGGCCGGTGAAAGGTTTAGAAGCCATGGAGCAGAATTCGGTGGACGGCAGAGGGCCGGTGAAAGGTTTAGAAGCCATGGAGCAGAATTCGGTGGACGGCAGAGGGCCGGTGAAAGGTTTAGAAGCCATGGAGCAGAATTCGGTGGACGGCAGAGGGCCGGTGAAAGTTTTAGAAGCCATGGAGCAGAATTCGGTGGACGGCAGAGGGCCGGTGAAAGTTTTAGAAGCCATGGAGCAGAATTCGGTGGACGGCAGAGGGCCGGTGAAAGGTTTAGAAGCCATGGAGCAGAATTCGGTGGACGGCAGAGGGCCGTGAGTTGAGGAGTTGAGTTGATGAGTTGAGTTGATGAGTTGATGAGTTGAGTTGATGAGTTGATGAGTTGAGTTGAGTTTTATCCAGTTTTATCCAGTTTTTTCCACTTTTTTCCACTCCTTTTTCCACTTTTTTTCCCACCTTTTTCCCACATTTTCCCACATTTTCCCACATTTTTCCACTTTTTCCAATTTCTTCCACATTTTTCCACCTTTTTCCACCTTTTTCCACCATAAAACTGGATAAAAGTGGAAAAAAGTGGAAAAAACTGGAAAGGTTTAGAAGCCATGGAGCAGAATTCGGTGGACGGCAGAGGGCCGGTGAAAGGTTTAGAAGCCATGGAGCAGAATTCGGTGGACGGCAGAGGGCCGGTGAAAGGTTTAGAAGCCATGGAGCAGAATTCGGTGGACGGCAGAGGGCCGGTGAAAGGTTTAGAAGCCATGGAGCAGAATTCGGTGGACGGCAGAGGGCCGGTGAAAGGTTTAGAAGCCATGGAGCAGAATTCGGTGGATGGCAGAGGGCCGTGAGTTGAGGAGTTGAGTTGATGAGTTGAGTTGATGAGTTGATGAGTTGAGTTGATGAGTTGATGAGTTGAGTTGAGTTTTATCCAGTTTTATCCAGTTTTTTCCACTTTTTTCCACTCCTTTTTCCACTTTTTTTCCCACCTTTTTCCCACATTTTCCCACATTTTCCCACATTTTTCCACTTTTTCCAATTTCTTCCACATTTTTCCACCTTTTCCCACCTTTTTCCACCATAAAACTGGATAAAAGTGGAAAAAAGTGGAAAAAACTGGAAAGGTTTAGAAGCCATGGAGCAGAATTCGGTGGACGGCAGAGGGCCGGTGAAAGGTTTAGAAGCCATGGAGCAGAATTCGGTGGACGGCAGAGGGCCGGTGAAAGGTTTAGAAGCCATGGAGCGGAATTCGGTGGACGGCAGAGGGCCGGTGAAAGGTTTAGAAGCCATGGAGCAGAATTCGGTGGACGGCAGAGGGCCGGTGAAAGTTTTAGAAGCCATGGAGCAGAATTCGGTGGACGGCAGAGGGCCGGTGAAAGTTTTAGAAGCCATGGAGCAGAATTCGGTGGACGGCAGAGGGCCGGTGAAAGGTTTAGAAGCCATGGAGCAGAATTCGGTGGACGGCAGAGGGCCGTGAGTTGAGGAGTTGAGTTGATGAGTTGAGTTGATGAGTTGATGAGTTGAGTTGATGAGTTGATGAGTTGAGTTGAGTTTTATCCAGTTTTATCCAGTTTTTTCCACTTTTTTCCACTCCTTTTTCCACTTTTTTTCCCACCTTTTTCCCACATTTTCCCACATTTTTCCACTTTTTCCAATTTCTTCCACATTTTTCCACCTTTTTCCACCTTTTTCCACCATAAAACTGGATAAAAGTGGAAAAAAGTGGAAAAAACTGGAAAGGTTTAGAAGCCATGGAGCAGAATTCGGTGGACGGCAGAGGGCCGGTGAAAGGTTTAGAAGCCATGGAGCAGAATTCGGTGGACGGCAGAGGGCCGGTGAAAGGTTTAGAAGCCATGGAGCAGAATTCGGTGGACGGCAGAGGGCCGGTGAAAGGTTTAGAAGCCATGGAGCAGAATTCGGTGGACGGCAGAGGGCCGGTGAAAGTTTTAGAAGCCATGGAGCAGAATTCGGTGGACGGCAGAGGGCCGTGAGTTGAGGAGTTGAGTTGATGAGTTGAGTTGATGAGTTGATGAGTTGAGTTGATGAGTTGATGAGTTGAGTTGAGTTTTATCCAGTTTTATCCACTTTTTTCCACTTTTTTCCACTCCTTTTTCCACTTTTTTTCCCACCTTTTTCCCACATTTTCCAACATTTTCCCACATTTTTCCACTTTTTCCAATTTCTTCCACGTTTTTCCACCTTTTCCCACCTTTTTCCACCATAAAACTGGATAAAAGTGGAAAAAAGTGGAAAAAACTGGAAAGGTTTAGAAGCCATGGAGCAGAATTCGGTGGACGGCAGAGGGCCGGTGAAAGGTTTAGAAGCCATGGAGCAGAATTCGGTGGACGGCAGAGGGCCGGTGAAAGGTTTAGAAGCCATGGAGCAGAATTCGGTGGACGGCAGAGGGCCGGTGAAAGGTTTAGAAGCCATGGAGCAGAATTCGGTGGACGGAAGAGGGCCGTGAGTTGAGGAGTTGAGTTGATGAGTTGAGTTGATGAGTTGATGAGTTGAGTTGATGAGTTGATGAGTTGAGTTGAGTTTTATCCAGTTTTATCCAGTTTTTTCCACTTTTTTCCACTCCTTTTTCCACTTTTTTTCCCACCTTTTTCCCACATTTTCCAACATTTTCCCACATTTTTCCACTTTTTCCAATTTCTTCCACGTTTTTCCACCTTTTCCCACCTTTTTCCACCATAAAACTGGATAAAAGTGGAAAAAAGTGGAAAAAACTGGAAAGGTTTAGAAGCCATGGAGCAGAATTCGGTGGACGGCAGAGGGCCGGTGAAAGGTTTAGAAGCCATGGAGCAGAATTCGGTGGACGGCAGAGGGCCGGTGAAAGGTTTAGAAGCCATGGAGCAGAATTCGGTGGACGGCAGAGGGCCGGTGAAAGGTTTAGAAGCCATGGAGCAGAATTCGGTGGACGGAAGAGGGCCGTGAGTTGAGGAGTTGAGTTGATGAGTTGAGTTGATGAGTTGATGAGTTGAGTTGATGAGTTGATGAGTTGAGTTGAGTTATATCCAGTTTTATCCACTTTTTTCCACTTTTTTCCACTCCTTTTTCCACTTTTTTTCCCACCTTTTTCCCAAATTTTCCCAAATTTTTCCACTTTTTCCACTTTTTCCAATTTCTTCCACGTTTTTCCACCTTTTCCCACCATAAAACTGGATAAAAGTGGAAAAAAGTGGAAAAAACTGGAAAGGTTTAGAAGCCATGGAGCAGAATTCGGTGGACGGCAGAGGGCCGGTGAAAGGTTTAGAAGCCATGGAGCAGAATTCGGTGGACGGCAGAGGGCCGGTGAAAGGTTTAGAAGCCATGGAGCAGAATTCGGTGGACGGCAGAGGGCCGGTGAAAGGTTTAGAAGCCATGGAGCAGAATTCAATGGACGGCAGAGGGCCGGTGAAAGGTTTAGAAGCCATGGAGCAGAATTCGGTGGACGGCAGAGGGCCGGTGAAAGGTTTAGATGCCATGGAGCAGAATTCCGTGGACGGCAAAGGGCCGGTGAAAGGTTTAGAAGCCATGGAGCAGAATTCGGTGGACGGCAGAGGGCCGGTGAAAGGTTTAGAAGCCATGGAGCAGAATTCGGTGGACGGCAGAGGGCCGGTGAAAGGTTTAGAAGCCATGGAGCAGAATTCGGTGGACGGCAGAGGGCCGGTGAAAGGTTTAGAAGCCATGGAGCAGAATTCGGTGGACGGCAGAGGGCCGGTGAAAGGTTTAGAAGCCATGGAGCAGAATTCGGTGGACGGCAGAGGGCCGGTGAAAGGTTTAGATGCCATGGAGCAGAATTCGGTGGACGGCAGAGGGCCGGTGAAAGGTTTAGAAGCCATGGAGCAGAATTCGGTGGACGGCAGAGGGCCGGTGAAAGGTTTAGAAGCCATGGAGCAGAATTCGGTGGACGGCAGAGGGCCGGTGAAAGGTTTAGAAGCCATGGAGCAGAATTCGGTGGACGGCAGTGGGGCCGTGAGTTGAGGAGTTGAGTTGATGAGTTGAGTTGATGAGTTGATGAGTTGAGTTGATGAGTTGATGAGTTGAGTTGAGTTTTATCCAGTTTTATCCAGTTTTTTCCACTTTTTTCCACTCCTTTTTCCACTTTTTTTCCCACCTTTTTCCCACATTTTCCCACATTTTCCCAAATGTTTCCACTTTTTCCAATTTCTTCCACGTTTTTCCACCTTTTCCCACCTTTTTCCACCATAAAACTGGATGAAAGTGGAAAAAAGTGGAAAAAACTGGAAAGGTTTAGAAGCCATGGAGCAGAATTCGGTGGACGGCAGAGGGCCGGTGAAAGGTTTAGAAGCCATGGAGCAGAATTCGGTGGACGGCAGAGGGCCGGTGAAAGGTTTAGAAGCCATGGAGCAGAATTCGGTGGACGGCAGAGGGCCGGTGAAAGGTTTAGAAGCCATGGAGCAGAATTCGGTGGACGGCAGAGGGCCGGTGAAAGGTTTAGAAGCCATGGAGCAGAATTCGGTGGACGGCAGAGGGCCGTGAGTTGAGGAGTTGAGTTGATGAGTTGAGTTGATGAGTTGATGAGTTGAGTTGATGAGTTGATGAGTTGAGTTGAGTTTTATCCAGTTTTATCCAGTTTTTTCCACTTTTTTCCACTCCTTTTTCCACTTTTTTTCCCACCTTTTTCCCACATTTTCCCAAATGTTTCCACTTTTTCCACTTTTTCCAATTTCTTCCACGTTTTTCCACCTTTTCCCACCTTTTTCCACCATAAAACTGGATAAAAGTGGAAAAAAGTGGAAAAAACTGGAAAGGTTTAGAAGCCATGGAGCAGAATTCGGTGGACGGCAGAGGGCCGGTGAAAGGTTTAGAAGCCATGGAGCAGAATTCGGTGGACGGCAGAGGGTCGGTGAAAGGTTTAGAAGCCATGGAGCAGAATTCGGTGGACGGCAGAGGGCCGGTGAAAGGTTTAGAAGCCATGGAGCAGAATTCGGTGGACGGCAGAGGGCCGGTGAAAGTTTTAGAAGCCATGGAGCAGAATTCGGTGGACGGCAGAGGGCCGTGAGTTGAGGAGTTGAGTTGATGAGTTGAGTTGATGAGTTGATGAGTTGAGTTGATGAGTTGATGAGTTGAGTTGAGTTTTATCCAGTTTTATCCACTTTTTTCCACTTTTTTCCACTCCTTTTTCCACTTTTTTTCCCACCTTTTTCCCACATTTTCCCAAATCTTTCCACTTTTTCCACTTTTTCCAATTTCTTCCACGTTTTTCCACCTTTTCCCACCTTTTTCCACCATAAAACTGGATAAAAGTGGAAAAAAGTGGAAAAAACTGGAAAAAACTGGAAAGGTTTAGAAGCCATGGAGCAGAATTCGGTGGACGGCAGAGGGCCGGTGAAAGGTTTAGAAGCCATGGAGCAGAATTCGGTGGACGGCAGAGGGCCGGTGAAAGGTTTAGAAGCCATGGAGCAGAATTCGGTGGACGGCAGAGGGCCGGTGAAAGGTTTAGAAGCCATGGAGCAGAATTCGGTGGACGGCAGAGGGCCGGTGAAAGTTTTAGAAGCCATGGAGCAGAATTCGGTGGACGGCAGAGGGCCGTGAGTTGAGGAGTTGAGTTGATGAGTTGAGTTGATGAGTTGATGAGTTGAGTTGATGAGTTGATGAGTTGAGTTGAGTTTTATCCAGTTTTATCCAGTTTTTTCCACTTTTTTCCACTCCTTTTTCCACTTTTTTTCTCACCTTTTTCCCACATTTTCCAACATTTTCCCACATTTTTCCACTTTTTCCAATTTCTTCCACGTTTTTCCACCTTTTCCCACCTTTTTCCACCATAAAACTGGATAAAAGTGGAAAAAAGTGGAAAAAACTGGAAAGGTTTAGAAGCCATGGAGCAGAATTCGGTAGACGGCAGAGGGCCGGTGAAAGGTTTAGAAGCCATGGAGCAGAATTCGGTGGACGGCAGAGGGCCGGTGAAAGGTTTAGAAGCCATGGAGCAGAATTCGGTGGACGGCAGAGGGCCGGTGAAAGGTTTAGAAGCCATGGAGCAGAATTCGGTGGACGGCAGAGGGCCGGTGAAAGGTTTAGAAGGCATGGAGTAGAATTCGGTGGACGGCAGAGGGCCGGTGAAAGGTTTAGAAGCCATGGAGCAGAATTCGGTGGACGGAAGAGGGCCGTGAGTTGAGGAGTTGAGTTGATGAGTTGAGTTGATGAGTTGATGAGTTGAGTTGATGAGTTGATGAGTTGAGTTGAGTTATATCCAGTTTTATCCACTTTTTTCCACTTTTTTCCACTCCTTTTTCCACTTTTTTTCCCACCTTTTTCCCACATTTTCCCAAATTCTTCCACTTTTTCCACTTTTTCCAATTTCTTCCACGTTTTTCCACCTTTTCCCACCTTTTTCCACCATAAAACTGGATAAAAGTGGAAAAAACTGGAAAAAACTGGAAAGGTTTAGAAGCCATGGAGCAGAATTCGGTGGACGGCAGAGGGCCGGTGAAAGGTTTAGAAGCCATGGAGCAGAATTCGGTGGACGGCAGAGGGCCGGTGAAAGGTTTAGAAGCCATGGAGCAGAATTCGGTGGACGGCAGAGGGCCGGTGAAAGGTTTAGAAGCCATGGAGCAGAATTCGGTGGACGGAAGAGGGCCGTGAGTTGAGGAGTTGAGTTGATGAGTTGAGTTGATGAGTTGATGAGTTGAGTTGATGAGTTGATGAGTTGAGTTGAGTTATATCCAGTTTTATCCACTTTTTTCCACTTTTTTCCACTCCTTTTTCCACTTTTTTTCCCACCTTTTTCCCACATTTTCCCAAATTCTTCCACTTTTTCCACTTTTTCCAATTTCTTCCACGTTTTTCCACCTTTTCCCACCTTTTTCCACCATAAAACTGGATAAAAGTGGAAAAAAGTGGAAAAAACTGGAAAGGTTTAGAAGCCATGGAGCAGAATTCGGTGGACGGCAGAGGGCCGGTGAAAGGTTTAGAAGCCATGGAGCAGAATTCGGTGGACGGCAGAGGGCCGGTGAAAGGTTTAGAAGCCATGGAGCAGAATTCGGTGGACGGCAGAGGGCCGGTGAAAGGTTTAGAAGCCATGGAGCAGAATTCGGTGGACGGAAGAGGGCCGTGAGTTGAGGAGTTGAGTTGATGAGTTGAGTTGATGAGTTGATGAGTTGAGTTGATGAGTTGATGAGTTGAGTTGAGTTTTATCCAGTTTTATCCAGTTTTTTCCACTTTTTTCCACTCCTTTTTCCACTTTTTTTCCCACCTTTTTCCCACATTTTCCAACATTTTCCCACATTTTTCCACTTTTTCCAATTTCTTCCACGTTTTTCCACCTTTTCCCACCTTTTTCCACCATAAAACTGGATAAAAGTGGAAAAAAGTGGAAAAAACTGGAAAGGTTTAGAAGCCATGGAGCAGAATTCGGTGGACGGCAGAGGGCCGGTGAAAGGTTTAGAAGCCATGGAGCAGAATTCGGTGGACGGCAGAGGGCCGGTGAAAGGTTTAGAAGCCATGGAGCAGAATTCGGTGGACGGCAGAGGGCCGGTGAAAGGTTTAGAAGCCATGGAGCAGAATTCGGTGGACGGAAGAGGGCCGTGAGTTGAGGAGTTGAGTTGATGAGTTGAGTTGATGAGTTGATGAGTTGAGTTGATGAGTTGATGAGTTGAGTTGAGTTATATCCAGTTTTATCCACTTTTTTCCACTTTTTTCCACTCCTTTTTCCACTTTTTTTCCCACCTTTTTCCCAAATTTTCCCAAATTTTTCCACTTTTTCCACTTTTTCCAATTTCTTCCACGTTTTTCCACCTTTTCCCACCATAAAACTGGATAAAAGTGGAAAAAAGTGGAAAAAACTGGAAAGGTTTAGAAGCCATGGAGCAGAATTCGGTGGACGGCAGAGGGCCGGTGAAAGGTTTAGAAGCCATGGAGCAGAATTCGGTGGACGGCAGAGGGCCGGTGAAAGGTTTAGAAGCCATGGAGCAGAATTCGGTGGACGGCAGAGGGCCGGTGAAAGGTTTAGAAGCCATGGAGCAGAATTCGGTGGACGGCAGAGGGCCGGTGAAAGGTTTAGAAGCCATGGAGCAGAATTCGGTGGACGGCAGAGGGCCGGTGAAAGGTTTAGATGCCATGGAGCAGAATTCGGTGGACGGCAGAGGGCCGGTGAAAGGTTTAGAAGCCATGGAGCAGAATTCGGTGGACGGCAGAGGGCCGGTGAAAGGTTTAGAAGCCATGGAGCAGAATTCGGTGGACGGCAGAGGGCCGGTGAAAGGTTTAGAAGCCATGGAGCAGAATTCGGTGGACGGCAGAGGGCCGGTGAAAGGTTTAGAAGCCATGGAGCAGAATTCGGTGGACGGCAGAGGGCCGTTGAAAGGTTTAGAAGCCATGGAGCAGAATTCGGTGGACGGCAGAGGGCCGGTGAAAGGTTTAGAAGCCATGGAGCAGAATTCGGTGGACGGCAGAGGGCCGGTGAAAGGTTTAGAAGCCATGGAGCAGAATTCGGTGGACGGCAGAGGGCCGGTGAAAGGTTTAGAAGCCATGGAGCAGAATTCGGTGGACGGCAGAGGGCCGGTGAAAGGTTTAGAAGCCATGGAGCAGAATTCGGTGGACGGCAGAGGGCCGGTGAAAGGTTTAGAAGCCATGGAGCAGAATTCGGTGGACGGCAGAGGGCCGGTGAAAGGTTTAGAAGCCATGGAGCAGAATTCGGTGGACGGCAGAGGGCCGTGAGTTGAGGAGTTGAGTTGATGAGTTGAGTTGATGAGTTGATGAGTTGAGTTGATGAGTTGATGAGTTGAGTTGAGTTTTATCCAGTTTTATCCAGTTTTTTCCACTTTTTTCCACTCCTTTTTCCACTTTTTTTCCCACCTTTTTCCCACATTTTCCCACATTTTCCCAAATGTTTCCACTTTTTCCAATTTCTTCCACGTTTTTCCACCTTTTCCCACCTTTTTCCACCATAAAACTGGATGGAAGTGGAAAAAAGTGGAAAAAACTGGAAAGGTTTAGAAGCCATGGAGCAGAATTCGGTGGACGGCAGAGGGCCGGTGAAAGGTTTAGAAGCCATGGAGCAGAATTCGGTGGACGGCAGAGGGCCGGTGAAAGGTTTAGAAGCCATGGAGCAGAATTCGGTGGACGGCAGAGGGCCGGTGAAAGGTTTAGAAGGCATGGAGTAGAATTCGGTGGACGGCAGAGGGCCGGTGAAAGGTTTAGAAGCCATGGAGCAGAATTCGGTGGACGGAAGAGGGCCGTGAGTTGAGGAGTTGAGTTGATGAGTTGAGTTGATGAGTTGATGAGTTGAGTTGATGAGTTGATGAGTTGAGTTGAGTTATATCCAGTTTTATCCACTTTTTTCCACTTTTTTCCACTCCTTTTTCCACTTTTTTTCCCACCTTTTTCCCACATTTTCCCAAATTTTTCCACTTTTTCCACTTTTTCCAATTTCTTCCACGTTTTTCCACCTTTTCCCACCTTTTTCCACCATAAAACTGGATAAAAGTGGAAAAAAGTGGAAAAAACTGGAAAGGTTTAGAAGCCATGGAGCAGAATTCGGTGGACGGCAGAGGGCCGGTGAAAGGTTTAGAAGCCATGGAGCAGAATTCGGTGGACGGCAGAGGGCCGGTGAAAGGTTTAGAAGCCATGGAGCAGAATTCAATGGACGGCAGAGGGCCGGTGAAAGGTTTAGAAGCCATGGAGCAGAATTCGGTGGACGGCAGAGGGCCGGTGAAAGGTTTAGATGCCATGGAGCAGAATTCGGTGGACGGCAGAGGGCCGGTGAAAGGTTTAGAAGCCATGGAGCAGAATTCGGTGGACGGCAGAGGGCCGGTGAAAGGTTTAGAAGCCATGGAGCAGAATTCGGTGGACGGCAGAGGGCCGGTGAAAGGTTTAGAAGCCATGGAGCAGAATTCGGTGGACGGCAGAGGGCCGGTGAAAGGTTTAGATGCCATGGAGCAGAATTCGGTGGACGGCAGAGGGCCGGTGAAAGGTTTAGAAGCCATGGAGCAGAATTCGGTGGACGGCAGAGGGCCGGTGAAAGGTTTAGAAGCCATGGAGCAGAATTCGGTGGACGGCAGAGGGCCGGTGAAAGGTTTAGAAGCCATGGAGCAGAATTCGGTGGACGGCAGAGGGCCGGTGAAAGGTTTAGAAGCCATGGAGCAGAATTCGGTGGACGGCAGAGGGCCGTGAGTTGAGGAGTTGAGTTGATGAGTTGAGTTGATGAGTTGATGAGTTGAGTTGATGAGTTGATGAGTTGAGTTGAGTTTTATCCAGTTTTATCCAGTTTTTTCCACTTTTTTCCACTCCTTTTTCCACTTTTTTTCCCACCTTTTTCCCACATTTTCCCACATTTTCCCAAATGTTTCCACTTTTTCCAATTTCTTCCACGTTTTTCCACCTTTTCCCACCTTTTTCCACCATAAAACTGGATGAAAGTGGAAAAAAGTGGAAAAAACTGGAAAGGTTTAGAAGCCATGGAGCAGAATTCGGTGGACGGCAGAGGGCCGGTGAAAGGTTTAGAAGCCATGGAGCAGAATTCGGTGGACGGCAGAGGGCCGGTGAAAGGTTTAGAAGCCATGGAGCAGAATTCGGTGGACGGCAGAGGGCCGGTGAAAGGTTTAGAAGGCATGGAGTAGAATTCGGTGGACGGCAGAGGGCCGGTGAAAGGTTTAGAAGCCATGGAGCAGAATTCGGTGGACGGAAGAGGGCCGTGAGTTGAGGAGTTGAGTTGATGAGTTGAGTTGATGAGTTGATGAGTTGAGTTGATGAGTTGATGAGTTGAGTTGAGTTATATCCAGTTTTATCCACTTTTTTCCACTTTTTTCCACTCCTTTTTCCACTTTTTTTCCCACCTTTTTCCCACATTTTCCCAAATTCTTCCACTTTTTCCACTTTTTCCAATTTCTTCCACGTTTTTCCACCTTTTCCCACCTTTTTCCACCATAAAACTGGATAAAAGTGGAAAAAAGTGGAAAAAACTGGAAAGGTTTAGAAGCCATGGAGCAGAATTCGGTGGACGGCAGAGGGCCGGTGAAAGGTTTAGAAGCCATGGAGCAGAATTCGGTGGACGGCAGAGGGCCGGTGAAAGGTTTAGAAGCCATGGAGCAGAATTCGGTGGACGGCAGAGGGCCGTGAGTTGAGGAGTTGAGTTGATGAGTTGAGTTGATGAGTTGATGAGTTGAGTTGATGAGTTGATGAGTTGAGTTGAGTTTTATCCAGTTTTATCCAGTTTTTTCCACTTTTTTCCACTCCTTTTTCCACTTTTTTTCCCACCTTTTTCCCACATTTTCCCAAATTTTTCCACTTTTTCCACTTTTTCCAATTTCTTCCACGTTTTTCCACCTTTTCCCACCTTTTTCCACCATAAAACTGGATAAAAGTGGAAAAAAGTGGAAAAAACTGGAAAGGTTTAGAAGCCATGGAGCAGAATTCGGTGGACGGCAGAGGGCCGGTGAAAGGTTTAGAAGCCATGGAGCAGAATTCGGTGGACGGCAGAGGGCCGGTGAAAGGTTTAGAAGCCATGGAGCAGAATTCGGTGGACGGCAGAGGGCCGGTGAAAGGTTTAGAAGCCATGGAGCAGAATTCGGTGGACGGCAGAGGGCCGGTGAAAGTTTTAGAAGCCATGGAGCAGAATTCGGTGGACGGCAGAGGGCCGTGAGTTGAGGAGTTGAGTTGATGAGTTGAGTTGATGAGTTGATGAGTTGAGTTGATGAGTTGATGAGTTGAGTTGAGTTTTATCCAGTTTTATCCAGTTTTTTCCACTTTTTTCCACTCCTTTTTCCACTTTTTTTCCCACCTTTTTCCCACATTTTCCCAAATCTTTCCACTTTTTCCACTTTTTCCAATTTCTTCCACGTTTTTCCACCTTTTCCCACCTTTTTCCACCATAAAACTGGATAAAAGTGGAAAAAAGTGGAAAAAACTGGAAAAAACTGGAAAGGTTTAGAAGCCATGGAGCAGAATTCGGTGGACGGCAGAGGGCCGGTGAAAGGTTTAGAAGCCATGGAGCAGAATTCGGTGGACGGCAGAGGGCCGGTGAAAGGTTTAGAAGCCATGGAGCAGAATTCGGTGGACGGCAGAGGGCCGGTGAAAGGTTTAGAAGCCATGGAGCAGAATTCGGTGGACGGCAGAGGGCCGGTGAAAGTTTTAGAAGCCATGGAGCAGAATTCGGTGGACGGCAGAGGGCCGTGAGTTGAGGAGTTGAGTTGATGAGTTGAGTTGATGAGTTGATGAGTTGAGTTGATGAGTTGATGAGTTGAGTTGAGTTTTATCCAGTTTTATCCACTTTTTTCCACTTTTTTCCACTACTTTTTCCACTTTTTTTCCCACCTTTTTCCCACATTTTCCAACATTTTCCCACATTTTTCCACTTTTTCCAATTTCTTCCACGTTTTTCCACCTTTTCCCACCTTTTTCCACCATAAAACTGGATAAAAGTGGAAAAAAGTGGAAAAAACTGGAAAGGTTTAGAAGCCATGGAGCAGAATTCGGTGGACGGCAGAGGGCCGGTGAAAGGTTTAGAAGCCATGGAGCAGAATTCGGTGGACGGCAGAGGGCCGGTGAAAGGTTTAGAAGCCATGGAGCAGAATTCGGTGGACGGAAGAGGGCCGTGAGTTGAGGAGTTGAGTTGATGAGTTGAGTTGATGAGTTGATGAGTTGAGTTGATGAGTTGATGAGTTGAGTTGAGTTATATCCAGTTTTATCCACTTTTTTCCACTTTTTTCCACTCCTTTTTCCACTTTTTTTCCCACCTTTTTCCCAAATTTTCCCAAATTTTTCCACTTTTTCCACTTTTTCCAATTTCTTCCACGTTTTTCCACCTTTTCCCACCATAAAACTGGATAAAAGTGGAAAAAAGTGGAAAAAACTGGAAAGGTTTAGAAGCCATGGAGCAGAATTCGGTGGACGGCAGAGGGCCGGTGAAAGGTTTAGAAGCCATGGAGCAGAATTCGGTGGACGGCAGAGGGCCGGTGAAAGGTTTAGAAGCCATGGAGCAGAATTCGGTGGACGGCAGAGGGCCGGTGAAAGGTTTAGAAGCCATGGAGCAGAATTCGGTGGACGGCAGAGGGCCGGTGAAAGGTTTAGAAGCCATGGAGCAGAATTCGGTGGACGGCAGAGGGCCGGTGAAAGGTTTAGATGCCATGGAGCAGAATTCGGTGGACGGCAGAGGGCCGGTGAAAGGTTTAGAAGCCATGGAGCAGAATTCGGTGGACGGCAGAGGGCCGGTGAAAGGTTTAGAAGCCATGGAGCAGAATTCGGTGGACGGCAGAGGGCCGGTGAAAGGTTTAGAAGCCATGGAGCAGAATTCGGTGGACGGCAGAGGGCCGGTGAAAGGTTTAGAAGCCATGGAGCAGAATTCGGTGGACGGCAGAGGGCCGGTGAAAGGTTTAGAAGCCATGGAGCAGAATTCGGTGGACGGCAGAGGGCCGGTGAAAGGTTTAGAAGCCATGGAGCAGAATTCGGTGGACGGCAGAGGGCCGGTGAAAGGTTTAGAAGCCATGGAGCAGAATTCGGTGGACGGCAGAGGGCCGGTGAAAGGTTTAGAAGCCATGGAGCAGAATTCGGTGGACGGCAGAGGGCCGGTGAAAGGTTTAGAAGCCATGGAGCAGAATTCGGTGGACGGCAGAGGGCCGTGAGTTGAGGAGTTGAGTTGATGAGTTGAGTTGATGAGTTGATGAGTTGAGTTGATGAGTTGATGAGTTGAGTTGAGTTTTATCCAGTTTTATCCAGTTTTTTCCACTTTTTTCCACTCCTTTTTCCACTTTTTTTCCCACCTTTTTCCCACATTTTCCCACATTTTCCCAAATGTTTCCACTTTTTCCAATTTCTTCCACGTTTTTCCACCTTTTCCCACCTTTTTCCACCATAAAACTGGATGGAAGTGGAAAAAAGTGGAAAAAACTGGAAAGGTTTAGAAGCCATGGAGCAGAATTCGGTGGACGGCAGAGGGCCGGTGAAAGGTTTAGAAGCCATGGAGCAGAATTCGGTGGACGGCAGAGGGCCGGTGAAAGGTTTAGAAGCCATGGAGCAGAATTCGGTGGACGGCAGAGGGCCGGTGAAAGGTTTAGAAGGCATGGAGTAGAATTCGGTGGACGGCAGAGGGCCGGTGAAAGGTTTAGAAGCCATGGAGCAGAATTCGGTGGACGGAAGAGGGCCGTGAGTTGAGGAGTTGAGTTGATGAGTTGAGTTGATGAGTTGATGAGTTGAGTTGATGAGTTGATGAGTTGAGTTGAGTTATATCCAGTTTTATCCACTTTTTTCCACTTTTTTCCACTCCTTTTTCCACTTTTTTTCCCACCTTTTTCCCACATTTTCCCAAATTTTTCCACTTTTTCCACTTTTTCCAATTTCTTCCACGTTTTTCCACCTTTTCCCACCTTTTTCCACCATAAAACTGGATAAAAGTGGAAAAAAGTGGAAAAAACTGGAAAGGTTTAGAAGCCATGGAGCAGAATTCGGTGGACGGCAGAGGGCCGGTGAAAGGTTTAGAAGCCATGGAGCAGAATTCGGTGGACGGCAGAGGGCCGGTGAAAGGTTTAGAAGCCATGGAGCAGAATTCAATGGACGGCAGAGGGCCGGTGAAAGGTTTAGAAGCCATGGAGCAGAATTCGGTGGACGGCAGAGGGCCGGTGAAAGGTTTAGATGCCATGGAGCAGAATTCGGTGGACGGCAGAGGGCCGGTGAAAGGTTTAGAAGCCATGGAGCAGAATTCGGTGGACGGCAGAGGGCCGGTGAAAGGTTTAGAAGCCATGGAGCAGAATTCGGTGGACGGCAGAGGGCCGGTGAAAGGTTTAGAAGCCATGGAGCAGAATTCGGTGGACGGCAGAGGGCCGGTGAAAGGTTTAGAAGCCATGGAGCAGAATTCGGTGGACGGCAGAGGGCCGGTGAAAGGTTTAGAAGCCATGGAGCAGAATTCGGTGGACGGCAGAGGGCCGGTGAAAGGTTTAGATGCCATGGAGCAGAATTCGGTGGACGGCAGAGGGCCGGTGAAAGGTTTAGAAGCCATGGAGCAGAATTCGGTGGACGGCAGAGGGCCGGTGAAAGGTTTAGAAGCCATGGAGCAGAATTCGGTGGACGGCAGAGGGCCGGTGAAAGGTTTAGAAGCCATGGAGCAGAATTCGGTGGACGGCAGAGGGCCGGTGAAAGGTTTAGATGCCATGGAGCAGAATTCGGTGGACGGCAGAGGGCCGGTGAAAGGTTTAGAAGCCATGGAGCAGAATTCGGTGGACGGCAGAGGGCCGGTGAAAGGTTTAGAAGCCATGGAGCAGAATTCGGTGGACGGCAGAGGGCCGGTGAAAGGTTTAGAAGCCATGGAGCAGAATTCGGTGGACGGCAGAGGGCCGGTGAAAGGTTTAGAAGCCATGGAGCAGAATTCGGTGGACGGCAGAGGGCCGTGAGTTGAGGAGTTGAGTTGATGAGTTGAGTTGATGAGTTGATGAGTTGAGTTGATGAGTTGATGAGTTGAGTTGAGTTTTATCCAGTTTTATCCACTTTTTTCCACTTTTTTCCACTCCTTTTTCCACTTTTTTTCCCACCTTTTTCCCACATTTTCCCAAATTTTTCCACTTTTTCCACTTTTTCCAATTTCTTCCACGTTTTTCCACCTTTTCCCACCTTTTTCCACCATAAAACTGGATAAAAGTGGAAAAAAGTGGAAAAAACTGGAAAGGTTTAGAAGCCATGGAGCAGAATTCGGTGGACGGCAGAGGGCCGGTGAAAGGTTTAGAAGCCATGGAGCAGAATTCGGTGGACGGCAGAGGGCCGGTGAAAGGTTTAGAAGCCATGGAGCAGAATTCGGTGGACGGCAGAGGGCCGGTGAAAGGTTTAGAAGCCATGGAGCAGAATTCGGTGGACGGCAGAGGGCCGGTGAAAGTTTTAGAAGCCATGGAGCAGAATTCGGTGGACGGCAGAGGGCCGTGAGTTGAGGAGTTGAGTTGATGAGTTGAGTTGATGAGTTGATGAGTTGAGTTGATGAGTTGATGAGTTGAGTTGAGTTTTATCCAGTTTTATCCAGTTTTTTCCACTTTTTTCCACTCCTTTTTCCACTTTTTTTCCCACCTTTTTCCCACATTTTCCCAAATCTTTCCACTTTTTCCACTTTTTCCAATTTCTTCCACGTTTTTCCACCTTTTCCCACCTTTTTCCACCATAAAACTGGATAAAAGTGGAAAAAAGTGGAAAAAACTGGAAAAAACTGGAAAGGTTTAGAAGCCATGGAGCAGAATTCGGTGGACGGCAGAGGGCCGGTGAAAGGTTTAGAAGCCATGGAGCAGAATTCGGTGGACGGCAGAGGGCCGGTGAAAGGTTTAGAAGCCATGGAGCAGAATTCGGTGGACGGCAGAGGGCCGGTGAAAGGTTTAGAAGCCATGGAGCAGAATTCGGTGGACGGCAGAGGGCCGGTGAAAGTTTTAGAAGCCATGGAGCAGAATTCGGTGGACGGCAGAGGGCCGTGAGTTGAGGAGTTGAGTTGATGAGTTGAGTTGATGAGTTGATGAGTTGAGTTGATGAGTTGATGAGTTGAGTTGAGTTTTATCCAGTTTTATCCACTTTTTTCCACTTTTTTCCACTCCTTTTTCCACTTTTTTTCTCACCTTTTTCCCACATTTTCCAACATTTTCCCACATTTTTCCACTTTTTCCAATTTCTTCCACGTTTTTCCACCTTTTCCCACCTTTTTCCACCATAAAACTGGATAAAAGTGGAAAAAAGTGGAAAAAACTGGAAAGGTTTAGAAGCCATGGAGCAGAATTCGGTGGACGGCAGAGGGCCGGTGAAAGGTTTAGAAGCCATGGAGCAGAATTCGGTGGACGGCAGAGGGCCGGTGAAAGGTTTAGAAGCCATGGAGCAGAATTCGGTGGACGGCAGAGGGCCGGTGAAAGGTTTAGAAGCCATGGAGCAGAATTCGGTGGACGGCAGAGGGCCGGTGAAAGGTTTAGAAGGCATGGAGTAGAATTCGGTGGACGGCAGAGGGCCGGTGAAAGGTTTAGAAGCCATGGAGCAGAATTCGGTGGACGGAAGAGGGCCGTGAGTTGAGGAGTTGAGTTGATGAGTTGAGTTGATGAGTTGATGAGTTGAGTTGATGAGTTGATGAGTTGAGTTGAGTTATATCCAGTTTTATCCACTTTTTTCCACTTTTTTCCACTCCTTTTTCCACTTTTTTTCCCACCTTTTTCCCACATTTTCCCAAATTCTTCCACTTTTTCCACTTTTTCCAATTTCTTCCACGTTTTTCCACCTTTTCCCACCTTTTTCCACCATAAAACTGGATAAAAGTGGAAAAAAGTGGAAAAAACTGGAAAGGTTTAGAAGCCATGGAGCAGAATTCGGTGGACGGCAGAGGGCCGGTGAAAGGTTTAGAAGCCATGGAGCAGAATTCGGTGGACGGCAGAGGGCCGGTGAAAGGTTTAGAAGCCATGGAGCAGAATTCGGTGGACGGCAGAGGGCCGTGAGTTGAGGAGTTGAGTTGATGAGTTGAGTTGATGAGTTGATGAGTTGAGTTGATGAGTTGATGAGTTGAGTTGAGTTTTATCCAGTTTTATCCAGTTTTTTCCACTTTTTTCCACTCCTTTTTCCACTTTTTTTCCCACCTTTTTCACACATTTTCCCAAATTTTTCCACTTTTTCCACTTTTTCCAATTTCTTCCACGTTTTTCCACCTTTTCCCACCTTTTTCCACCATAAAACTGGATAAAAGTGGAAAAAAGTGGAAAAAACTGGAAAGGTTTAGAAGCCATGGAGCAGAATTCGGTGGACGGCAGAGGGCCGGTGAAAGGTTTAGAAGCCATGGAGCAGAATTCGGTGGACGGCAGAGGGCCGGTGAAAGGTTTAGAAGCCATGGAGCAGAATTCGGTGGACGGCAGAGGGCCGGTGAAAGGTTTAGAAGCCATGGAGCAGAATTCGGTGGACGGCAGAGGGCCGGTGAAAGGTTTAGAAGCCATGGAGCAGAATTCGGTGGACGGCAGAGGGCCGGTGAAAGGTTTAGAAGGCATGGAGTAGAATTCGGTGGACGGCAGAGGGCCGGTGAAAGGTTTAGAAGCCATGGAGCAGAATTCGGTGGACGGAAGAGGGCCGTGAGTTGAGGAGTTGAGTTGATGAGTTGAGTTGATGAGTTGATGAGTTGAGTTGATGAGTTGATGAGTTGAGTTGAGTTATATCCAGTTTTATCCACTTTTTTCCACTTTTTTCCACTCCTTTTTCCACTTTTTTTCCCACCTTTTTCCCACATTTTCCCAAATTTTTCCACTTTTTCCACTTTTTCCAATTTCTTCCACGTTTTTCCACCTTTTCCCACCATAAAACTGGATAAAAGTGGAAAAAAGTGGAAAAAACTGGAAAGGTTTAGAAGCCATGGAGCAGAATTCGGTGGACGGCAGAGGGCCGGTGAAAGGTTTAGAAGCCATGGAGCAGAATTCGGTGGACGGCAGAGGGCCGGTGAAAGGTTTAGAAGCCATGGAGCAGAATTCGGTGGATGGCAGAGGGCCGGTGAAAGGTTTAGAAGCCATGGAGCAGAATTCGGTGGACGGCAGAGGGCCGGTGAAAGGTTTAGAAGCCATGGAGCAGAATTCGGTGGACGGCAGAGGGCCGTGAGTTGAGGAGTTGAGTTGATGAGTTGAGTTGATGAGTTGATGAGTTGAGTTGATGAGTTGATGAGTTGAGTTGAGTTTTATCCAGTTTTATCCAGTTTTTTCCACTTTTTTCCACTCCTTTTTCCACTTTTTTTCCCACCTTTTTCCCACATTTTCCCACATTTTCCCACATTTTTCCACTTTTTCCAATTTCTTCCACGTTTTTCCACCTTTTCCCACCTTTTTCCACCATAAAACTGGATAAAAGTGGAAAAAAGTGGAAAAAACTGGAAAGGTTTAGAAGCCATGGAGCAGAATTCGGTGGACGGCAGAGGGCCGGTGAAAGGTTTAGAAGCCATGGAGCAGAATTCGGTGGACGGCAGAGGGCCGGTGAAAGGTTTAGAAGCCATGGAGCAGAATTCGGTGGACGGCAGAGGGCCGTGAGTTGAGGAGTTGAGTTGATGAGTTGAGTTGATGAGTTGATGAGTTGAGTTGATGAGTTGATGAGTTGAGTTGAGTTTTATCCAGTTTTATCCAGTTTTTTCCACTTTTTTCCACTCCTTTTTCCACTTTTTTTCCCACCTTTTTCACACATTTTCCCAAATTTTTCCACTTTTTCCACTTTTTCCAATT
Organism: Notolepis coatsorum; assembly: GCF_963971535.1. Taxonomy (NCBI): domain Eukaryota; kingdom Metazoa; phylum Chordata; class Actinopteri; order Aulopiformes; family Paralepididae; genus Notolepis; species Notolepis coatsorum. The sequence goes on along the minus strand of NW_028173901.1, from coordinate 150,817 downwards.
TCTTCCACGTTTTTCCACCTTTTCCCACCTTTTTCCACCATAAAACTGGATAAAAGTGGAAAAAAGTGGAAAAAACTGGAAAGGTTTAGAAGCCATGGAGCAGAATTCGGTGGACGGCAGAGGGCCGGTGAAAGGTTTAGAAGCCATGGAGCAGAATTCGGTGGACGGCAGAGGGCCGGTGAAAGGTTTAGAAGCCATGGAGCAGAATTCGGTGGACGGCAGAGGGCCGGTGAAAGGTTTAGAAGCCATGGAGCAGAATTCGGTGGACGGCAGAGGGCCGGTGAAAGGTTTAGAAGGCATGGAGTAGAATTCGGTGGACGGCAGAGGGCCGGTGAAAGGTTTAGAAGCCATGGAGCAGAATTCGGTGGACGGAAGAGGGCCGTGAGTTGAGGAGTTGAGTTGATGAGTTGAGTTGATGAGTTGATGAGTTGAGTTGATGAGTTGATGAGTTGAGTTGAGTTATATCCAGTTTTATCCACTTTTTTCCACTTTTTTCCACTCCTTTTTCCACTTTTTTTCCCACCTTTTTCCCACATTTTCCCAAATTTTTCCACTTTTTCCACTTTTTCCAATTTCTTCCACGTTTTTCCACCTTTTCCCACCATAAAACTGGATAAAAGTGGAAAAAAGTGGAAAAAACTGGAAAGGTTTAGAAGCCATGGAGCAGAATTCGGTGGACGGCAGAGGGCCGGTGAAAGGTTTAGAAGCCATGGAGCAGAATTCGGTGGACGGCAGAGGGCCGGTGAAAGGTTTAGAAGCCATGGAGCAGAATTCGGTGGATGGCAGAGGGCCGGTGAAAGGTTTAGAAGCCATGGAGCAGAATTCGGTGGACGGCAGAGGGCCGGTGAAAGGTTTAGAAGCCATGGAGCAGAATTCGGTGGACGGCAGAGGGCCGTGAGTTGAGGAGTTGAGTTGATGAGTTGAGTTGATGAGTTGATGAGTTGAGTTGATGAGTTGATGAGTTGAGTTGAGTTTTATCCAGTTTTATCCAGTTTTTTCCACTTTTTTCCACTCCTTTTTCCACTTTTTTTCCCACCTTTTTCCCACATTTTCCCACATTTTCCCACATTTTTCCACTTTTTCCAATTTCTTCCACGTTTTTCCACCTTTTCCCACCTTTTTCCACCATAAAACTGGATAAAAGTGGAAAAAAGTGGAAAAAACTGGAAAGGTTTAGAAGCCATGGAGCAGAATTCGGTGGACGGCAGAGGGCCGGTGAAAGGTTTAGAAGCCATGGAGCAGAATTCGGTGGACGGCAGAGGGCCGTGAGTTGAGGAGTTGAGTTGATGAGTTGAGTTGATGAGTTGAGTTGATGAGTTGATGAGTTGAGTTGAGTTTTATCCAGTTTTATCCAGTTTTTTCCACTTTTTTCCACTCCTTTTTCCACTTTTTTTCCCACCTTTTTCCCACATTTTCCCAAATTTTTCCACTTTTTCCACTTTTTCCAATTTCTTCCACGTTTTTCCACCTTTTCCCACCTTTTTCCACCATAAAACTGGATAAAAGTGGAAAAAAGTGGAAAAAACTGGAAAGGTTTAGAAGCCATGGAGCAGAATTCGGTGGACGGCAGAGGGCCGGTGAAAGGTTTAGAAGCCATGGAGCAGAATTCGGTGGACGGCAGAGGGCCGGTGAAAGGTTTAGAAGCCATGGAGCAGAATTCGGTGGACGGCAGAGGGCCGGTGAAAGGTTTAGAAGCCATGGAGCAGAATTCGGTGGACGGCAGAGGGCCGGTGAAAGTTTTAGAAGCCATGGAGCAGAATTCGGTGGACGGCAGAGGGCCGGTGAAAGTTTTAGAAGCCATGGAGCAGAATGCGGTGGACGGCAGAGGGCCGGTGAAAGGTTTAGAAGCCATGGAGCAGAATTCGGTGGACGGCAGAGGGCCGTGAGTTGAGGAGTTGAGTTGATGAGTTGAGTTGATGAGTTGATGAGTTGAGTTGATGAGTTGATGAGTTGAGTTGAGTTTTATCCAGTTTTATCCACTTTTTTCCACTTTTTTCCACTCCTTTTTCCACTTTTTTTCCCACCTTTTTCCCACATTTTCCCACATTTTCCCACATTTTTCCACTTTTTCCAATTTCTTCCACATTTTTCCACCTTTTTCCACCTTTTTCCACCATAAAACTGGATAAAAGTGGAAAAAAGTGGAAAAAACTGGAAAGGTTTAGAAGCCATGGAGCAGAATTCGGTGGACGGCAGAGGGCCGGTGAAAGGTTTAGAAGCCATGGAGCAGAATTCGGTGGACGGCAGAGGGCCGGTGAAAGGTTTAGAAGCCATGGAGCAGAATTCGGTGGACGGCAGAGGGCCGGTGAAAGGTTTAGAAGCCATGGAGCAGAATTCGGTGGACGGCAGAGGGCCGGTGAAAGTTTTAGAAGCCATGGAGCAGAATTCGGTGGACGGCAGAGGGCCGTGAGTTGAGGAGTTGAGTTGATGAGTTGAGTTGATGAGTTGATGAGTTGAGTTGATGAGTTGATGAGTTGAGTTGAGTTTTATCCAGTTTTATCCAGTTTTTTCCACTTTGTTCCACTCCTTTTTCCACTTTTTTTCCCACCTTTTTCCCACATTTTCCAACATTTTCCCACATTTTTCCACTTTTTCCAATTTCTTCCACGTTTTTCCACCTTTTCCCACCTTTTTCCACCATAAAACTGGATAAAAGTGGAAAAAAGTGGAAAAAACTGGAAAGGTTTAGAAGCCATGGAGCAGAATTCGGTGGACGGCAGAGGGCCGGTGAAAGGTTTAGAAGCCATGGAGCAGAATTCGGTGGACGGCAGAGGGCCGGTGAAAGGTTTAGAAGCCATGGAGCAGAATTCGGTGGACGGCAGAGGGCCGGTGAAAGGTTTAGAAGGCATGGAGTAGAATTCGGTGGACGGCAGAGGGCCGGTGAAAGGTTTAGAAGCCATGGAGCAGAATTCGGTGGACGGAAGAGGGCCGTGAGTTGAGGAGTTGAGTTGATGAGTTGAGTTGATGAGTTGATGAGTTGAGTTGATGAGTTGATGAGTTGAGTTGAGTTATATCCAGTTTTATCCACTTTTTTCCACTTTTTTCCACTCCTTTTTCCACTTTTTTTCCCACCTTTTTCCCACATTTTCCCAAATTTTTCCACTTTTTCCACTTTTTCCAATTTCTTCCACGTTTTTCCACCTTTTCCCACCATAAAACTGGATAAAAGTGGAAAAAAGTGGAAAAAACTGGAAAGGTTTAGAAGCCATGGAGCAGAATTCGGTGGACGGCAGAGGGCCGGTGAAAGGTTTAGAAGCCATGGAGCAGAATTCGGTGGACGGCAGAGGGCCGGTGAAAGGTTTAGAAGCCATGGAGCAGAATTCGGTGGACGGCAGAGGGCCGGTGAAAGGTTTAGAAGCCATGGAGCAGAATTCGGTGGACGGCAGAGGGCCGGTGAAAGGTTTAGAAGCCATGGAGCAGAATTCGGTGGACGGCAGAGGGCCGGTGAAAGGTTTAGATGCCATGGAGCAGAATTCGGTGGACGGCAGAGGGCCGGTGAAAGGTTTAGAAGCCATGGAGCAGAATTCGGTGGACGGCAGAGGGCCGGTGAAAGGTTTAGAAGCCATGGAGCAGAATTCGGTGGACGGCAGAGGGCCGGTGAAAGGTTTAGAAGCCATGGAGCAGAATTCGGTGGACGGCAGAGGGCCGGTGAAAGGTTTAGAAGCCATGGAGCAGAATTCGGTGGACGGCAGAGGGCCGGTGAAAGGTTTAGAAGCCATGGAGCAGAATTCGGTGGACGGCAGAGGGCCGGTGAAAGGTTTAGAAGCCATGGAGCAGAATTCGGTGGACGGCAGAGGGCCGGTGAAAGGTTTAGAAGCCATGGAGCAGAATTCGGTGGACGGCAGAGGGCCGGTGAAAGGTTTAGAAGCCATGGAGCAGAATTCGGTGGACGGCAGAGGGCCGGTGAAAGGTTTAGAAGCCATGGAGCAGAATTCGGTGGACGGCAGAGGGCCGGTGAAAGGTTTAGAAGCCATGGAGCAGAATTCGGTGGACGGCAGAGGGCCGGTGAAAGGTTTAGAAGCCATGGAGCAGAATTCGGTGGACGGCAGAGGGCCGTGAGTTGAGGAGTTGAGTTGATGAGTTGAGTTGATGAGTTGATGAGTTGAGTTGATGAGTTGATGAGTTGAGTTGAGTTTTATCCAGTTTTATCCACTTTTTTCCACTTTTTTCCACTCCTTTTTCCACTTTTTTTCCCACCTTTTTCCCACATTTTCCCACATTTTCCCAAATGTTTCCACTTTTTCCAATTTCTTCCACGTTTTTCCACCTTTTCCCACCTTTTTCCACCATAAAACTGGATGAAAGTGGAAAAAAGTGGAAAAAACTGGAAAGGTTTAGAAGCCATGGAGCAGAATTCGGTGGACGGCAGAGGGCCGGTGAAAGGTTTAGAAGCCATGGAGCAGAATTCGGTGGACGGCAGAGGGCCGGTGAAAGGTTTAGAAGCCATGGAGCAGAATTCGGTGGACGGCAGAGGGCCGGTGAAAGGTTTAGAAGGCATGGAGTAGAATTCGGTGGACGGCAGAGGGCCGGTGAAAGGTTTAGAAGCCATGGAGCAGAATTCGGTGGACGGAAGAGGGCCGTGAGTTGAGGAGTTGAGTTGATGAGTTGAGTTGATGAGTTGATGAGTTGAGTTGATGAGTTGATGAGTTGAGTTGAGTTATATCCAGTTTTATCCACTTTTTTCCACTTTTTTCCACTCCTTTTTCCACTTTTTTTCCCACCTTTTTCCCACATTTTCCCAAATTTTTCCACTTTTTCCACTTTTTCCAATTTCTTCCACGTTTTTCCACCTTTTCCCACCTTTTTCCACCATAAAACTGGATAAAAGTGGAAAAAAGTGGAAAAAACTGGAAAGGTTTAGAAGCCATGGAGCAGAATTCGGTGGACGGCAGAGGGCCGGTGAAAGGTTTAGAAGCCATGGAGCAGAATTCGGTGGACGGCAGAGGGCCGGTGAAAGGTTTAGAAGCCATGGAGCAGAATTCGGTGGACGGCAGAGGGCCGGTGAAAGGTTTAGAAGTCATGGAGCAGAATTCGGTGGACGGCAGAGGGCCGGTGAAAGGTTTAGATGCCATGGAGCAGAATTCGGTGGACGGCAGAGGGCCGGTGAAAGGTTTAGAAGCCATGGAGCAGAATTCGGTGGACGGCAGAGGGCCGGTGAAAGGTTTAGAAGCCATGGAGCAGAATTCGGTGGACGGCAGAGGGCTGGTGAAAGGTTTAGAAGCCATGGAGCAGAATTCGGTGGACGGCAGAGGGCCGGTGAAAGGTTTAGAAGCCATGGAGCAGAATTCGGTGGACGGCAGAGGGCCGGTGAAAGGTTTAGAAGCCATGGAGCAGAATTCGGTGGACGGCAGAGGGCCGGTGAAAGGTTTAGATGCCATGGAGCAGAATTCGGTGGACGGCAGAGGGCCGGTGAAAGGTTTAGAAGCCATGGAGCAGAATTCGGTGGACGGCAGAGGGCCGGTGAAAGGTTTAGAAGCCATGGAGCAGAATTCGGTGGACGGCAGAGGGCCGGTGAAAGGTTTAGATGCCATGGAGCAGAATTCGGTGGACGGCAGAGGGCCGGTGAAAGGTTTAGAAGCCATGGAGCAGAATTCGGTGGACGGCAGAGGGCCGGTGAAAGGTTTAGAAGCCATGGAGCAGAATTCGGTGGACGGCAGAGGGCCGGTGAAAGGTTTAGAAGCCATGGAGCAGAATTCGGTGGACGGCAGAGGGCCGGTGAAAGGTTTAGAAGCCATGGAGCAGAATTCGGTGGACGGCAGAGGGCCGGTGAAAGGTTTAGATGCCATGGAGCAGAATTCGGTGGACGGCAGAGGGCCGGTGAAAGGTTTAGAAGCCATGGAGCAGAATTCGGTGGACGGCAGAGGGCCGGTGAAAGGTTTAGAAGCCATGGAGCAGAATTCGGTGGACGGCAGAGGGCCGGTGAAAGGTTTAGAAGCCATGGAGCAGAATTCGGTGGACGGCAGAGGGCCGTGAGTTGAGGAGTTGAGTTGATGAGTTGAGTTGATGAGTTGATGAGTTGAGTTGATGAGTTGATGAGTTGAGTTGAGTTTTATCCAGTTTTATCCAGTTTTTTCCACTTTTTTCCACTCCTTTTTCCACTCCTTTTTCCACTTTCTTTCCCACCTTTTTCCCACATTTTCCCACATTTTCCCAAATGTTTCCACTTTTTCCAATTTCTTCCACGTTTTTCCACCTTTTCCCACCTTTTTCCACCATAAAACTGGATGAAAGTGGAAAAAAGTGGAAAAAACTGGAAAGGTTTAGAAGCCATGGAGCAGAATTCGGTGGACGGCAGAGGGCCGGTGAAAGGTTTAGAAGCCATGGAGCAGAATTCGGTGGACGGCAGAGGGCCGGTGAAAGGTTTAGAAGCCATGGAGCAGAATTCGGTGGACGGCAGAGGGCCGGTGAAAGGTTTAGAAGGCATGGAGTAGAATTCGGTGGACGGCAGAGGGCCGGTGAAAGGTTTAGAAGCCATGGAGCAGAATTCGGTGGACGGAAGAGGGCCGTGAGTTGAGGAGTTGAGTTGATGAGTTGAGTTGATGAGTTGATGAGTTGAGTTGATGAGTTGATGAGTTGAGTTGAGTTATATCCAGTTTTATCCACTTTTTTCCACTTTTTTCCACTCCTTTTTCCACTTTTTTTCCCACCTTTTTCCCACATTTTCACAATTTTTTTCACTTTTTCCACTTTTTCCAATTTCTTCCACGTTTTTCCACCTTTTCCCACCTTTTTCCACCATAAAACTGGATAAAAGTGGAAAAAAGTGGAAAAAAGTGGAAAGGTTTAGAAGCCATGGAGCAGAATTCGGTGGACGGCAGAGGGCCGGTGAAAGGTTTAGAAGCCATGGAGCAGAATTCGGTGGACGGCAGAGGGCCGGTGAAAGGTTTAGAAGCCATGGAGCAGAATTCGGTGGACGGCAGAGGGCCGGTGAAAGGTTTAGAAGCCATGGAGCAGAATTCGGTGGACGGCAGAGGGCCGGTGAAAGGTTTAGATGCCATGGAGCAGAATTCGGTGGACGGCAGAGGGCCGGTGAAAGGTTTAGAAGCCATGGAGCAGAATTCGGTGGACGGCAGAGGGCCGGTGAAAGGTTTAGAAGCCATGGAGCAGAATTCGGTGGACGGCAGAGGGCCGGTGAAAGGTTTAGAAGCCATGGAGCAGAATTCGGTGGACGGCAGAGGGCCGGTGAAAGGTTTAGAAGCCATGGAGCAGAATTCGGTGGACGGCAGAGGGCCGGTGAAAGGTTTAGAAGCCATGGAGCAGAATTCGGTGGACGGCAGAGGGCCGGTGAAAGGTTTAGATGCCATGGAGCAGAATTCGGTGGACGGCAGAGGGCCGGTGAAAGGTTTAGAAGCCATGGAGCAGAATTCGGTGGACGGCAGAGGGCCGGTGAAAGGTTTAGAAGCCATGGAGCAGAATTCGGTGGACGGCAGAGGGCCGGTGAAAGGTTTAGAAGCCATGGAGCAGAATTCGGTGGACGGCAGAGGGCCGGTGAAAGGTTTAGATGCCATGGAGCAGAATTCGGTGGACGGCAGAGGGCCGGTGAAAGGTTTAGAAGCCATGGAGCAGAATTCGGTGGACGGCAGAGGGCCGGTGAAAGGTTTAGAAGCCATGGAGCAGAATTCGGTGGACGGCAGAGGGCCGGTGAAAGGTTTAGAAGCCATGGAGCAGAATTCGGTGGACGGCAGAGGGCCGGTGAAAGGTTTAGAAGCCATGGAGCAGAATTCGGTGGACGGCAGAGGGCCGGTGAAAGGTTTAGAAGCCATGGAGCAGAATTCGGTGGACGGCAGAGGGCCGGTGAAAGGTTTAGATGCCATGGAGCAGAATTCGGTGGACGGCAGAGGGCCGGTGAAAGGTTTAGAAGCCATGGAGCAGAATTCGGTGGACGGCAGAGGGCCGGTGAAAGGTTTAGAAGCCATGGAGCAGAATTCGGTGGACGGCAGAGGGCCGGTGAAAGGTTTAGAAGCCATGGAGCAGAATTCGGTGGACGGCAGAGGGCCGGTGAAAGGTTTAGATGCCATGGAGCAGAATTCGGTGGACGGCAGAGGGCCGGTGAAAGGTTTAGAAGCCATGGAGCAGAATTCGGTGGACGGCAGAGGGCCGGTGAAAGGTTTAGAAGCCATGGAGCAGAATTCGGTGGACGGCAGAGGGCCGGTGAAAGGTTTAGAAGCCATGGAGCAGAATTCGGTGGACGGCAGAGGGCCGTGAGTTGAGGAGTTGAGTTGATGAGTTGAGTTGATGAGTTGATGAGTTGAGTTGATGAGTTGATGAGTTGAGTTGAGTTTTATCCAGTTTTATCCAGTTTTTTCCACTTTTTTCCACTCCTTTTTCCACTCCTTTTTCCACTTTCTTTCCCACCTTTTTCCCACATTTTCCCACATTTTCCCAAATGTTTCCACTTTTTCCAATTTCTTCCACGTTTTTCCACCTTTTCCCACCTTTTTCCACCATAAAACTGGATGAAAGTGGAAAAAAGTGGAAAAAACTGGAAAGGTTTAGAAGCCATGGAGCAGAATTCGGTGGACGGCAGAGGGCCGGTGAAAGGTTTAGAAGCCATGGAGCAGAATTCGGTGGACGGCAGAGGGCCGGTGAAAGGTTTAGAAGCCATGGAGCAGAATTCGGTGGACGGCAGAGGGCCGGTGAAAGGTTTAGAAGGCATGGAGTAGAATTCGGTGGACGGCAGAGGGCCGGTGAAAGGTTTAGAAGCCATGGAGCAGAATTCGGTGGACGGAAGAGGGCCGTGAGTTGAGGAGTTGAGTTGATGAGTTGAGTTGATGAGTTGATGAGTTGAGTTGATGAGTTGATGAGTTGAGTTGAGTTATATCCAGTTTTATCCACTTTTTTCCACTTTTTTCCACTCCTTTTTCCACTTTTTTTCCCACCTTTTTCCCACATTTTCCCAATTTTTTTCACTTTTTCCACTTTTTCCAATTTCTTCCACGTTTTTCCACCTTTTCCCACCTTTTTCCACCATAAAACTGGATAAAAGTGGAAAAAAGTGGAAAAAACTGGAAAGGTTTAGAAGCCATGGAGCAGAATTCGGTGGACGGCAGAGGGCCGGTGAAAGGTTTAGAAGCCATGGAGCAGAATTCGGTGGACGGCAGAGGGCCGGTGAAAGGTTTAGAAGCCATGGAGCAGAATTCGGTGGACGGCAGAGGGCCGGTGAAAGGTTTAGAAGCCATGGAGCAGAATTCGGTGGACGGCAGAGGGCCGGTGAAAGGTTTAGATGCCATGGAGCAGAATTCGGTGGACGGCAGAGGGCCGGTGAAAGGTTTAGAAGCCATGGAGCAGAATTCGGTGGACGGCAGAGGGCCGGTGAAAGGTTTAGAAGCCATGGAGCAGAATTCGGTGGACGGCAGAGGGCCGGTGAAAGGTTTAGAAGCCATGGAGCAGAATTCGGTGGACGGCAGAGGGCCGGTGAAAGGTTTAGAAGCCATGGAGCAGAATTCGGTGGACGGCAGAGGGCCGTGAGTTGAGGAGTTGAGTTGATGAGTTGAGTTGATGAGTTGATGAGTTGAGTTGATGAGTTGATGAGTTGAGTTGAGTTTTATCCAGTTTTATCCAGTTTTTTCCACTTTTTTCCACTCCTTTTTCCACTCCTTTTTCCACTTTCTTTCCCACCTTTTTCCCACATTTTCCCACATTTTCCCAAATGTTTCCACTTTTTCCAATTTCTTCCACGTTTTTCCACCTTTTCCCACCTTTTTCCACCATAAAACTGGATGAAAGTGGAAAAAAGTGGAAAAAACTGGAAAGGTTTAGAAGCCATGGAGCAGAATTCGGTGGACGGCAGAGGGCCGGTGAAAGGTTTAGAAGCCATGGAGCAGAATTCGGTGGACGGCAGAGGGCCGGTGAAAGGTTTAGAAGCCATGGAGCAGAATTCGGTGGACGGCAGAGGGCCGGTGAAAGGTTTAGAAGGCATGGAGTAGAATTCGGTGGACGGCAGAGGGCCGGTGAAAGGTTTAGAAGCCATGGAGCAGAATTCGGTGGACGGAAGAGGGCCGTGAGTTGAGGAGTTGAGTTGATGAGTTGAGTTGATGAGTTGATGAGTTGAGTTGATGAGTTGATGAGTTGAGTTGAGTTATATCCAGTTTTATCCACTTTTTTCCACTTTTTTCCACTCCTTTTTCCACTTTTTTTCCCACCTTTTTCCCACATTTTCCCAAATTTTTTCACTTTTTCCACTTTTTCCAATTTCTTCCACGTTTTTCCACCTTTTCCCACCTTTTTCCACCATAAAACTGGATAAAAGTGGAAAAAAGTGGAAAAAAGTGGAAAGGTTTAGAAGCCATGGAGCAGAATTCGGTGGACGGCAGAGGGCCGGTGAAAGGTTTAGAAGCCATGGAGCAGAATTCGGTGGACGGCAGAGGGCCGGTGAAAGGTTTAGAAGCCATGGAGCAGAATTCGGTGGACGGCAGAGGGCCGGTGAAAGGTTTAGAAGCCATGGAGCAGAATTCGGTGGACGGCAGAGGGCCGGTGAAAGGTTTAGATGCCATGGAGCAGAATTCGGTGGACGGCAGAGGGCCGGTGAAAGGTTTAGAAGCCATGGAGCAGAATTCGGTGGACGGCAGAGGGCCGGTGAAAGGTTTAGAAGCCATGGAGCAGAATTCGGTGGACGGCAGAGGGCCGGTGAAAGGTTTAGAAGCCATGGAGCAGAATTCGGTGGACGGCAGAGGGCCGGTGAAAGGTTTAGAAGCCATGGAGCAGAATTCGGTGGACGGCAGAGGGCCGGTGAAAGGTTTAGAAGCCATGGAGCAGAATTCGGTGGACGGCAGAGGGCCGGTGAAAGGTTTAGAAGCCATGGAGCAGAATTCGGTGGACGGCAGAGGGCCGGTGAAAGTTTTAGAAGCCATGGAGCAGAATTCGGTGGACGGCAGAGGGCCGGTGAAAGGTTTAGAAGCCATGGAGCAGAATTCGGTGGACGGCAGAGGGCCGTGAGTTGAGGAGTTGAGTTGATGAGTTGAGTTGATGAGTTGATGAGTTGAGTTGATGAGTTGATGAGTTGAGTTGAGTTTTATCCAGTTTTATCCACTTTTTTCCACTTTTTTCCACTCCTTTTTCCACTTTTTTTCCCACCTTTTTCCCACATTTTCCCACATTTTCCCACATTTTTCCACTTTTTCCAATTTCTTCCACATTTTTCCACCTTTTTCCACCTTTTTCCACCATAAAACTGGATAAAAGTGGAAAAAAGTGGAAAAAACTGGAAAGGTTTAGAAGCCATGGAGCAGAATTCGGTGGACGGCAGAGGGCCGGTGAAAGGTTTAGAAGCCATGGAGCAGAATTCGGTGGACGGCAGAGGGCCGGTGAAAGGTTTAGAAGCCATGGAGCAGAATTCGGTGGACGGCAGAGGGCCGGTGAAAGGTTTAGAAGCCATGGAGCAGAATTCGGTGGACGGCAGAGGGCCGGTGAAAGTTTTAGAAGCCATGGAGCAGAATTCGGTGGACGGCAGAGGGCCGTGAGTTGAGGAGTTGAGTTGATGAGTTGAGTTGATGAGTTGATGAGTTGAGTTGATGAGTTGATGAGTTGAGTTGAGTTTTATCCAGTTTTATCCAGTTTTTTCCAGTTTTTTCCACTCCTTTTTCCACTTTTTTTCCCACCTTTTTCCCACATTTTCCAACATTTTCCCACATTTTTCCACTTTTTCCAATTTCTTCCACGTTTTTCCACCTTTTCCCACCTTTTTCCACCATAAAACTGGATAAAAGTGGAAAAAAGTGGAAAAAACTGGAAAGGTTTAGAAGCCATGGAGCAGAATTCGGTGGACGGCAGAGGGCCGGTGAAAGGTTTAGAAGCCATGGAGCAGAATTCGGTGGACGGCAGAGGGCCGGTGAAAGGTTTAGAAGCCATGGAGCAGAATTCGGTGGACGGCAGAGGGCCGGTGAAAGGTTTAGAAGGCATGGAGTAGAATTCGGTGGACGGCAGAGGGCCGGTGAAAGGTTTAGAAGCCATGGAGCAGAATTCGGTGGACGGAAGAGGGCCGTGAGTTGAGGAGTTGAGTTGATGAGTTGAGTTGATGAGTTGATGAGTTGAGTTGATGAGTTGATGAGTTGAGTTGAGTTATATCCAGTTTTATCCACTTTTTTCCACTTTTTTCCACTCCTTTTTCCACTTTTTTTCCCACCTTTTTCCCACATTTTCCCAAATTTTTCCACTTTTTCCACTTTTTCCAATTTCTTCCACGTTTTTCCACCTTTTCCCACCATAAAACTGGATAAAAGTGGAAAAAACTGGAAAAAACTGGAAAGGTTTAAAAGCCATGGAGCAGAATTCGGTGGACGGCAGAGGGCCGGTGAAAGGTTTAGAAGCCATGGAGCAGAATTCGGTGGACGGCAGAGGGCCGGTGAAAGGTTTAGAAGCCATGGAGCAGAATTCGGTGGACGGCAGAGGGCCGGTGAAAGGTTTAGAAGCCATGGAGCAGAATTCGGTGGACGGCAGAGGGCCGGTGAAAGGTTTAGAAGCCATGGAGCAGAATTCGGTGGACGGCAGAGGGCCGGTGAAAGGTTTAGATGCCATGGAGCAGAATTCGGTGGACGGCAGAGGGCCGGTGAAAGGTTTAGAAGCCATGGAGCAGAATTCGGTGGACGGCAGAGGGCCGGTGAAAGGTTTAGAAGCCATGGAGCAGAATTCGGTGGACGGCAGAGGGCCGGTGAAAGGTTTAGAAGCCATGGAGCAGAATTCGGTGGACGGCAGAGGGCCGGTGAAAGGTTTAGAAGCCATGGAGCAGAATTCGGTGGACGGCAGAGGGCCGGTGAAAGGTTTAGAAGCCATGGAGCAGAATTCGGTGGACGGCAGAGGGCCGGTGAAAGGTTTAGAAGCCATGGAGCAGAATTCGGTGGACGGCAGAGGGCCGGTGAAAGGTTTAGAAGCCATGGAGCAGAATTCGGTGGACGGCAGAGGGCCGGTGAAAGGTTTAGAAGCCATGGAGCAGAATTCGGTGGACGGCAGAGGGCCGGTGAAAGGTTTAGAAGCCATGGAGCAGAATTCGGTGGACGGCAGAGGGCCGGTGAAAGGTTTAGAAGCCATGGAGCAGAATTCGGTGGACGGCAGAGGGCCGGTGAAAGGTTTAGAAGCCATGGAGCAGAATTCGGTGGACGGCAGAGGGCCGGTGAAAGGTTTAGAAGCCATGGAGCAGAATTCGGTGGACGGCAGAGGGCCGTGAGTTGAGGAGTTGAGTTGATGAGTTGAGTTGATGAGTTGATGAGTTGAGTTGATGAGTTGATGAGTTGAGTTGAGTTTTATCCAGTTTTATCCAGTTTTTTCCACTTTTTTCCACTCCTTTTTCCACTTTTTTTCCCACCTTTTTCCCACATTTTCCCACATTTTCCCAAATGTTTCCACTTTTTCCAATTTCTTCCACGTTTTTCCACCTTTTCCCACCTTTTTCCACCATAAAACTGGATGAAAGTGGAAAAAACTGGAAAGGTTTAGAAGCCATGGAGCAGAATTCGGTGGACGGCAGAGGGCCGGTGAAAGGTTTAGAAGCCATGGAGCAGAATTCGGTGGACGGCAGAGGGCCGGTGAAAGGTTTAGAAGCCATGGAGCAGAATTCGGTGGACGGCAGAGGGCCGGTGAAAGGTTTAGAAGCCATGGAGCAGAATTCGGTGGACGGCAGAGGGCCGGTGAAAGGTTTAGAAGCCATGGAGCAGAATTCGGTGGACGGCAGAGGGCCGTGAGTTGAGGAGTTGAGTTGATGAGTTGAGTTGATGAGTTGATGAGTTGAGTTGATGAGTTGATGAGTTGAGTTGAGTTTTATCCAGTTTTATCCACTTTTTTCCACTTTTTTCCACTCCTTTTTCCACTTTTTTTCCCACCTTTTTCCCACATTTTCCCACATTTTCCCACATTTTTCCACTTTTTCCAATTTCTTCCACATTTTTCCACCTTTTTCCACCTTTTTCCACCTTTTTCCACCATAAAACTGGATAAAAGTGGAAAAAAGTGGAAAAAACTGGAAAGGTTTAGAAGCCATGGAGCAGAATTCGGTGGACGGCAGAGGGCCGGTGAAAGGTTTAGAAGCCATGGAGCAGAATTCGGTGGACGGCAGAGGGCCGGTGAAAGGTTTAGAAGCCATGGAGCAGAATTCGGTGGACGGCAGAGGGCCGGTGAAAGGTTTAGAAGCCATGGAGCAGAATTCGGTGGACGGCAGAGGGCCGGTGAAAGTTTTAGAAGCCATGGAGCAGAATTCGGTGGACGGCAGAGGGCCGGTGAAAGGTTTAGAAGCCATGGAGCAGAATTCGGTGGACGGCAGAGGGCCGGTGAAAGGTTTAGAAGCCATGGAGCAGAATTCGGTGGACGGCAGAGGGCCGGTGAAAGGTTTAGAAGCCATGGAGCAGAATTCGGTGGACGGCAGAGGGCCGGTGAAAGTTTTAGAAGCCATGGAGCAGAATTCGGTGGACGGCAGAGGGCCGTGAGTTGAGGAGTTGAGTTGATGAGTTGAGTTGATGAGTTGATGAGTTGAGTTGATGAGTTGATGAGTTGAGTTGAGTTTTATCCAGTTTTATCCAGTTTTTTCCAGTTTTTTCCACTCCTTTTTCCACTTTTTTTCCCACCTTTTTCCCACATTTTCCAACATTTTCCCACATTTTTCCACTTTTTCCAATTTCTTCCACGTTTTTCCACCTTTTCCCACCTTTTTCCACCATAAAACTGGATAAAAGTGGAAAAAAGTGGAAAAAACTGGAAAGGTTTAGAAGCCATGGAGCAGAATTCGGTGGACGGCAGAGGGCCGGTGAAAGGTTTAGAAGCCATGGAGCAGAATTCGGTGGACGGCAGAGGGCCGGTGAAAGGTTTAGAAGCCATGGAGCAGAATTCGGTGGACGGCAGAGGGCCGGTGAAAGGTTTAGAAGGCATGGAGTAGAATTCGGTGGACGGCAGAGGGCCGGTGAAAGGTTTAGAAGCCATGGAGCAGAATTCGGTGGACGGAAGAGGGCCGTGAGTTGAGGAGTTGAGTTGATGAGTTGAGTTGATGAGTTGATGAGTTGAGTTGATGAGTTGATGAGTTGAGTTGAGTTATATCCAGTTTTATCCACTTTTTTCCACTTTTTTCCACTCCTTTTTCCACTTTTTTTCCCACCTTTTTCCCACATTTTCCCAAATTTTTCCACTTTTTCCACTTTTTCCAATTTCTTCCACGTTTTTCCACCTTTTCCCACCATAAAACTGGATAAAAGTGGAAAAAACTGGAAAAAACTGGAAAGGTTTAAAAGCCATGGAGCAGAATTCGGTGGACGGCAGAGGGCCGGTGAAAGGTTTAGAAGCCATGGAGCAGAATTCGGTGGACGGCAGAGGGCCGGTGAAAGGTTTAGAAGCCATGGAGCAGAATTCGGTGGACGGCAGAGGGCCGGTGAAAGGTTTAGAAGCCATGGAGCAGAATTCGGTGGACGGCAGAGGGCCGGTGAAAGGTTTAGAAGCCATGGAGCAGAATTCGGTGGACGGCAGAGGGCCGGTGAAAGGTTTAGATGCCATGGAGCAGAATTCGGTGGACGGCAGAGGGCCGGTGAAAGGTTTAGAAGCCATGGAGCAGAATTCGGTGGACGGCAGAGGGCCGGTGAAAGGTTTAGAAGCCATGGAGCAGAATTCGGTGGACGGCAGAGGGCCGGTGAAAGGTTTAGAAGCCATGGAGCAGAATTCGGTGGACGGCAGAGGGCCGGTGAAAGGTTTAGAAGCCATGGAGCAGAATTCGGTGGACGGCAGAGGGCCGGTGAAAGGTTTAGAAGCCATGGAGCAGAATTCGGTGGACGGCAGAGGGCCGGTGAAAGGTTTAGAAGCCATGGAGCAGAATTCGGTGGACGGCAGAGGGCCGGTGAAAGGTTTAGAAGCCATGGAGCAGAATTCGGTGGACGGCAGAGGGCCGGTGAAAGGTTTAGAAGCCATGGAGCAGAATTCGGTGGACGGCAGAGGGCCGGTGAAAGGTTTAGAAGCCATGGAGCAGAATTCGGTGGACGGCAGAGGGCCGGTGAAAGGTTTAGAAGCCATGGAGCAGAATTCGGTGGACGGCAGAGGGCCGGTGAAAGGTTTAGAAGCCATGGAGCAGAATTCGGTGGACGGCAGAGGGCCGGTGAAAGGTTTAGAAGCCATGGAGCAGAATTCGGTGGACGGCAGAGGGCCGTGAGTTGAGGAGTTGAGTTGATGAGTTGAGTTGATGAGTTGATGAGTTGAGTTGATGAGTTGATGAGTTGAGTTGAGTTTTATCCAGTTTTATCCAGTTTTTTCCACTTTTTTCCACTCCTTTTTCCACTTTTTTTCCCACCTTTTTCCCACATTTTCCCACATTTTCCCAAATGTTTCCACTTTTTCCAATTTCTTCCACGTTTTTCCACCTTTTCCCACCTTTTTCCACCATAAAACTGGATGAAAGTGGAAAAAACTGGAAAGGTTTAGAAGCCATGGAGCAGAATTCGGTGGACGGCAGAGGGCCGGTGAAAGGTTTAGAAGCCATGGAGCAGAATTCGGTGGACGGCAGAGGGCCGGTGAAAGGTTTAGAAGCCATGGAGCAGAATTCGGTGGACGGCAGAGGGCCGGTGAAAGGTTTAGAAGCCATGGAGCAGAATTCGGTGGACGGCAGAGGGCCGGTGAAAGGTTTAGAAGCCATGGAGCAGAATTCGGTGGACGGCAGAGGGCCGTGAGTTGAGGAGTTGAGTTGATGAGTTGAGTTGATGAGTTGATGAGTTGAGTTGATGAGTTGATGAGTTGAGTTGAGTTTTATCCAGTTTTATCCACTTTTTTCCACTTTTTTCCACTCCTTTTTCCACTTTTTTTCCCACCTTTTTCCCACATTTTCCCACATTTTCCCACATTTTTCCACTTTTTCCAATTTCTTCCACATTTTTCCACCTTTTTCCACCTTTTTCCACCTTTTTCCACCATAAAACTGGATAAAAGTGGAAAAAAGTGGAAAAAACTGGAAAGGTTTAGAAGCCATGGAGCAGAATTCGGTGGACGGCAGAGGGCCGGTGAAAGGTTTAGAAGCCATGGAGCAGAATTCGGTGGACGGCAGAGGGCCGGTGAAAGGTTTAGAAGCCATGGAGCAGAATTCGGTGGACGGCAGAGGGCCGGTGAAAGGTTTAGAAGCCATGGAGCAGAATTCGGTGGACGGCAGAGGGCCGGTGAAAGTTTTAGAAGCCATGGAGCAGAATTCGGTGGACGGCAGAGGGCCGTGAGTTGAGGAGTTGAGTTGATGAGTTGAGTTGATGAGTTGATGAGTTGAGTTGATGAGTTGATGAGTTGAGTTGAGTTTTATCCAGTTTTATCCAGTTTTTTCCACTTTTTTCCACTCCTTTTTCCACTTTTTTTCCCACCTTTTTCCCACATTTTCCAACATTTTCCCACATTTTTCCACTTTTTCCAATTTCTTCCACGTTTTTCCACCTTTTCCCACCTTTTTCCACCATAAAACTGGATAAAAGTGGAAAAAAGTGGAAAAAACTGGAAAGGTTTAGAAGCCATGGAGCAGAATTCGGTGGACGGCAGAGGGCCGGTGAAAGGTTTAGAAGCCATGGAGCAGAATTCGGTGGACGGCAGAGGGCCGGTGAAAGGTTTAGAAGCCATGGAGCAGAATTCGGTGGACGGCAGAGGGCCGGTGAAAGGTTTAGAAGGCATGGAGTAGAATTCGGTGGACGGCAGAGGGCCGGTGAAAGGTTTAGAAGCCATGGAGCAGAATTCGGTGGACGGAAGAGGGCCGTGAGTTGAGGAGTTGAGTTGATGAGTTGAGTTGATGAGTTGATGAGTTGAGTTGATGAGTTGATGAGTTGAGTTGAGTTATATCCAGTTTTATCCACTTTTTTCCACTTTTTTCCACTCCTTTTTCCACTTTTTTTCCCACCTTTTTCCCACATTTTCCCAAATTTTTCCACTTTTTCCACTTTTTCCAATTTCTTCCACGTTTTTCCACCTTTTCCCACCATAAAACTGGATAAAAGTGGAAAAAAGTGGAAAAAACTGGAAAGGTTTAGAAGCCATGGAGCAGAATTCGGTGGACGGCAGAGGGCCGGTGAAAGGTTTAGAAGCCATGGAGCAGAATTCGGTGGACGGCAGAGGGCCGGTGAAAGGTTTAGAAGCCATGGAGCAGAATTCGGTGGACGGCAGAGGGCCGGTGAAAGGTTTAGAAGCCATGGAGCAGAATTCGGTGGACGGCAGAGGGCCGGTGAAAGGTTTAGAAGCCATGGAGCAGAATTCGGTGGACGGCAGAGGGCCGGTGAAAGGTTTAGATGCCATGGAGCAGAATTCGGTGGACGGCAGAGGGCCGGTGAAAGGTTTAGAAGCCATGGAGCAGAATTCGGTGGACGGCAGAGGGCCGGTGAAAGGTTTAGAAGCCATGGAGCAGAATTCGGTGGACGGCAGAGGGCCGGTGAAAGGTTTAGAAGCCATGGAGCAGAATTCGGTGGACGGCAGAGGGCCGGTGAAAGGTTTAGAAGCCATGGAGCAGAATTCGGTGGACGGCAGAGGGCCGGTGAAAGGTTTAGAAGCCATGGAGCAGAATTCGGTGGACGGCAGAGGGCCGGTGAAAGGTTTAGAAGCCATGGAGCAGAATTCGGTGGACGGCAGAGGGCCGGTGAAAGGTTTAGAAGCCATGGAGCAGAATTCGGTGGACGGCAGAGGGCCGGTGAAAGGTTTAGAAGCCATGGAGCAGAATTCGGTGGACGGCAGAGGGCCGGTGAAAGGTTTAGAAGCCATGGAGCAGAATTCGGTGGACGGCAGAGGGCCGGTGAAAGGTTTAGAAGCCATGGAGCAGAATTCGGTGGACGGCAGAGGGCCGGTGAAAGGTTTAGAAGCCATGGAGCAGAATTCGGTGGACGGCAGAGGGCCGGTGAAAGGTTTAGAAGCCATGGAGCAGAATTCGGTGGACGGCAGAGGGCCGTGAGTTGAGGAGTTGAGTTGATGAGTTGAGTTGATGAGTTGATGAGTTGAGTTGATGAGTTGATGAGTTGAGTTGAGTTTTATCCAGTTTTATCCACTTTTTTCCACTTTTTTCCACTCCTTTTTCCACTTTTTTTCCCACCTTTTTCCCACATTTTCCCACATTTTCCCAAATGTTTCCACTTTTTCCAATTTCTTCCACGTTTTTCCACCTTTTCCCACCTTTTTCCACCATAAAACTGGATGAAAGTGGAAAAAACTGGAAAGGTTTAGAAGCCATGGAGCAGAATTCGGTGGACGGCAGAGGGCCGGTGAAAGGTTTAGAAGCCATGGAGCAGAATTCGGTGGACGGCAGAGGGCCGGTGAAAGGTTTAGAAGCCATGGAGCAGAATTCGGTGGACGGCAGAGGGCCGGTGAAAGGTTTAGAAGCCATGGAGCAGAATTCGGTGGACGGCAGAGGGCCGGTGAAAGGTTTAGAAGCCATGGAGCAGAATTCGGTGGACGGCAGAGGGCCGGTGAAAGGTTTAGATGCCATGGAGCAGAATTCGGTGGACGGCAGAGGGCCGGTGAAAGGTTTAGAAGCCATGGAGCAGAATTCGGTGGACGGCAGAGGGCCGGTGAAAGTTTTAGAAGCCATGGAGCAGAATTCGGTGGACGGCAGAGGGCCGGTGAAAGGTTTAGAAGCCATGGAGCAGAATTCGGTGGACGGCAGAGGGCCGTGAGTTGAGGAGTTGAGTTGATGAGTTGAGTTGATGAGTTGATGAGTTGAGTTGATGAGTTGATGAGTTGAGTTGAGTTTTATCCAGTTTTATCCACTTTTTTCCACTTTTTTCCACTCCTTTTTCCACTTTTTTTCCCACCTTTTTCCCACATTTTCCCACATTTTCCCACATTTTTCCACTTTTTCCAATTTCTTCCACATTTTTCCACCTTTTTCCACCTTTTTCCACCATAAAACTGGATAAAAGTGGAAAAAAGTGGAAAAAACTGGAAAGGTTTAGAAGCCATGGAGCAGAATTCGGTGGACGGCAGAGGGCCGGTGAAAGGTTTAGAAGCCATGGAGCAGAATTCGGTGGACGGCAGAGGGCCGGTGAAAGGTTTAGAAGGCATGGAGTAGAATTCGGTGGACGGCAGAGGGCCGGTGAAAGGTTTAGAAGCCATGGAGCAGAATTCGGTGGACGGAAGAGGGCCGTGAGTTGAGGAGTTGAGTTGATGAGTTGAGTTGATGAGTTGATGAGTTGAGTTGATGAGTTGATGAGTTGAGTTGAGTTATATCCAGTTTTATCCACTTTTTTCCACTTTTTTCCACTCCTTTTTCCACTTTTTTTCCCACCTTTTTCCCACATTTTCCCAAATTTTTCCACTTTTTCCACTTTTTCCAATTTCTTCCACGTTTTTCCACCTTTTCCCACCATAAAACTGGATAAAAGTGGAAAAAACTGGAAAAAACTGGAAAGGTTTAGAAGCCATGGAGCAGAATTCGGTGGACGGCAGAGGGCCGGTGAAAGGTTTAGAAGCCATGGAGCAGAATTCGGTGGACGGCAGAGGGCCGGTGAAAGGTTTAGAAGCCATGGAGCAGAATTCGGTGGACGGCAGAGGGCCGGTGAAAGGTTTAGAAGCCATGGAGCAGAATTCGGTGGACGGCAGAGGGCCGGTGAAAGGTTTAGAAGCCATGGAGCAGAATTCGGTGGACGGCAGAGGGCCGGTGAAAGGTTTAGATGCCATGGAGCAGAATTCGGTGGACGGCAGAGGGCCGGTGAAAGGTTTAGAAGCCATGGAGCAGAATTCGGTGGACGGCAGAGGGCCGGTGAAAGGTTTAGAAGCCATGGAGCAGAATTCGGTGGACGGCAGAGGGCCGGTGAAAGGTTTAGAAGCCATGGAGCAGAATTCGGTGGACGGCAGAGGGCCGGTGAAAGGTTTAGAAGCCATGGAGCAGAATTCGGTGGACGGCAGAGGGCCGGTGAAAGGTTTAGAAGCCATGGAGCAGAATTCGGTGGACGGCAGAGGGCCGGTGAAAGGTTTAGAAGCCATGGAGCAGAATTCGGTGGACGGCAGAGGGCCGGTGAAAGGTTTAGAAGCCATGGAGCAGAATTCGGTGGACGGCAGAGGGCCGGTGAAAGGTTTAGAAGCCATGGAGCAGAATTCGGTGGACGGCAGAGGGCCGGTGAAAGGTTTAGAAGCCATGGAGCAGAATTCGGTGGACGGCAGAGGGCCGGTGAAAGGTTTAGAAGCCATGGAGCAGAATTCGGTGGACGGCAGAGGGCCGGTGAAAGGTTTAGAAGCCATGGAGCAGAATTCGGTGGACGGCAGAGGGCCGTGAGTTGAGGAGTTGAGTTGATGAGTTGAGTTGATGAGTTGATGAGTTGAGTTGATGAGTTGATGAGTTGAGTTGAGTTTTATCCAGTTTTATCCAGTTTTTTCCACTTTTTTCCACTCCTTTTTCCACTTTTTTTCCCACCTTTTTCCCACATTTTCCCACATTTTCCCAAATGTTTCCACTTTTTCCAATTTCTTCCACGTTTTTCCACCTTTTCCCACCTTTTTCCACCATAAAACTGGATGAAAGTGGAAAAAACTGGAAAGGTTTAGAAGCCATGGAGCAGAATTCGGTGGACGGCAGAGGGCCGGTGAAAGGTTTAGAAGCCATGGAGCAGAATTCGGTGGACGGCAGAGGGCCGGTGAAAGGTTTAGAAGCCATGGAGCAGAATTCGGTGGACGGCAGAGGGCCGGTGAAAGGTTTAGAAGCCATGGAGCAGAATTCGGTGGACGGCAGAGGGCCGGTGAAAGGTTTAGAAGCCATGGAGCAGAATTCGGTGGACGGCAGAGGGCCGTGAGTTGAGGAGTTGAGTTGATGAGTTGAGTTGATGAGTTGATGAGTTGAGTTGATGAGTTGATGAGTTGAGTTGAGTTTTATCCAGTTTTATCCACTTTTTTCCACTTTTTTCCACTCCTTTTTCCACTTTTTTTCCCACCTTTTTCCCACATTTTCCCACATTTTCCCACATTTTTCCACTTTTTCCAATTTCTTCCACATTTTTCCACCTTTTTCCACCTTTTTCCACCATAAAACTGGATAAAAGTGGAAAAAAGTGGAAAAAACTGGAAAGGTTTAGAAGCCATGGAGCAGAATTCGGTGGACGGCAGAGGGCCGGTGAAAGGTTTAGAAGCCATGGAGCAGAATTCGGTGGACGGCAGAGGGCCGGTGAAAGGTTTAGAAGCCATGGAGCAGAATTCGGTGGACGGCAGAGGGCCGGTGAAAGGTTTAGAAGCCATGGAGCAGAATTCGGTGGACGGCAGAGGGCCGGTGAAAGTTTTAGAAGCCATGGAGCAGAATTCGGTGGACGGCAGAGGGCCGTGAGTTGAGGAGTTGAGTTGATGAGTTGAGTTGATGAGTTGATGAGTTGAGTTGATGAGTTGATGAGTTGAGTTGAGTTTTATCCAGTTTTATCCAGTTTTTTCCACTTTTTTCCACTCCTTTTTCCACTTTTTTTCCCACCTTTTTCCCACATTTTCCAACATTTTCCCACATTTTTCCACTTTTTCCAATTTCTTCCACGTTTTTCCACCTTTTCCCACCTTTTTCCACCATAAAACTGGATAAAAGTGGAAAAAAGTGGAAAAAACTGGAAAGGTTTAGAAGCCATGGAGCAGAATTCGGTGGACGGCAGAGGGCCGGTGAAAGGTTTAGAAGCCATGGAGCAGAATTCGGTGGACGGCAGAGGGCCGGTGAAAGGTTTAGAAGCCATGGAGCAGAATTCGGTGGACGGCAGAGGGCCGGTGAAAGGTTTAGAAGGCATGGAGTAGAATTCGGTGGACGGCAGAGGGCCGGTGAAAGGTTTAGAAGCCATGGAGCAGAATTCGGT
The DNA here is from genome assembly GCF_963971535.1 of Notolepis coatsorum. Lineage (NCBI taxonomy): Eukaryota > Metazoa > Chordata > Actinopteri > Aulopiformes > Paralepididae > Notolepis > Notolepis coatsorum. The sequence continues at coordinate 128,099 of NW_028173901.1, read as the reverse complement.
GGACGGAAGAGGGCCGTGAGTTGAGGAGTTGAGTTGATGAGTTGAGTTGATGAGTTGATGAGTTGAGTTGATGAGTTGATGAGTTGAGTTGAGTTATATCCAGTTTTATCCACTTTTTTCCACTTTTTTCCACTCCTTTTTCCACTTTTTTTCCCACCTTTTTCCCACATTTTCCCAAATTTTTCCACTTTTTCCACTTTTTCCAATTTCTTCCACGTTTTTCCACCTTTTCCCACCATAAAACTGGATAAAAGTGGAAAAAAGTGGAAAAAACTGGAAAGGTTTAGAAGCCATGGAGCAGAATTCGGTGGACGGCAGAGGGCCGGTGAAAGGTTTAGAAGCCATGGAGCAGAATTCGGTGGACGGCAGAGGGCCGGTGAAAGGTTTAGAAGCCATGGAGCAGAATTCGGTGGACGGCAGAGGGCCGGTGAAAGGTTTAGAAGCCATGGAGCAGAATTCGGTGGACGGCAGAGGGCCGGTGAAAGGTTTAGAAGCCATGGAGCAGAATTCGGTGGACGGCAGAGGGCCGGTGAAAGGTTTAGATGCCATGGAGCAGAATTCGGTGGACGGCAGAGGGCCGGTGAAAGGTTTAGAAGCCATGGAGCAGAATTCGGTGGACGGCAGAGGGCCGGTGAAAGGTTTAGAAGCCATGGAGCAGAATTCGGTGGACGGCAGAGGGCCGGTGAAAGGTTTAGAAGCCATGGAGCAGAATTCGGTGGACGGCAGAGGGCCGGTGAAAGGTTTAGAAGCCATGGAGCAGAATTCGGTGGACGGCAGAGGGCCGGTGAAAGGTTTAGAAGCCATGGAGCAGAATTCGGTGGACGGCAGAGGGCCGGTGAAAGGTTTAGAAGCCATGGAGCAGAATTCGGTGGACGGCAGAGGGCCGGTGAAAGGTTTAGAAGCCATGGAGCAGAATTCGGTGGACGGCAGAGGGCCGGTGAAAGGTTTAGAAGCCATGGAGCAGAATTCGGTGGACGGCAGAGGGCCGGTGAAAGGTTTAGAAGCCATGGAGCAGAATTCGGTGGACGGCAGAGGGCCGGTGAAAGGTTTAGAAGCCATGGAGCAGAATTCGGTGGACGGCAGAGGGCCGGTGAAAGGTTTAGAAGCCATGGAGCAGAATTCGGTGGACGGCAGAGGGCCGGTGAAAGGTTTAGAAGCCATGGACCAGAATTCGGTGGACGGCAGAGGGCCGTGAGTTGAGGAGTTGAGTTGATGAGTTGAGTTGATGAGTTGATGAGTTGAGTTGATGAGTTGATGAGTTGAGTTGAGTTTTATCCAGTTTTATCCACTTTTTTCCACTTTTTTCCACTCCTTTTTCCACTTTTTTTCCCACCTTTTTCCCACATTTTCCCACATTTTCCCAAATGTTTCCACTTTTTCCAATTTCTTCCACGTTTTTCCACCTTTTCCCACCTTTTTCCACCATAAAACTGGATGAAAGTGGAAAAAACTGGAAAGGTTTAGAAGCCATGGAGCAGAATTCGGTGGACGGCAGAGGGCCGGTGAAAGGTTTAGAAGCCATGGAGCAGAATTCGGTGGACGGCAGAGGGCCGGTGAAAGGTTTAGAAGCCATGGAGCAGAATTCGGTGGACGGCAGAGGGCCGGTGAAAGGTTTAGAAGCCATGGAGCAGAATTCGGTGGACGGCAGAGGGCCGGTGAAAGGTTTAGAAGCCATGGAGCAGAATTCGGTGGACGGCAGAGGGCCGGTGAAAGGTTTAGATGCCATGGAGCAGAATTCGGTGGACGGCAGAGGGCCGGTGAAAGGTTTAGAAGCCATGGAGCAGAATTCGGTGGACGGCAGAGGGCCGGTGAAAGTTTTAGAAGCCATGGAGCAGAATTCGGTGGACGGCAGAGGGCCGGTGAAAGGTTTAGAAGCCATGGAGCAGAATTCGGTGGACGGCAGAGGGCCGTGAGTTGAGGAGTTGAGTTGATGAGTTGAGTTGATGAGTTGATGAGTTGAGTTGATGAGTTGATGAGTTGAGTTGAGTTTTATCCAGTTTTATCCACTTTTTTCCACTTTTTTCCACTCCTTTTTCCACTTTTTTTCCCACCTTTTTCCCACATTTTCCCACATTTTCCCACATTTTTCCACTTTTTCCAATTTCTTCCACATTTTTCCACCTTTTTCCACCTTTTTCCACCATAAAACTGGATAAAAGTGGAAAAAAGTGGAAAAAACTGGAAAGGTTTAGAAGCCATGGAGCAGAATTCGGTGGACGGCAGAGGGCCGGTGAAAGGTTTAGAAGCCATGGAGCAGAATTCGGTGGACGGCAGAGGGCCGGTGAAAGGTTTAGAAGCCATGGAGCAGAATTCGGTGGACGGCAGAGGGCCGGTGAAAGGTTTAGAAGCCATGGAGCAGAATTCGGTGGACGGCAGAGGGCCGGTGAAAGTTTTAGAAGCCATGGAGCAGAATTCGGTGGACGGCAGAGGGCCGTGAGTTGAGGAGTTGAGTTGATGAGTTGAGTTGATGAGTTGATGAGTTGAGTTGATGAGTTGATGAGTTGAGTTGAGTTTTATCCAGTTTTATCCAGTTTTTTCCACTTTTTTCCACTCCTTTTTCCACTTTTTTTCCCACCTTTTTCCCACATTTTCCAACATTTTCCCACATTTTTCCACTTTTTCCAATTTCTTCCACGTTTTTCCACCTTTTCCCACCTTTTTCCACCATAAAACTGGATAAAAGTGGAAAAAAGTGGAAAAAACTGGAAAGGTTTAGAAGCCATGGAGCAGAATTCGGTGGACGGCAGAGGGCCGGTGAAAGGTTTAGAAGCCATGGAGCAGAATTCGGTGGACGGCAGAGGGCCGGTGAAAGGTTTAGAAGCCATGGAGCAGAATTCGGTGGACGGCAGAGGGCCGGTGAAAGGTTTAGAAGGCATGGAGTAGAATTCGGTGGACGGCAGAGGGCCGGTGAAAGGTTTAGAAGCCATGGAGCAGAATTCGGTGGACGGAAGAGGGCCGTGAGTTGAGGAGTTGAGTTGATGAGTTGAGTTGATGAGTTGATGAGTTGAGTTGATGAGTTGATGAGTTGAGTTGAGTTATATCCAGTTTTATCCACTTTTTTCCACTTTTTTCCACTCCTTTTTCCACTTTTTTTCCCACCTTTTTCCCACATTTTCCCAAATTTTTCCACTTTTTCCACTTTTTCCAATTTCTTCCACGTTTTTCCACCTTTTCCCACCATAAAACTGGATAAAAGTGGAAAAAACTGGAAAAAACTGGAAAGGTTTAGAAGCCATGGAGCAGAATTCGGTGGACGGCAGAGGGCCGGTGAAAGGTTTAGAAGCCATGGAGCAGAATTCGGTGGACGGCAGAGGGCCGGTGAAAGGTTTAGAAGCCATGGAGCAGAATTCGGTGGACGGCAGAGGGCCGGTGAAAGGTTTAGAAGCCATGGAGCAGAATTCGGTGGACGGCAGAGGGCCGGTGAAAGGTTTAGAAGCCATGGAGCAGAATTCGGTGGACGGCAGAGGGCCGGTGAAAGGTTTAGATGCCATGGAGCAGAATTCGGTGGACGGCAGAGGGCCGGTGAAAGGTTTAGAAGCCATGGAGCAGAATTCGGTGGACGGCAGAGGGCCGGTGAAAGGTTTAGAAGCCATGGAGCAGAATTCGGTGGACGGCAGAGGGCCGGTGAAAGGTTTAGAAGCCATGGAGCAGAATTCGGTGGACGGCAGAGGGCCGGTGAAAGGTTTAGAAGCCATGGAGCAGAATTCGGTGGACGGCAGAGGGCCGGTGAAAGGTTTAGAAGCCATGGAGCAGAATTCGGTGGACGGCAGAGGGCCGGTGAAAGGTTTAGAAGCCATGGAGCAGAATTCGGTGGACGGCAGAGGGCCGGTGAAAGGTTTAGAAGCCATGGAGCAGAATTCGGTGGACGGCAGAGGGCCGGTGAAAGGTTTAGAAGCCATGGAGCAGAATTCGGTGGACGGCAGAGGGCCGGTGAAAGGTTTAGAAGCCATGGAGCAGAATTCGGTGGACGGCAGAGGGCCGGTGAAAGGTTTAGAAGCCATGGAGCAGAATTCGGTGGACGGCAGAGGGCCGGTGAAAGGTTAAGAAGCCATGGAGCAGAATTCGGTGGACGGCAGAGGGCCGGTGAAAGGTTTAGAAGCCATGGAGCAGAATTCGGTGGACGGCAGAGGGCCGTGAGTTGAGGAGTTGAGTTGATGAGTTGAGTTGATGAGTTGATGAGTTGAGTTGATGAGTTGATGAGTTGAGTTGAGTTTTATCCAGTTTTATCCAGTTTTTTCCACTTTTTTCCACTCCTTTTTCCACTTTTTTTCCCACCTTTTTCCCACATTTTCCCACATTTTCCCAAATGTTTCCACTTTTTCCAATTTCTTCCACGTTTTTCCACCTTTTCCCACCTTTTTCCACCATAAAACTGGATGAAAGTGGAAAAAACTGGAAAGGTTTAGAAGCCATGGAGCAGAATTCGGTGGACGGCAGAGGGCCGGTGAAAGGTTTAGAAGCCATGGAGCAGAATTCGGTGGACGGCAGAGGGCCGGTGAAAGGTTTAGAAGCCATGGAGCAGAATTCGGTGGACGGCAGAGGGCCGGTGAAAGGTTTAGAAGCCATGGAGCAGAATTCGGTGGACGGCAGAGGGCCGGTGAAAGGTTTAGAAGCCATGGAGCAGAATTCGGTGGACGGCAGAGGGCCGTGAGTTGAGGAGTTGAGTTGATGAGTTGAGTTGATGAGTTGATGAGTTGAGTTGATGAGTTGATGAGTTGAGTTGAGTTTTATCCAGTTTTATCCACTTTTTTCCACTTTTTTCCACTCCTTTTTCCACTTTTTTTCCCACCTTTTTCCCACATTTCCCCACATTTTCCCACATTTTTCCACTTTTTCCAATTTCTTCCACATTTTTCCACCTTTTTCCACCTTTTTCCACCATAAAACTGGATAAAAGTGGAAAAAAGTGGAAAAAACTGGAAAGGTTTAGAAGCCATGGAGCAGAATTCGGTGGACGGCAGAGGGCCGGTGAAAGGTTTAGAAGCCATGGAGCAGAATTCGGTGGACGGCAGAGGGCCGGTGAAAGGTTTAGAAGCCATGGAGCAGAATTCGGTGGACGGCAGAGGGCCGGTGAAAGGTTTAGAAGCCATGGAGCAGAATTCGGTGGACGGCAGAGGGCCGGTGAAAGTTTTAGAAGCCATGGAGCAGAATTCGGTGGACGGCAGAGGGCCGTGAGTTGAGGAGTTGAGTTGATGAGTTGAGTTGATGAGTTGATGAGTTGAGTTGATGAGTTGATGAGTTGAGTTGAGTTTTATCCAGTTTTATCCAGTTTTTTCCACTTTTTTCCACTCCTTTTTCCACTTTTTTTCCCACCTTTTTCCCACATTTTCCAACATTTTCCCACATTTTTCCACTTTTTCCAATTTCTTCCACGTTTTTCCACCTTTTCCCACCTTTTTCCACCATAAAACTGGATAAAAGTGGAAAAAAGTGGAAAAAACTGGAAAGGTTTAGAAGCCATGGAGCAGAATTCGGTGGACGGCAGAGGGCCGGTGAAAGGTTTAGAAGCCATGGAGCAGAATTCGGTGGACGGCAGAGGGCCGGTGAAAGGTTTAGAAGCCATGGAGCAGAATTCGGTGGACGGCAGAGGGCCGGTGAAAGGTTTAGAAGGCATGGAGTAGAATTCGGTGGACGGCAGAGGGCCGGTGAAAGGTTTAGAAGCCATGGAGCAGAATTCGGTGGACGGAAGAGGGCCGTGAGTTGAGGAGTTGAGTTGATGAGTTGAGTTGATGAGTTGATGAGTTGAGTTGATGAGTTGATGAGTTGAGTTGAGTTATATCCAGTTTTATCCACTTTTTTCCACTTTTTTCCACTCCTTTTTCCACTTTTTTTCCCACCTTTTTCCCACATTTTCCCAAATTTTTCCACTTTTTCCACTTTTTCCAATTTCTTCCACGTTTTTCCACCTTTTCCCACCATAAAACTGGATAAAAGTGGAAAAAAGTGGAAAAAACTGGAAAGGTTTAGAAGCCATGGAGCAGAATTCGGTGGACGGCAGAGGGCCGGTGAAAGGTTTAGAAGCCATGGAGCAGAATTCGGTGGACGGCAGAGGGCCGGTGAAAGGTTTAGAAGCCATGGAGCAGAATTCGGTGGACGGCAGAGGGCCGGTGAAAGGTTTAGAAGCCATGGAGCAGAATTCGGTGGACGGCAGAGGGCCGGTGAAAGGTTTAGAAGCCATGGAGCAGAATTCGGTGGACGGCAGAGGGCCGGTGAAAGGTTTAGATGCCATGGAGCAGAATTCGGTGGACGGCAGAGGGCCGGTGAAAGGTTTAGAAGCCATGGAGCAGAATTCGGTGGACGGCAGAGGGCCGGTGAAAGGTTTAGAAGCCATGGAGCAGAATTCGGTGGACGGCAGAGGGCCGGTGAAAGGTTTAGAAGCCATGGAGCAGAATTCGGTGGACGGCAGAGGGCCGGTGAAAGGTTTAGAAGCCATGGAGCAGAATTCGGTGGACGGCAGAGGGCCGGTGAAAGGTTTAGAAGCCATGGAGCAGAATTCGGTGGACGGCAGAGGGCCGGTGAAAGGTTTAGAAGCCATGGAGCAGAATTCGGTGGACGGCAGAGGGCCGGTGAAAGGTTTAGAAGCCATGGAGCAGAATTCGGTGGACGGCAGAGGGCCGGTGAAAGGTTTAGAAGCCATGGAGCAGAATTCGGTGGACGGCAGAGGGCCGGTGAAAGGTTTAGAAGCCATGGAGCAGAATTCGGTGGACGGCAGAGGGCCGGTGAAAGGTTTAGAAGCCATGGAGCAGAATTCGGTGGACGGCAGAGGGCCGGTGAAAGGTTTAGAAGCCATGGAGCAGAATTCGGTGGACGGCAGAGGGCCGGTGAAAGGTTTAGAAGCCATGGAGCAGAATTCGGTGGACGGCAGAGGGCCGTGAGTTGAGGAGTTGAGTTGATGAGTTGAGTTGATGAGTTGATGAGTTGAGTTGATGAGTTGATGAGTTGAGTTGAGTTTTATCCAGTTTTATCCAGTTTTTTCCACTTTTTTCCACTCCTTTTTCCACTTTTTTTCCCACCTTTTTCCCACATTTTCCCACATTTTCCCAAATGTTTCCACTTTTTCCAATTTCTTCCACGTTTTTCCACCTTTTCCCACCTTTTTCCACCATAAAACTGGATGAAAGTGGAAAAAACTGGAAAGGTTTAGAAGCCATGGAGCAGAATTCGGTGGACGGCAGAGGGCCGGTGAAAGGTTTAGAAGCCATGGAGCAGAATTCGGTGGACGGCAGAGGGCCGGTGAAAGGTTTAGAAGCCATGGAGCAGAATTCGGTGGACGGCAGAGGGCCGGTGAAAGGTTTAGAAGGCATGGAGTAGAATTCGGTGGACGGCAGAGGGCCGGTGAAAGGTTTAGAAGCCATGGAGCAGAATTCGGTGGACGGAAGAGGGCCGTGAGTTGAGGAGTTGAGTTGATGAGTTGAGTTGATGAGTTGATGAGTTGAGTTGATGAGTTGATGAGTTGAGTTGAGTTATATCCAGTTTTATCCACTTTTTTCCACTTTTTTCCACTCCTTTTTCCACTTTTTTTCCCACCTTTTTCCCACATTTTCCCAAATTTTTCCACTTTTTCCACTTTTTCCAATTTCTTCCACGTTTTTCCACCTTTTCCCACCTTTTTCCACCATAAAACTGGATAAAAGTGGAAAAAAGTGGAAAAAACTGGAAAGGTTTAGAAGCCATGGAGCAGAATTCGGTGGACGGCAGAGGGCCGGTGAAAGGTTTAGAAGCCATGGAGCAGAATTCGGTGGACGGCAGAGGGCCGGTGAAAGGTTTAGAAGCCATGGAGCAGAATTCGGTGGACGGCAGAGGGCCGGTGAAAGGTTTAGAAGTCATGGAGCAGAATTCGGTGGACGGCAGAGGGCCGGTGAAAGGTTTAGATGCCATGGAGCAGAATTCGGTGGACGGCAGAGGGCCGGTGAAAGGTTTAGAAGCCATGGAGCAGAATTCGGTGGACGGCAGAGGGCCGGTGAAAGGTTTAGAAGCCATGGAGCAGAATTCGGTGGACGGCAGAGGGCTGGTGAAAGGTTTAGAAGCCATGGAGCAGAATTCGGTGGACGGCAGAGGGCCGGTGAAAGGTTTAGAAGCCATGGAGCAGAATTCGGTGGACGGCAGAGGGCCGGTGAAAGGTTTAGAAGCCATGGAGCAGAATTCGGTGGACGGCAGAGGGCCGGTGAAAGGTTTAGATGCCATGGAGCAGAATTCGGTGGACGGCAGAGGGCCGGTGAAAGGTTTAGAAGCCATGGAGCAGAATTCGGTGGACGGCAGAGGGCCGGTGAAAGGTTTAGAAGCCATGGAGCAGAATTCGGTGGACGGCAGAGGGCCGGTGAAAGGTTTAGAAGCCATGGAGCAGAATTCGGTGGACGGCAGAGGGCCGGTGAAAGGTTTAGAAGCCATGGAGCAGAATTCGGTGGACGGCAGAGGGCCGGTGAAAGTTTTAGAAGCCATGGAGCAGAATTCGGTGGACGGCAGAGGGCCGTGAGTTGAGGAGTTGAGTTGATGAGTTGAGTTGATGAGTTGATGAGTTGAGTTGATGAGTTGATGAGTTGAGTTGAGTTTTATCCAGTTTTATCCAGTTTTTTCCACTTTTTTCCACTCCTTTTTCCACTTTTTTTCCCACCTTTTTCCCACATTTTCCCACATTTTCCCAAATGTTTCCACTTTTTCCAATTTCTTCCACGTTTTTCCACCTTTTCCCACCTTTTTCCACCATAAAACTGGATGAAAGTGGAAAAAACTGGAAAGGTTTAGAAGCCATGGAGCAGAATTCGGTGGACGGCAGAGGGCCGGTGAAAGGTTTAGAAGCCATGGAGCAGAATTCGGTGGACGGCAGAGGGCCGGTGAAAGGTTTAGAAGCCATGGAGCAGAATTCGGTGGACGGCAGAGGGCCGGTGAAAGGTTTAGAAGGCATGGAGTAGAATTCGGTGGACGGCAGAGGGCCGGTGAAAGGTTTAGAAGCCATGGAGCAGAATTCGGTGGACGGAAGAGGGCCGTGAGTTGAGGAGTTGAGTTGATGAGTTGAGTTGATGAGTTGATGAGTTGAGTTGATGAGTTGATGAGTTGAGTTGAGTTATATCCAGTTTTATCCACTTTTTTCCACTTTTTTCCACTCCTTTTTCCACTTTTTTTCCCACCTTTTTCCCACATTTTCCCAAATTTTTCCACTTTTTCCACTTTTTCCAATTTCTTCCACGTTTTTCCACCTTTTCCCACCTTTTTCCACCATAAAACTGGATAAAAGTGGAAAAAAGTGGAAAAAACTGGAAAGGTTTAGAAGCCATGGAGCAGAATTCGGTGGACGGCAGAGGGCCGGTGAAAGGTTTAGAAGCCATGGAGCAGAATTCGGTGGACGGCAGAGGGCCGGTGAAAGGTTTAGAAGCCATGGAGCAGAATTCGGTGGACGGCAGAGGGCCGGTGAAAGGTTTAGAAGTCATGGAGCAGAATTCGGTGGACGGCAGAGGGCCGGTGAAAGGTTTAGATGCCATGGAGCAGAATTCGGTGGACGGCAGAGGGCCGGTGAAAGGTTTAGAAGCCATGGAGCAGAATTCGGTGGACGGCAGAGGGCCGGTGAAAGGTTTAGAAGCCATGGAGCAGAATTCGGTGGACGGCAGAGGGCTGGTGAAAGGTTTAGAAGCCATGGAGCAGAATTCGGTGGACGGCAGAGGGCCGGTGAAAGGTTTAGAAGCCATGGAGCAGAATTCGGTGGACGGCAGAGGGCCGGTGAAAGGTTTAGAAGCCATGGAGCAGAATTCGGTGGACGGCAGAGGGCCGGTGAAAGGTTTAGATGCCATGGAGCAGAATTCGGTGGACGGCAGAGGGCCGGTGAAAGGTTTAGAAGCCATGGAGCAGAATTCGGTGGACGGCAGAGGGCCGGTGAAAGGTTTAGAAGCCATGGAGCAGAATTCGGTGGACGGCAGAGGGCCGGTGAAAGGTTTAGAAGCCATGGAGCAGAATTCGGTGGACGGCAGAGGGCCGGTGAAAGGTTTAGAAGCCATGGAGCAGAATTCGGTGGACGGCAGAGGGCCGGTGAAAGGTTTAGATGCCATGGAGCAGAATTCGGTGGACGGCAGAGGGCCGGTGAAAGGTTTAGAAGCCATGGAGCAGAATTCGGTGGACGGCAGAGGGCCGGTGAAAGGTTTAGAAGCCATGGAGCAGAATTCGGTGGACGGCAGAGGGCCGGTGAAAGGTTTAGAAGCCATGGAGCAGAATTCGGTGGACGGCAGAGGGCCGTGAGTTGAGGAGTTGAGTTGATGAGTTGAGTTGATGAGTTGATGAGTTGAGTTGATGAGTTGATGAGTTGAGTTGAGTTTTATCCAGTTTTATCCAGTTTTTTCCACTTTTTTCCACTCCTTTTTCCACTCCTTTTTCCACTTTCTTTCCCACCTTTTTCCCACATTTTCCCACATTTTCCCAAATGTTTCCACTTTTTCCAATTTCTTCCACGTTTTTCCACCTTTTCCCACCTTTTTCCACCATAAAACTGGATGAAAGTGGAAAAAAGTGGAAAAAACTGGAAAGGTTTAGAAGCCATGGAGCAGAATTCGGTGGACGGCAGAGGGCCGGTGAAAGGTTTAGAAGCCATGGAGCAGAATTCGGTGGACGGCAGAGGGCCGGTGAAAGGTTTAGAAGCCATGGAGCAGAATTCGGTGGACGGCAGAGGGCCGGTGAAAGGTTTAGAAGGCATGGAGTAGAATTCGGTGGACGGCAGAGGGCCGGTGAAAGGTTTAGAAGCCATGGAGCAGAATTCGGTGGACGGAAGAGGGCCGTGAGTTGAGGAGTTGAGTTGATGAGTTGAGTTGATGAGTTGATGAGTTGAGTTGATGAGTTGATGAGTTGAGTTGAGTTATATCCAGTTTTATCCACTTTTTTCCACTTTTTTCCACTCCTTTTTCCACTTTTTTTCCCACCTTTTTCCCACATTTTCACCAATTTTTTCACTTTTTCCACTTTTTCCAATTTCTTCCACGTTTTTCCACCTTTTCCCACCTTTTTCCACCATAAAACTGGATAAAAGTGGAAAAAAGTGGAAAAAAGTGGAAAGGTTTAGAAGCCATGGAGCAGAATTCGGTGGACGGCAGAGGGCCGGTGAAAGGTTTAGAAGCCATGGAGCAGAATTCGGTGGACGGCAGAGGGCCGGTGAAAGGTTTAGAAGCCATGGAGCAGAATTCGGTGGACGGCAGAGGGCCGGTGAAAGGTTTAGAAGCCATGGAGCAGAATTCGGTGGACGGCAGAGGGCCGGTGAAAGGTTTAGATGCCATGGAGCAGAATTCGGTGGACGGCAGAGGGCCGGTGAAAGGTTTAGAAGCCATGGAGCAGAATTCGGTGGACGGCAGAGGGCCGGTGAAAGGTTTAGAAGCCATGGAGCAGAATTCGGTGGACGGCAGAGGGCCGGTGAAAGGTTTAGAAGCCATGGAGCAGAATTCGGTGGACGGCAGAGGGCCGGTGAAAGGTTTAGAAGCCATGGAGCAGAATTCGGTGGACGGCAGAGGGCCGGTGAAAGGTTTAGAAGCCATGGAGCAGAATTCGGTGGACGGCAGAGGGCCGGTGAAAGGTTTAGATGCCATGGAGCAGAATTCGGTGGACGGCAGAGGGCCGGTGAAAGGTTTAGAAGCCATGGAGCAGAATTCGGTGGACGGCAGAGGGCCGGTGAAAGGTTTAGAAGCCATGGAGCAGAATTCGGTGGACGGCAGAGGGCCGGTGAAAGGTTTAGAAGCCATGGAGCAGAATTCGGTGGACGGCAGAGGGCCGGTGAAAGGTTTAGATGCCATGGAGCAGAATTCGGTGGACGGCAGAGGGCCGGTGAAAGGTTTAGAAGCCATGGAGCAGAATTCGGTGGACGGCAGAGGGCCGGTGAAAGGTTTAGAAGCCATGGAGCAGAATTCGGTGGACGGCAGAGGGCCGGTGAAAGGTTTAGAAGCCATGGAGCAGAATTCGGTGGACGGCAGAGGGCCGGTGAAAGGTTTAGAAGCCATGGAGCAGAATTCGGTGGACGGCAGAGGGCCGGTGAAAGGTTTAGAAGCCATGGAGCAGAATTCGGTGGACGGCAGAGGGCCGGTGAAAGGTTTAGATGCCATGGAGCAGAATTCGGTGGACGGCAGAGGGCCGGTGAAAGGTTTAGAAGCCATGGAGCAGAATTCGGTGGACGGCAGAGGGCCGGTGAAAGGTTTAGAAGCCATGGAGCAGAATTCGGTGGACGGCAGAGGGCCGGTGAAAGGTTTAGAAGCCATGGAGCAGAATTCGGTGGACGGCAGAGGGCCGGTGAAAGGTTTAGATGCCATGGAGCAGAATTCGGTGGACGGCAGAGGGCCGGTGAAAGGTTTAGAAGCCATGGAGCAGAATTCGGTGGACGGCAGAGGGCCGGTGAAAGGTTTAGAAGCCATGGAGCAGAATTCGGTGGACGGCAGAGGGCCGGTGAAAGGTTTAGAAGCCATGGAGCAGAATTCGGTGGACGGCAGAGGGCCGGTGAAAGGTTTAGAAGCCATGGAGCAGAATTCGGTGGACGGCAGAGGGCCGGTGAAAGGTTTAGAAGCCATGGAGCAGAATTCGGTGGACGGCAGAGGGCCGGTGAAAGGTTTAGATGCCATGGAGCAGAATTCGGTGGACGGCAGAGGGCCGGTGAAAGGTTTAGAAGCCATGGAGCAGAATTCGGTGGACGGCAGAGGGCCGGTGAAAGGTTTAGAAGCCATGGAGCAGAATTCGGTGGACGGCAGAGGGCCGGTGAAAGGTTTAGAAGCCATGGAGCAGAATTCGGTGGACGGCAGAGGGCCGGTGAAAGGTTTAGAAGCCATGGAGCAGAATTCGGTGGACGGCAGAGGGCCGGTGAAAGGTTTAGAAGCCATGGAGCAGAATTCGGTGGACGGCAGAGGGCCGGTGAAAGGTTTAGAAGCCATGGAGCAGAATTCGGTGGACGGCAGAGGGCCGGTGAAAGGTTTAGATGCCATGGAGCAGAATTCGGTGGACGGCAGAGGGCCGGTGAAAGGTTTAGAAGCCATGGAGCAGAATTCGGTGGACGGCAGAGGGCCGGTGAAAGGTTTAGAAGCCATGGAGCAGAATTCGGTGGACGGCAGAGGGCCGGTGAAAGGTTTAGAAGCCATGGAGCAGAATTCGGTGGACGGCAGAGGGCCGTGAGTTGAGGAGTTGAGTTGATGAGTTGAGTTGATGAGTTGATGAGTTGAGTTGATGAGTTGATGAGTTGAGTTGAGTTTTATCCAGTTTTATCCAGTTTTTTCCACTTTTTTCCACTCCTTTTTCCACTCCTTTTTCCACTTTCTTTCCCACCTTTTTCCCAAATTTTCCCACATTTTCCCAAATGTTTCCACTTTTTCCAATTTCTTCCACGTTTTTCCACCTTTTCCCACCTTTTTCCACCATAAAACTGGATGAAAGTGGAAAAAAGTGGAAAAAACTGGAAAGGTTTAGAAGCCATGGAGCAGAATTCGGTGGACGGCAGAGGGCCGGTGAAAGGTTTAGAAGCCATGGAGCAGAATTCGGTGGACGGCAGAGGGCCGGTGAAAGGTTTAGAAGCCATGGAGCAGAATTCGGTGGACGGCAGAGGGCCGGTGAAAGGTTTAGAAGGCATGGAGTAGAATTCGGTGGACGGCAGAGGGCCGGTGAAAGGTTTAGAAGCCATGGAGCAGAATTCGGTGGACGGAAGAGGGCCGTGAGTTGAGGAGTTGAGTTGATGAGTTGAGTTGATGAGTTGATGAGTTGAGTTGATGAGTTGATGAGTTGAGTTGAGTTATATCCAGTTTTATCCACTTTTTTCCACTTTTTTCCACTCCTTTTTCCACTTTTTTTCCCACCTTTTTCCCACATTTTCACCAATTTTTTCACTTTTTCCACTTTTTCCAATTTCTTCCACGTTTTTCCACCTTTTCCCACCTTTTTCCACCATAAAACTGGATAAAAGTGGAAAAAAGTGGAAAAAAGTGGAAAGGTTTAGAAGCCATGGAGCAGAATTCGGTGGACGGCAGAGGGCCGGTGAAAGGTTTAGAAGCCATGGAGCAGAATTCGGTGGACGGCAGAGGGCCGGTGAAAGGTTTAGAAGCCATGGAGCAGAATTCGGTGGACGGCAGAGGGCCGGTGAAAGGTTTAGAAGCCATGGAGCAGAATTCGGTGGACGGCAGAGGGCCGGTGAAAGGTTTAGATGCCATGGAGCAGAATTCGGTGGACGGCAGAGGGCCGGTGAAAGGTTTAGAAGCCATGGAGCAGAATTCGGTGGACGGCAGAGGGCCGGTGAAAGGTTTAGAAGCCATGGAGCAGAATTCGGTGGACGGCAGAGGGCCGGTGAAAGGTTTAGAAGCCATGGAGCAGAATTCGGTGGACGGCAGAGGGCCGGTGAAAGGTTTAGAAGCCATGGAGCAGAATTCGGTGGACGGCAGAGGGCCGGTGAAAGGTTTAGAAGCCATGGAGCAGAATTCGGTGGACGGCAGAGGGCCGGTGAAAGGTTTAGATGCCATGGAGCAGAATTCGGTGGACGGCAGAGGGCCGGTGAAAGGTTTAGAAGCCATGGAGCAGAATTCGGTGGACGGCAGAGGGCCGGTGAAAGGTTTAGAAGCCATGGAGCAGAATTCGGTGGACGGCAGAGGGCCGGTGAAAGGTTTAGAAGCCATGGAGCAGAATTCGGTGGACGGCAGAGGGCCGGTGAAAGGTTTAGATGCCATGGAGCAGAATTCGGTGGACGGCAGAGGGCCGGTGAAAGGTTTAGAAGCCATGGAGCAGAATTCGGTGGACGGCAGAGGGCCGGTGAAAGGTTTAGAAGCCATGGAGCAGAATTCGGTGGACGGCAGAGGGCCGGTGAAAGGTTTAGAAGCCATGGAGCAGAATTCGGTGGACGGCAGAGGGCCGGTGAAAGGTTTAGAAGCCATGGAGCAGAATTCGGTGGACGGCAGAGGGCCGGTGAAAGGTTTAGAAGCCATGGAGCAGAATTCGGTGGACGGCAGAGGGCCGGTGAAAGGTTTAGATGCCATGGAGCAGAATTCGGTGGACGGCAGAGGGCCGGTGAAAGGTTTAGAAGCCATGGAGCAGAATTCGGTGGACGGCAGAGGGCCGGTGAAAGGTTTAGAAGCCATGGAGCAGAATTCGGTGGACGGCAGAGGGCCGGTGAAAGGTTTAGAAGCCATGGAGCAGAATTCGGTGGACGGCAGAGGGCCGGTGAAAGGTTTAGATGCCATGGAGCAGAATTCGGTGGACGGCAGAGGGCCGGTGAAAGGTTTAGAAGCCATGGAGCAGAATTCGGTGGACGGCAGAGGGCCGGTGAAAGGTTTAGAAGCCATGGAGCAGAATTCGGTGGACGGCAGAGGGCCGGTGAAAGGTTTAGAAGCCATGGAGCAGAATTCGGTGGACGGCAGAGGGCCGTGAGTTGAGGAGTTGAGTTGATGAGTTGAGTTGATGAGTTGATGAGTTGAGTTGATGAGTTGATGAGTTGAGTTGAGTTTTATCCAGTTTTATCCAGTTTTTTCCACTTTTTTCCACTCCTTTTTCCACTCCTTTTTCCACTTTCTTTCCCACCTTTTTCCCACATTTTCCCACATTTTCCCAAATGTTTCCACTTTTTCCAATTTCTTCCACGTTTTTCCACCTTTTCCCACCTTTTTCCACCATAAAACTGGATGAAAGTGGAAAAAAGTGGAAAAAACTGGAAAGGTTTAGAAGCCATGGAGCAGAATTCGGTGGACGGCAGAGGGCCGGTGAAAGGTTTAGAAGCCATGGAGCAGAATTCGGTGGACGGCAGAGGGCCGGTGAAAGGTTTAGAAGCCATGGAGCAGAATTCGGTGGACGGCAGAGGGCCGGTGAAAGGTTTAGAAGGCATGGAGTAGAATTCGGTGGACGGCAGAGGGCCGGTGAAAGGTTTAGAAGCCATGGAGCAGAATTCGGTGGACGGAAGAGGGCCGTGAGTTGAGGAGTTGAGTTGATGAGTTGAGTTGATGAGTTGATGAGTTGAGTTGATGAGTTGATGAGTTGAGTTGAGTTATATCCAGTTTTATCCACTTTTTTCCACTTTTTTCCACTCCTTTTTCCACTTTTTTTCCCACCTTTTTCCCACATTTTCCCAAATTTTTTCACTTTTTCCACTTTTTCCAATTTCTTCCACGTTTTTCCACCTTTTCCCACCTTTTTCCACCATAAAACTGGATAAAAGTGGAAAAAAGTGGAAAAAACTGGAAAGGTTTAGAAGCCATGGAGCAGAATTCGGTGGACGGCAGAGGGCCGGTGAAAGGTTTAGAAGCCATGGAGCAGAATTCGGTGGACGGCAGAGGGCCGGTGAAAGGTTTAGAAGCCATGGAGCAGAATTCGGTGGACGGCAGAGGGCCGGTGAAAGGTTTAGAAGCCATGGAGCAGAATTCGGTGGACGGCAGAGGGCCGGTGAAAGGTTTAGATGCCATGGAGCAGAATTCGGTGGACGGCAGAGGGCCGGTGAAAGGTTTAGAAGCCATGGAGCAGAATTCGGTGGACGGCAGAGGGCCGGTGAAAGGTTTAGAAGCCATGGAGCAGAATTCGGTGGACGGCAGAGGGCCGGTGAAAGGTTTAGAAGCCATGGAGCAGAATTCGGTGGACGGCAGAGGGCCGGTGAAAGGTTTAGAAGCCATGGAGCAGAATTCGGTGGACGGCAGAGGGCCGGTGAAAGGTTTAGAAGCCATGGAGCAGAATTCGGTGGACGGCAGAGGGCCGGTGAAAGGTTTAGATGCCATGGAGCAGAATTCGGTGGACGGCAGAGGGCCGGTGAAAGGTTTAGAAGCCATGGAGCAGAATTCGGTGGACGGCAGAGGGCCGGTGAAAGGTTTAGAAGCCATGGAGCAGAATTCGGTGGACGGCAGAGGGCCGGTGAAAGGTTTAGAAGCCATGGAGCAGAATTCGGTGGACGGCAGAGGGCCGGTGAAAGGTTTAGAAGCCATGGAGCAGAATTCGGTGGACGGCAGAGGGCCGGTGAAAGGTTTAGATGCCATGGAGCAGAATTCGGTGGACGGCAGAGGGCCGGTGAAAGGTTTAGAAGCCATGGAGCAGAATTCGGTGGACGGCAGAGGGCCGTGAGTTGAGGAGTTGAGTTGATGAGTTGAGTTGATGAGTTGATGAGTTGAGTTGAGTTGATGAGTTGAGTTGAGTTTTATCCAGTTTTATCCAGTTTTTTCCAGTTTTTTCCACTCCTTTTTCCACTTTTTTTCCCACCTTTTTCCCACATTTTCCCACATTTTTCCACCTTTTCCCACCTTTTTCCACCATAAAACTGGATAAAGTGGAAAAAAGTGGAAAAAACTGGAAAGGTTTAGAAGCCATGGAGCAGAATTCGGTGGACGGCAGAGGGCCGGTGAAAGGTTTAGAAGCCATGGAGCAGAATTCGGTGGACGGCAGAGGGCCGGTGAAAGGTTTAGAAGCCATGGAGCAGAATTCGGTGGACGGCAGAGGGCCGGTGAAAGGTTTAGAAGCCATGGAGCAGAATTCGGTGGACGGCAGAGGGCCGGTGAAAGGTTTAGAAGCCATGGAGCAGAATTCGGTGGACGGAAGAGGGCCGTGAGTTGAGGAGTTGAGTTGATGAGTTGAGTTGATGAGTTGATGAGTTGAGTTGATGAGTTGATGAGTTGAGTTGAGTTATATCCAGTTTTATCCACTTTTTTCCACTTTTTTCCACTCCTTTTTCCACTTTTTTTCCCACCTTTTTCCCACATTTTCCCAAATTTTTTCACTTTTTCCACTTTTTCCAATTTCTTCCACGTTTTTCCACCTTTTCCCACCTTTTTCCACCATAAAACTGGATAAAAGTGGAAAAAAGTGGAAAAAACTGGAAAGGTTTAGAAGCCATGGAGCAGAATTCGGTGGACGGCAGAGGGCCGGTGAAAGGTTTAGAAGCCATGGAGCAGAATTCGGTGGACGGCAGAGGGCCGGTGAAAGGTTTAGAAGCCATGGAGCAGAATTCGGTGGACGGCAGAGGGCCGGTGAAAGGTTTAGAAGCCATGGAGCAGAATTCGGTGGACGGCAGAGGGCCGGTGAAAGGTTTAGATGCCATGGAGCAGAATTCGGTGGACGGCAGAGGGCCGGTGAAAGGTTTAGAAGCCATGGAGCAGAATTCGGTGGACGGCAGAGGGCCGGTGA
This sequence comes from Notolepis coatsorum, assembly GCF_963971535.1. Classification (NCBI taxonomy): domain Eukaryota; kingdom Metazoa; phylum Chordata; class Actinopteri; order Aulopiformes; family Paralepididae; genus Notolepis; species Notolepis coatsorum. The sequence goes on along the minus strand of NW_028173901.1, from coordinate 110,021 downwards.
AAGGTTTAGAAGCCATGGAGCAGAATTCGGTGGACGGCAGAGGGCCGGTGAAAGGTTTAGAAGCCATGGAGCAGAATTCGGTGGACGGCAGAGGGCCGGTGAAAGGTTTAGAAGCCATGGAGCAGAATTCGGTGGACGGCAGAGGGCCGGTGAAAGGTTTAGAAGCCATGGAGCAGAATTCGGTGGACGGCAGAGGGCCGGTGAAAGGTTTAGATGCCATGGAGCAGAATTCGGTGGACGGCAGAGGGCCGGTGAAAGGTTTAGAAGCCATGGAGCAGAATTCGGTGGACGGCAGAGGGCCGGTGAAAGGTTTAGAAGCCATGGAGCAGAATTCGGTGGACGGCAGAGGGCCGGTGAAAGGTTTAGAAGCCATGGAGCAGAATTCGGTGGACGGCAGAGGGCCGGTGAAAGGTTTAGAAGCCATGGAGCAGAATTCGGTGGACGGCAGAGGGCCGGTGAAAGGTTTAGATGCCATGGAGCAGAATTCGGTGGACGGCAGAGGGCCGGTGAAAGGTTTAGAAGCCATGGAGCAGAATTCGGTGGACGGCAGAGGGCCGTGAGTTGAGGAGTTGAGTTGATGAGTTGAGTTGATGAGTTGATGAGTTGAGTTGAGTTGATGAGTTGAGTTGAGTTTTATCCAGTTTTATCCAGTTTTTTCCAGTTTTTTCCACTCCTTTTTCCACTTTTTTTCCCACCTTTTTCCCACATTTTCCCACATTTTTCCACCTTTTCCCACCTTTTTCCACCATAAAACTGGATAAAGTGGAAAAAAGTGGAAAAAACTGGAAAGGTTTAGAAGCCATGGAGCAGAATTCGGTGGACGGCAGAGGGCCGGTGAAAGGTTTAGAAGCCATGGAGCAGAATTCGGTGGACGGCAGAGGGCCGGTGAAAGGTTTAGAAGCCATGGAGCAGAATTCGGTGGACGGCAGAGGGCCGGTGAAAGGTTTAGAAGCCATGGAGCAGAATTCGGTGGACGGCAGAGGGCCGGTGAAAGGTTTAGAAGCCATGGAGTAGAATTCGGTGGACGGCAGAGGGCCGGTGAAAGGTTTAGAAGCCATGGAGCAGAATTCGGTGGACGGCAGAGGGCCGGTGAAAGGTTTAGAAGCCATGGAGCAGAATTCGGTGGACGGCAGAGGGCCGTGAGTTGAGGAGTTGAGTTGATGAGTTGAGTTGATGAGTTGATGAGTTGATGAGTTGATGAGTTGAGTTGAGTTATATCCAGTTTTATCCACTTTTTTCCATTTTTTTCCACTCCTTTTTCCACTTTTTTTCCCACCTTTTTCCCACATTTTCCCAAATTTTTCCACTTTTTCCACTTTTTCCAATTTCTTCCACGTTTTTCCACCTTTTCCCACCTTTTTCCACCATAAAACTGGATAAAAGTGGAAAAAAGTGGAAAAAACTGGAAAGGTTTAGAAGCCATGGAGCAGAATTCGGTGGACGGCAGAGGGCCGGTGAAAGGTTTAGAAGCCATGGAGCAGAATTCGGTGGACGGCAGAGGGCCGGTGAAAGGTTTAGAAGCCATGGAGCAGAATTCGGTGGACGGCAGAGGGCCGGTGAAAGGTTTAGAAGCCATGGAGCAGAATTCGGTGGACGGCAGAGGGCCGGTGAAAGGTTTAGAAGCCATGGAGCAGAATTCGGTGGACGGCAGAGGGCCGTGAGTTGAGGAGTTGAGTTGATGAGTTGAGTTGATGAGTTGATGAGTTGAGTTGATGAGTTGATGAGTTGAGTTGAGTTATATCCAGTTTTATCCAGTTTTTTCCAGTTTTTTCCACTCCTTTTTCCACTTTTTTCCCACCTTTTTCCCACATTTTCCCAAATTTTTTCACTTTTTCCACTTTTTCCAATTTCTTCCACGTTTTTCCACCTTTTCCCACCTTTTTCCACCATAAAACTGGATAAAAGTGGAAAAAAGTGGAAAAAACTGGAAAGGTTTAGAAGCCATGGAGCAGAATTCGGTGGACGGCAGAGGGCCGTGAGTTGAGGAGTTGAGTTGATGAGTTGAGTTGATGAGTTGATGAGTTGAGTTGATGAGTTGATGAGTTGAGTTGAGTTTTATCCAGTTTTATCCACTTTTTTCCACTTTTTTCCACTCCTTTTTCCACTTTTTTTCCCACCTTTTTCCCACATTTTCCCACATTTTTCCACCTTTTCCCACCTTTTTCCACCATAAAACTGGATAAAAGTGGAAAAAAGTGGAAAAAACTGGAAAGGTTTAGAAGCCATGGAGCAGAATTCGGTGGACGGCAGAGGGCCGGTGAAAGGTTTAGAAGCCATGGAGCAGAATTCGGTGGACGGCAGAGGGCCGGTGAAAGGTTTAGAAACCATGGAGCAGAATTCGGTGGACGGCAGAGGGCCGGTGAAAGGTTTAGAAGCCATGGAGCAGAATTCGGTGGACGGCAGAGGGCCGGTGAAAGGTTTAGAAGCCATGGAGCAGAATTCGGTGGACGGCAGAGGGCCGGTGAAAGGTTTAGAAGCCATGGAGCAGAATTCGGTGGACGGCAGAGGGCCGGTGAAAGGTTTAGAAGCCATGGAGCAGAATTCGGTGGACGGCAGAGGGCCGGTGAAAGGTTTAGAAGCCATGGAGCAGAATTCGGTGGACGACAGAGGGCCGGTGAAAGGTTTAGAAGCCATGGAGCAGAATTCGGTGGACGGCAGAGGGCCGGTGAAAGGTTTAGAAGCCATGGAGTAGAATTCGGTGGACGGCAGAGGGCCGGTGAAAGGTTTAGAAGCCATGGAGCAGAATTCGGTGGACGGCAGAGGGCCGGTGAAAGGTTTAGAAGCCATGGAGCAGAATTCGGTGGACGGCAGAGGGCCGTGAGTTGAGGAGTTGAGTTGATGAGTTGAGTTGATGAGTTGATGAGTTGAGTTGATGAGTTGATGAGTTGAGTTGAGTTATATCCAGTTTTATCCACTTTTTTCCACTTTTTTCCACTCCTTTTTCCACTTTTTTTCCCACCTTTTTCCCACATTTTCCCAAATTTTTCCACTTTTTCCACTTTTTCCAATTTCTTCCACATTTTCCACCATAAAACTGGATAAAAGTGGAAAAAAGTGGAAAAAAACTGGAAAGGTTTAGAAGCCATGGAGCAGAATTCGGTGGACGGCAGAGGGCCGGTGAAAGGTTTAGAAGCCATGGAGCAGAATTCGGTGGACGGCAGAGGGCCGGTGAAAGGTTTAGAAGCCATGGAGCAGAATTCGGTGGACGGCAGAGGGCCGGTGAAAGGTTTAGAAGCCATGGAGCAGAATTCGGTGGACGGCAGAGGGCCGGTGAAAGGTTTAGAAGCCATGGAGCAGAATTCGGTGGACGGCAGAGGGCCGTGAGTTGAGGAGTTGAGTTGATGAGTTGAGTTGATGAGTTGATGAGTTGAGTTGATGAGTTGATGAGTTGAGTTGAGTTATATCCAGTTTTATCCAGTTTTTTCCAGTTTTTTCCACTCCTTTTTCCACTTTTTTTCCCACCTTTTTCCCACATTTTCCCACATTTTTCCACTTTTTCCACTTTTTCCAATTTCTTCCACGTTTTTCCACCTTTTCCCACCTTTTTCCACCATAAAACTGGATAAAAGTGGAAAAAAGTGGAAAAAACTGGAAAGGTTTAGAAGCCATGGAGCAGAATTCGGTGGACGGCAGAGGGCCGTGAGTTGAGGAGTTGAGTTGATGAGTTGAGTTGATGAGTTGATGAGTTGAGTTGATGAGTTGATGAGTTGAGTTGAGTTTTATCCAGTTTTATCCACTTTTTTCCACTTTTTTCCACTCCTTTTTCCACTTTTTTTCCCACCTTTTTCCCACATTTTCCCACATTTTTCCACCTTTTCCCACCTTTTTCCACCATAAAACTGGATAAAAGTGGAAAAAAGTGGAAAAAACTGGAAAGGTTTAGAAGCCATGGAGCAGAATTCGGTGGACGGCAGAGGGCCGGTGAAAGGTTTAGAAGCCATGGAGCAGAATTCGGTGGACGGCAGAGGGCCGGTGAAAGGTTTAGAAACCATGGAGCAGAATTCGGTGGACGGCAGAGGGCCGGTGAAAGGTTTAGAAGCCATGGAGCAGAATTCGGTGGACGGCAGAGGGCCGGTGAAAGGTTTAGAAGCCATGGAGCAGAATTCGGTGGACGGCAGAGGGCCGGTGAAAGGTTTAGAAGCCATGGAGCAGAATTCGGTGGACGGCAGATGGCCGGTGAAAGGTTTAGAAGCCATGGAGCAGAATTCGGTGGACGGCAGAGGGCCGGTGAAAGGTTTAGAAGCCATGGAGCAGAATTCGGTGGACGACAGAGGGCCGGTGAAAGGTTTAGAAGCCATGGAGCAGAATTCGGTGGACGGCAGAGGGCCGGTGAAAGGTTTAGAAGCCATGGAGTAGAATTCGGTGGACGGCAGAGGGCCGGTGAAAGGTTTAGAAGCCATGGAGCAGAATTCGGTGGACGGCAGAGGGCCGGTGAAAGGTTTAGAAGCCATGGAGCAGAATTCGGTGGACGGCAGAGGGCCGTGAGTTGAGGAGTTGAGTTGATGAGTTGAGTTGATGAGTTGATGAGTTGAGTTGATGAGTTGAGTTGAGTTATATCCAGTTTTATCCAGTTTTTTCCAGTTTTTTCCACTCCTTTTTCCACTTTTTTTCCCACCTTTTTCCCACATTTTCCCAAATTTTTCCACTTTTCCCACTTTTTCCAATTTCTTCCACATTTTTCCACCATAAAACTGGATAAAAGTGGAAAAAAGTGGAAAAAACTGGAAAGGTTTAGAAGCCATGGAGCAGAATTCGGTGGACGGCAGAGGGCCGGTGAAAGGTTTAGAAGCCATGGAGCAGAATTCGGTGGACGGCAGAGGGCCGGTGAAAGGTTTAGAAGCCATGGAGCAGAATTCGGTGGACGGCAGAGGGCCGGTGAAAGGTTTAGAAGCCATGGAGCAGAATTCGGTGGACGGCAGAGGGCCGGTGAAAGGTTTAGAAGCCATGGAGCAGAATTCGGTGGACGGCAGAGGGCCGTGAGTTGAGGAGTTGAGTTGATGAGTTGAGTTGATGAGTTGATGAGTTGAGTTGATGAGTTGATGAGTTGAGTTGAGTTATATCCAGTTTTATCCAGTTTTTTCCAGTTTTTTCCACTCCTTTTTCCACTTTTTTTCCCACCTTTTTCCCACATTTTCCCACATTTTTCCACTTTTTCCACTTTTTCCAATTTCTTCCACGTTTTTCCACCTTTTCCCACCTTTTTCCACCATAAAACTGGATAAAAGTGGAAAAAAGTGGAAAAAACTGGAAAGGTTTAGAAGCCATGGAGCAGAATTCGGTGGACGGCAGAGGGCCGGTGAAAGGTTTAGAAGCCATGGAGCAGAATTTGGTGGACGGCAGAGGGCCGGTGAAAGGTTTAGAAGCCATGGAGCAGAATTCGGTGGACGGCAGAGGGCCGGTGAAAGGTTTAGAAGCCATGGAGCAGAATTCGGTGGACGGCAGAGGGCCGGTGAAAGGTTTAGAAGCCATGGAGCAGAATTCGGTGGACGGCAGAGGGCCGGTGAAAGGTTTAGAAGCCATGGAGCAGAATTCGGTGGACGGCAGAGGGCCGGTGAAAGGTTTAGAAGCCATGGAGCAGAATTCGGTGGACGGCAGAGGGCCGGTGAAAGGTTTAGAAGCCATGGAGCAGAATTCGGTGGACGGCAGAGGGCCGGTGAAAGGTTTAGATGCCATGGAGCAGAATTCGGTGGACGGCAGAGGGCCGGTGAAAGGTTTAGAAGCCATGGAGCAGAATTCGGTGGACGGCAGAGGGCCGGTGAAAGGTTTAGAAGCCATGGAGCAGAATTCGGTGGACGGCAGAGGGCCGTGAGTTGAGGAGTTGAGTTGATGAGTTGAGTTGATGAGTTGATGAGTTGAGTTGGTGAGTTGATGAGTTGAGTTGAGTTATATCCAGTTTTATCCAGTTTTTTCCAGTTTTTTCCACTCCTTTTTCCACTTTTTTTCCCACCTTTTTCCCACATTTTCCCAAATTTTTTCACTTTTTCCACTTTTTCCAATTTCTTCCACGTTTTTCCACCTTTTCCCACCTTTTTCCACCATAAAACTGGATAAAAGTGGAAAAAAGTGGAAAAAACTGGAAAGGTTTAGAAGCCATGGAGCAGAATTCGGTGGACGGCAGAGGGCCGTGAGTTGAGGAGTTGAGTTGATGAGTTGAGTTGATGAGTTGATGAGTTGAGTTGATGAGTTGATGAGTTGAGTTGAGTTTTATCCAGTTTTATCCAGTTTTTTCCACTTTTTTCCACTCCTTTTTCCACTTTTTTTCCCACCTTTTTCCCACATTTTCCCACATTTTTCCACCTTTTCCCACCTTTTTCCACCATAAAACTGGATAAAAGTGGAAAAAAGTGGAAAAAACTGGAAAGGTTTAGAAGCCATGGAGCAGAATTCGGTGGACGGCAGAGGGCCGGTGAAAGGTTTAGAAGCCATGGAGCAGAATTCGGTGGACGGCAGAGGGCCGGTGAAAGGTTTAGAAGCCATGGAGCAGAATTCGGTGGACGGCAGAGGGCCGTGAGTTGAGGAGTTGAGTTGATGAGTTGAGTTGATGAGTTGATGAGTTGAGTTGATGAGTTGATGAGTTGAGTTGAGTTATATCCAGTTTTATCCAGTTTTTTCCAGTTTTTTCCACTCCTTTTTCCACTTTTTTCCCACCTTTTTCCCACATTTTCCCAAATTTTTTCACTTTTTCCACTTTTTCCAATTTCTTCCACGTTTTTCCACCTTTTCCCACCTTTTTCCACCATAAAACTGGATAAAACTGGAAAAAAGTGGAAAAAACTGGAAAGGTTTAGAAGCCATGGAGCAGAATTCGGTGGACGGCAGAGGGCCGTGAGTTGAGGAGTTGAGTTGATGAGTTGAGTTGATGAGTTGATGAGTTGAGTTGATGAGTTGATGAGTTGAGTTGAGTTTTATCCAGTTTTATCCACTTTTTTCCACTTTTTTCCACTCCTTTTTCCACTTTTTTTCCCACCTTTTTCCCACATTTTCCCACATTTTTCCACCTTTTCCCACCTTTTTCCACCATAAAACTGGATAAAAGTGGAAAAAAGTGGAAAAAACTGGAAAGGTTTAGAAGCCATGGAGCAGAATTCGGTGGACGGCAGAGGGCCGGTGAAAGGTTTAGAAGCCATGGAGCAGAATTCGGTGGACGGCAGAGGGCCGGTGAAAGGTTTAGAAACCATGGAGCAGAATTCGGTGGACGGCAGAGGGCCGGTGAAAGGTTTAGAAGCCATGGAGCAGAATTCGGTGGACGGCAGAGGGCCGGTGAAAGGTTTAGAAGCCATGGAGCAGAATTCGGTGGACGGCAGAGGGCCGGTGAAAGGTTTAGAAGCCATGGAGCAGAATTCGGTGGACGGCAGAGGGCCGGTGAAAGGTTTAGAAGCCATGGAGCAGAATTCGGTGGACGGCAGAGGGCCGGTGAAAGGTTTAGAAGCCATGGAGCAGAATTCGGTGGACGACAGAGGGCCGGTGAAAGGTTTAGAAGCCATGGAGCAGAATTCGGTGGACGGCAGAGGGCCGGTGAAAGGTTTAGAAGCCATGGAGCAGAATTCGGTGGACGGCAGAGGGCCGGTGAAAGGTTTAGAAGCCATGGAGCAGAATTCGGTGGACGACAGAGGGCCGGTGAAAGGTTTAGAAGCCATGGAGCAGAATTCGGTGGACGGCAGAGGGCCGGTGAAAGGTTTAGAAGCCATGGAGTAGAATTCGGTGGACGGCAGAGGGCCGGTGAAAGGTTTAGAAGCCATGGAGTAGAATTCGGTGGACGGCAGAGGGCCGGTGAAAGGTTTAGAAGCCATGGAGCAGAATTCGGTGGACGGCAGAGGGCCGGTGAAAGGTTTAGAAGCCATGGAGCAGAATTCGGTGGACGGCAGAGGGCCGTGAGTTGAGGAGTTGAGTTGATGAGTTGAGTTGATGAGTTGATGAGTTGAGTTGATGAGTTGATGAGTTGAGTTGAGTTATATCCAGTTTTATCCACTTTTTTCCACTTTTTTCCACTCCTTTTTGCACTTTTTTTCCCACCTTTTTCCCACATTTTCCCAAATTTTTCCACTTTTTCCACTTTTTCCAATTTCTTCCACATTTTCCACCATAAAACTGGATAAAAGTGGAAAAAAGTGGAAAAAAACTGGAAAGGTTTAGAAGCCATGGAGCAGAATTCGGTGGACGGCAGAGGGCCGGTGAAAGGTTTAGAAGCCATGGAGCAGAATTCGGTGGACGGCAGAGGGCCGGTGAAAGGTTTAGAAGCCATGGAGCAGAATTCGGTGGACGGCAGAGGGCCGGTGAAAGGTTTAGAAGCCATGGAGCAGAATTCGGTGGACGGCAGAGGGCCGGTGAAAGGTTTAGAAGCCATGGAGCAGAATTCGGTGGACGGCAGAGGGCCGTGAGTTGAGGAGTTGAGTTGATGAGTTGAGTTGATGAGTTGATGAGTTGAGTTGATGAGTTGATGAGTTGAGTTGAGTTATATCCAGTTTTATCCAGTTTTTTCCAGTTTTTTCCACTCCTTTTTCCACTTTTTTTCCCACCTTTTTCCCACATTTTCCCACATTTTTCCACTTTTTCCACTTTTTCCAATTTCTTCCACGTTTTTCCACCTTTTCCCACCTTTTTCCACCATAAAACTGGATAAAAGTGGAAAAAAGTGGAAAAAACTGGAAAGGTTTAGAAGCCATGGAGCAGAATTCGGTGGACGGCAGAGGGCCGTGAGTTGAGGAGTTGAGTTGATGAGTTGAGTTGATGAGTTGATGAGTTGAGTTGATGAGTTGATGAGTTGAGTTGAGTTTTATCCAGTTTTATCCACTTTTTTCCACTTTTTTCCACTCCTTTTTCCACTTTTTTTCCCACCTTTTTCCCACATTTTCCCACATTTTTCCACCTTTTCCCACCTTTTTCCACCATAAAACTGGATAAAAGTGGAAAAAAGTGGAAAAAACTGGAAAGGTTTAGAAGCCATGGAGCAGAATTCGGTGGACGGCAGAGGGCCGGTGAAAGGTTTAGAAGCCATGGAGCAGAATTCGGTGGACGGCAGAGGGCCGGTGAAAGGTTTAGAAACCATGGAGCAGAATTCGGTGGACGGCAGAGGGCCGGTGAAAGGTTTAGAAGCCATGGAGCAGAATTCGGTGGACGGCAGAGGGCCGGTGAAAGGTTTAGAAGCCATGGAGCAGAATTCGGTGGACGGCAGAGGGCCGGTGAAAGGTTTAGAAGCCATGGAGCAGAATTCGGTGGACGGCAGAGGGCCGGTGAAAGGTTTAGAAGCCATGGAGCAGAATTCGGTGGACGGCAGAGGGCCGGTGAAAGGTTTAGAAGCCATGGAGCAGAATTCGGTGGACGACAGAGGGCCGGTGAAAGGTTTAGAAGCCATGGAGCAGAATTCGGTGGACGGCAGAGGGCCGGTGAAAGGTTTAGAAGCCATGGAGTAGAATTCGGTGGACGGCAGAGGGCCGGTGAAAGGTTTAGAAGCCATGGAGCAGAATTCGGTGGACGGCAGAGGGCCGGTGAAAGGTTTAGAAGCCATGGAGCAGAATTCGGTGGACGGCAGAGGGCCGTGAGTTGAGGAGTTGAGTTGATGAGTTGAGTTGATGAGTTGATGAGTTGAGTTGATGAGTTGAGTTGAGTTATATCCAGTTTTATCCAGTTTTTTCCAGTTTTTTCCACTCCTTTTTCCACTTTTTTTCCCACCTTTTTCCCACATTTTCCCAAATTTTTCCACTTTTTCCACTTTTTCCAATTTCTTCCACGTTTTTCCACCTTTTCCCACCTTTTTCCACCATAAAACTGGATAAAAGTGGAAAAAAGTGGAAAAAACTGGAAAGGTTTAGAAGCCATGGAGCAGAATTCGGTGGACGGCAGAGGGCCGGTGAAAGGTTTAGAAGCCATGGAGCAGAATTCGGTGGACGGCAGAGGGCCGGTGAAAGGTTTAGAAGCCATGGAGCAGAATTCGGTGGACGGCAGAGGGCCGGTGAAAGGTTTAGAAGCCATGGAGCAGAATTCGGTGGACGGCAGAGGGCCGGTGAAAGGTTTAGAAGCCATGGAGCAGAATTCGGTGGACGGCAGAGGGCCGTGAGTTGAGGAGTTGAGTTGATGAGTTGAGTTGATGAGTTGATGAGTTGAGTTGATGAGTTGATGAGTTGAGTTGAGTTATATCCAGTTTTATCCAGTTTTTTCCAGTTTTTTCCACTCCTTTTTCCACTTTTTTTCCCACCTTTTTCCCACATTTTCCCACATTTTTCCACTTTTTCCACTTTTTCCAATTTCTTCCACGTTTTTCCACCTTTTCCCACCTTTTTCCACCATAAAACTGGATAAAAGTGGAAAAAAGTGGAAAAAAGTGGAAAGGTTTAGAAGCCATGGAGCAGAATTCGGTGGACGGCAGAGGGCCGGTGAAAGGTTTAGAAGCCATGGAGCAGAATTAGGTGGACGGCAGAGGGCCGGTGAAAGGTTTAGAAGCCATGGAGCAGAATTCGGTGGACGGCAGAGGGCCGGTGAAAGGTTTAGAAGCCATGGAGCAGAATTCGGTGGACGGCAGAGGGCCGGTGAAAGGTTTAGAAGCCATGGAGCAGAATTCGGTGGACGGCAGAGGGCCGGTGAAAGGTTTAGAAGCCATGGAGCAGAATTCGGTGGACGGCAGAGGGCCGGTGAAAGGTTTAGAAGCCATGGAGCAGAATTCGGTGGACGGCAGAGGGCCGGTGAAAGGTTTAGAAGCCATGGAGCAGAATTCGGTGGACGGCAGAGGGCCGGTGAAAGGTTTAGATGCCATGGAGCAGAATTCGGTGGACGGCAGAGGGCCGGTGAAAGGTTTAGAAGCCATGGAGCAGAATTCGGTGGACGGCAGAGGGCCGGTGAAAGGTTTAGAAGCCATGGAGCAGAATTCGGTGGACGGCAGAGGGCCGTGAGTTGAGGAGTTGAGTTGATGAGTTGAGTTGATGAGTTGATGAGTTGAGTTGGTGAGTTGATGAGTTGAGTTGAGTTATATCCAGTTTTATCCAGTTTTTTCCAGTTTTTTCCACTCCTTTTTCCACTTTTTTTCCCACCTTTTTCCCACATTTTCCCAAATTTTTTCACTTTTTCCACTTTTTCCAATTTCTTCCACGTTTTTCCACCTTTTCCCACCTTTTTCCACCATAAAACTGGATAAAAGTGGAAAAAAGTGGAAAAAACTGGAAAGGTTTAGAAGCCATGGAGCAGAATTCGGTGGACGGCAGAGGGCCGTGAGTTGAGGAGTTGAGTTGATGAGTTGAGTTGATGAGTTGATGAGTTGAGTTGATGAGTTGATGAGTTGAGTTGAGTTTTATCCAGTTTTATCCAGTTTTTTCCACTTTTTTCCACTCCTTTTTCCACTTTTTTTCCCACCTTTTTCCCACATTTTCCCACATTTTTCCACCTTTTCCCACCTTTTTCCACCATAAAACTGGATAAAAGTGGAAAAAAGTGGAAAAAACTGGAAAGGTTTAGAAGCCATGGAGCAGAATTCGGTGGACGGCAGAGGGCCGGTGAAAGGTTTAGAAGCCATGGAGCAGAATTCGGTGGACGGCAGAGGGCCGTGAGTTGAGGAGTTGAGTTGATGAGTTGAGTTGATGAGTTGATGAGTTGAGTTGGTGAGTTGATGAGTTGAGTTGAGTTATATCCAGTTTTATCCAGTTTTTTCCAGTTTTTTCCACTCCTTTTTCCACTTTTTTTCCCACCTTTTTCCCACATTTTCCCAAATTTTTTCACTTTTTCCACTTTTTCCAATTTCTTCCACGTTTTTCCACCTTTTCCCACCTTTTTCCACCATAAAACTGGATAAAAGTGGAAAAAAGTGGAAAAAACTGGAAAGGTTTAGAAGCCATGGAGCAGAATTCGGTGGACGGCAGAGGGCCGGTGAAAGGTTTAGAAGCCATGGAGCAGAATTCGGTGGACGGCAGAGGGCCGGTGAAAGGTTTAGAAGCCATGGAGCAGAATTCGGTGGACGGCAGAGGGCCGGTGAAAGGTTTAGAAGCCATGGAGCAGAATTCGGTGGACGGCAGAGGGCCGGTGAAAGGTTTAGAAGCCATGGAGCAGAATTCGGTGGACGGCAGAGGGCCGGTGAAAGGTTTAGAAGCCATGGAGCAGAATTCGGTGGACGGCAGAGGGCCGGTGAAAGGTTTAGAAGCCATGGAGCAGAATTCGGTGGACGACAGAGGGCCGGTGAAAGGTTTAGAAGCCATGGAGCAGAATTCGGTGGACGGCAGAGGGCCGGTGAAAGGTTTAGAAGCCATGGAGTAGAATTCGGTGGACGGCAGAGGGCCGGTGAAAGGTTTAGAAGCCATGGAGCAGAATTCGGTGGATGGCAGAGGGCCGGTGAAAGGTTTAGAAGCCATGGAGCAGAATTCGGTGGACGGCAGAGGGCCGTGAGTTGAGGAGTTGAGTTGATGAGTTGAGTTGATGAGTTGATGAGTTGAGTTGATGAGTTGATGAGTTGAGTTGAGTTATATCCAGTTTTATCCACTTTTTTCCACTTTTTTCCACTCCTTTTTCCACTTTTTTTCCCACCTTTTTCCCACATTTTCCCAAATTTTTCCACTTTTTCCACTTTTTCCAATTTCTTCCACGTTTTTCCACCTTTTCCCACCTTTTTCCACCATAAAACTGGATAAAGTGGAAAAAAGTGGAAAAAACTGGAAAGGTTTAGAAGCCATGGAGCAGAATTCGGTGGACGGCAGAGGGCCGGTGAAAGGTTTAGAAGCCATGGAGCAGAATTCGGTGGACGGCAGAGGGCCGGTGAAAGGTTTAGAAGCCATGGAGCAGAATTCGGTGGACGGCAGAGGGCCGGTGAAAGGTTTAGAAGCCATGGAGCAGAATTCGGTGGACGGCAGAGGGCCGGTGAAAGGTTTAGAAGCCATGGAGCAGAATTCGGCGGACGGCAGAGGGCCGGTGAAAGGTTTAGAAGCCATGGAGTAGAATTCGGTGGACGGCAGAGGGCCGGTGAAAGGTTTAGAAGCCATGGAGCAGAATTCGGTGGACGGCAGAGGGCCGGTGAAAGGTTTAGAAGCCATGGAGCAGAATTCGGTGGACGGCAGAGGGCCGTGAGTTGAGGAGTTGAGTTGATGAGTTGAGTTGATGAGTTGATGAGTTGATGAGTTGATGAGTTGAGTTGAGTTATATCCAGTTTTATCCACTTTTTTCCATTTTTTTCCACTCCTTTTTCCACTTTTTTTCCCACCTTTTTCCCACATTTTCCCAAATTTTTCCACTTTTTCCACTTTTTCCAATTTCTTCCACGTTTTTCCACCTTTTCCCACCTTTTTCCACCATAAAACTGGATAAAAGTGGAAAAAAGTGGAAAAAACTGGAAAGGTTTAGAAGCCATGGAGCAGAATTCGGTGGACGGCAGAGGGCCGGTGAAAGGTTTAGAAGCCATGGAGCAGAATTCGGTGGACGGCAGAGGGCCGGTGAAAGGTTTAGAAGCCATGGAGCAGAATTCGGTGGACGGCAGAGGGCCGGTGAAAGGTTTAGAAGCCATGGAGCAGAATTCGGTGGACGGCAGAGGGCCGGTGAAAGGTTTAGAAGCCATGGAGCAGAATTCGGTGGACGGCAGAGGGCCGTGAGTTGAGGAGTTGAGTTGATGAGTTGAGTTGATGAGTTGATGAGTTGAGTTGATGAGTTGATGAGTTGAGTTGAGTTATATCCAGTTTTATCCAGTTTTTTCCAGTTTTTTCCACTCCTTTTTCCACTTTTTTCCCACCTTTTTCCCACATTTTCCCAAATGTTTTCACTTTTTCCACTTTTTCCAATTTCTTCCACGTTTTTCCACCTTTTCCCACCTTTTTCCACCATAAAACTGGATAAAAGTGGAAAAAAGTGGAAAAAACTGGAAAGGTTTAGAAGCCATGGAGCAGAATTCGGTGGACGGCAGAGGGCCGTGAGTTGAGGAGTTGAGTTGATGAGTTGAGTTGATGAGTTGATGAGTTGAGTTGATGAGTTGATGAGTTGAGTTGAGTTTTATCCAGTTTTATCCACTTTTTTCCACTTTTTTCCACTCCTTTTTCCACTTTTTTTCCCACCTTTTTCCCACATTTTCCCACATTTTTCCACCTTTTCCCACCTTTTTCCACCATAAAACTGGATAAAAGTGGAAAAAAGTGGAAAAAACTGGAAAGGTTTAGAAGCCATGGAGCAGAATTCGGTGGACGGCAGAGGGCCGGTGAAAGGTTTAGAAGCCATGGAGCAGAATTCGGTGGACGGCAGAGGGCCGGTGAAAGGTTTAGAAACCATGGAGCAGAATTCGGTGGACGGCAGAGGGCCGGTGAAAGGTTTAGAAGCCATGGAGCAGAATTCGGTGGACGGCAGAGGGCCGGTGAAAGGTTTAGAAGCCATGGAGCAGAATTCGGTGGACGGCAGAGGGCCGGTGAAAGGTTTAGAAGCCATGGAGCAGAATTCGGTGGACGGCAGAGGGCCGGTGAAAGGTTTAGAAGCCATGGAGCAGAATTCGGTGGACGGCAGAGGGCCGGTGAAAGGTTTAGAAGCCATGGAGCAGAATTCGGTGGACGACAGAGGGCCGGTGAAAGGTTTAGAAGCCATGGAGCAGAATTCGGTGGACGGCAGAGGGCCGGTGAAAGGTTTAGAAGCCATGGAGTAGAATTCGGTGGACGGCAGAGGGCCGGTGAAAGGTTTAGAAGCCATGGAGCAGAATTCGGTGGACGGCAGAGGGCCGGTGAAAGGTTTAGAAGCCATGGAGCAGAATTCGGTGGACGGCAGAGGGCCGTGAGTTGAGGAGTTGAGTTGATGAGTTGAGTTGATGAGTTGATGAGTTGAGTTGATGAGTTGATGAGTTGAGTTGAGTTATATCCAGTTTTATCCACTTTTTTCCACTTTTTTCCACTCCTTTTTCCACTTTTTTTCCCACCTTTTTCCCACATTTTCCCAAATTTTTCCACTTTTTCCACTTTTTCCAATTTCTTCCACATTTTTCCACCATAAAACTGGATAAAAGTGGAAAAAAGTGGAAAAAACTGGAAAGGTTTAGAAGCCATGGAGCAGAATTCGGTGGACGGCAGAGGGCCGGTGAAAGGTTTAGAAGCCATGGAGCAGAATTCGGTGGACGGCAGAGGGCCGGTGAAAGGTTTAGAAGCCATGGAGCAGAATTCGGTGGACGGCAGAGGGCCGGTGAAAGGTTTAGAAGCCATGGAGCAGAATTCGGTGGACGGCAGAGGGCCGTGAGTTGAGGAGTTGAGTTGATGAGTTGAGTTGATGAGTTGATGAGTTGAGTTGATGAGTTGATGAGTTGAGTTGAGTTATATCCAGTTTTATCCAGTTTTTTCCAGTTTTTTCCACTCCTTTTTCCACTTTTTTTCCCACCTTTTTCCCACATTTTCCCACATTTTTCCACTTTTTCCACTTTTTCCAATTTCTTCCACGTTTTTCCACCTTTTCCCACCTTTTTCCACCATAAAACTGGATAAAAGTGGAAAAAAGTGGAAAAAACTGGAAAGGTTTAGAAGCCATGGAGCAGAATTCGGTGGACGGCAGAGGGCCGGTGAAAGGTTTAGAAGCCATGGAGCAGAATTCGGTGGACGGCAGAGGGCCGGTGAAAGGTTTAGAAGCCATGGAGCAGAATTCGGTGGACGGCAGAGGGCCGGTGAAAGGTTTAGAAGCCATGGAGCAGAATTCGGTGGACGGCAGAGGGCCGGTGAAAGGTTTAGAAGCCATGGAGCAGAATTCGGTGGACGGCAGAGGGCCGTGAGTTGAGGAGTTGAGTTGATGAGTTGAGTTGATGAGTTGATGAGTTGAGTTGATGAGTTGATGAGTTGAGTTGAGTTATATCCAGTTTTATCCAGTTTTTTCCAGTTTTTTCCACTCCTTTTTCCACTTTTTTTCCCACCTTTTTCCCACATTTTCCCACATTTTTCCACTTTTTCCACTTTTTCCAATTTCTTCCACGTTTTTCCACCTTTTCCCACCTTTTTCCACCATAAAACTGGATAAAAGTGGAAAAAAGTGGAAAAAACTGGAAAGGTTTAGAAGCCATGGAGCAGAATTCGGTGGACGGCAGAGGGCCGGTGAAAGGTTTAGAAGCCATGGAGCAGAATTCAGTGGACGGCAGAGGGCCGGTGAAAGGTTTAGAAGCCATGGAGCAGAATTCGGTGGACGGCAGAGGGCCGGTGAAAGGTTTAGAAGCCATGGAGTAGAATTCGGTGGACGGCAGAGGGCCGGTGAAAGGTTTAGAAGCCATGGAGCAGAATTCGGTGGACGGCAGAGGGCCGGTGAAAGGTTTAGAAGCCATGGAGCAGAATTCGGTGGATGGCAGAGGGCCGGTGAAAGGTTTAGAAGCCATGGAGCAGAATTCGGTGGACGGCAGAGGGCCGGTGAAAGGTTTAGAAGCCATGGAGCAGAATTCGGTGGACGGCAGAGGGCCGGTGAAAGGTTTAGATGCCATGGAGCAGAATTCGGTGGACGGCAGAGGGCCGGTGAAAGGTTTAGAAGCCATGGAGCAGAATTCGGTGGACGGCAGAGGGCCGGTGAAAGGTTTAGAAGCCATGGAGCAGAATTCGGTGGACGGCAGAGGGCCGTGAGTTGAGGAGTTGAGTTGATGAGTTGAGTTGATGAGTTGATGAGTTGAGTTGGTGAGTTGATGAGTTGAGTTGAGTTATATCCAGTTTTATCCAGTTTTTTCCAGTTTTTTCCACTCCTTTTTCCACTTTTTTTCCCACCTTTTTCCCACATTTTCCCAAATTTTTTCACTTTTTCCACTTTTTCCAATTTCTTCCACGTTTTTCCACCTTTTCCCACCTTTTTCCACCATAAAACTGGATAAAAGTGGAAAAAAGTGGAAAAAACTGGAAAGGTTTAGAAGCCATGGAGCAGAATTCGGTGGACGGCAGAGGGCCGTGAGTTGAGGAGTTGAGTTGATGAGTTGAGTTGATGAGTTGATGAGTTGAGTTGATGAGTTGATGAGTTGAGTTGAGTTTTATCCAGTTTTATCCACTTTTTTCCACTTTTTTCCACTCCTTTTTCCACTTTTTTTCCCACCTTTTTCCCACATTTTCCCACATTTTTCCACCTTTTCCCACCTTTTTCCACCATAAAACTGGATAAAAGTGGAAAAAAGTGGAAAAAACTGGAAAGGTTTAGAAGCCATGGAGCAGAATTCGGTGGACGGCAGAGGGCCGGTGAAAGGTTTAGAAGCCATGGAGCAGAATTCGGTGGACGGCAGAGGGCCGGTGAAAGGTTTAGAAGCCATGGAGCAGAATTCGGTGGACGGCAGAGGGCCGGTGAAAGGTTTAGAAGCCATGGAGCAGAATTCGGTGGACGGCAGAGGGCCGGTGAAAGGTTTAGAAGCCATGGAGCAGAATTCGGTGGACGGCAGAGGGCCGGTGAAAGGTTTAGAAGCCATGGAGCAGAATTCGGTGGACGGCAGAGGGCCGGTGAAAGGTTTAGAAGCCATGGAGCAGAATTCGGTGGACGGCAGAGGGCCAGAATTCGGTGGACGGCAGAGGGCCGGTGAAAGGTTTAGAAGCCATGGAGCAGAATTCGGTGGACGACAGAGGGCCGGTGAAAGGTTTAGAAGCCATGGAGCAGAATTCGGTGGACGGCAGAGGGCCGGTGAAAGGTTTAGAAGCCATGGAGCAGAATTCGGTGGACGGCAGAGGGCCGGTGAAAGGTTTAGAAGCCATGGAGCAGAATTCGGTGGACGACAGAGGGCCGGTGAAAGGTTTAGAAGCCATGGAGCAGAATTCGGTGGACGGCAGAGGGCCGGTGAAAGGTTTAGAAGCCATGGAGTAGAATTCGGTGGACGGCAGAGGGCCGGTGAAAGGTTTAGAAGCCATGGAGCAGAATTCGGTGGATGGCAGAGGGCCGGTGAAAGGTTTAGAAGCCATGGAGCAGAATTCGGTGGACGGCAGAGGGCCGTGAGTTGAGGAGTTGAGTTGATGAGTTGAGTTGATGAGTTGATGAGTTGAGTTGATGAGTTGATGAGTTGAGTTGAGTTATATCCAGTTTTATCCACTTTTTTCCACTTTTTTCCACTCCTTTTTCCACTTTTTTTCCCACCTTTTTCCCACATTTTCCCAAATGTTTCCACTTTTTCCACTTTTTCCAATTTCTTCCACGTTTTTCCACCTTTTCCCACCTTTTTCCACCATAAAACTGGATAAAAGTGGAAAAAAGTGGAAAAAACTGGAAAGGTTTAGAAGCCATGGAGCAGAATTCGGTGGACGGCAGAGGGCCGGTGAAAGGTTTAGAAGCCATGGAGCAGAATTCGGTGGACGGCAGAGGGCCGGTGAAAGGTTTAGAAGCCATGGAGCAGAATTCGGTGGACGGCAGAGGGCCGGTGAAAGGTTTAGAAGCCATGGAGCAGAATTCGGTGGACGGCAGAGGGCCGGTGAAAGGTTTAGAAGCCATGGAGTAGAATTCGGTGGACGGCAGAGGGCCGGTGAAAGGTTTAGAAGCCATGGAGCAGAATTCGGTGGACGGCAGAGGGCCGGTGAAAGGTTTAGAAGCCATGGAGCAGAATTCAGTGGACGGCAGAGGGCCGTGAGTTGAGGAGTTGAGTTGATGAGTTGAGTTGATGAGTTGATGAGTTGAGTTGATGAGTTGATGAGTTGAGTTGAGTTTTATCCAGTTTTATCCAGTTTTTTCCAGTTTTTTCCACTTTTTTCCACTCCTTTTTCCACTTTTTTTCCACTTTTTTTCCCACCTTTTTCCCACATTTTCCCAAATTTTTCCACTTTTTCCACTTTTTCCAATTTCTTCCACGTTTTTCCACCTTTTCCCACCTTTTTCCACCATAAAACTGGATAAAAGTGGAAAAAAGTGGAAAAAACTGGAAAGGTTTAGAAGCCATGGAGCAGAATTCGGTGGACGGCAGAGGGCCGGTGAAAGGTTTAGAAGCCATGGAGCAGAATTCGGTGGACGGCAGAGGGCCGGTGAAAGGTTTAGAAGCCATGGAGCAGAATTCGGTGGACGGCAGAGGGCCGGTGAAAGGTTTAGAAGCCATGGAGCAGAATTCGGTGGACGGCAGAGGGCCGGTGAAAGGTTTAGAAGCCATGGAGCAGAATTCGGTGGACGGCAGAGGGCCGTGAGTTGAGGAGTTGAGTTGATGAGTTGAGTTGATGAGTTGATGAGTTGAGTTGATGAGTTGATGAGTTGAGTTGAGTTATATCCAGTTTTATCCAGTTTTTTCCAGTTTTTTCCACTCCTTTTTCCACTTTTTTTCCCACCTTTTTCCCACATTTCCCCACATTTTTCCACTTTTTCCACTTTTTCCAATTTCTTCCACGTTTTTCCACCTTTTCCCACCTTTTTCCACCATAAAACTGGATAAAAGTGGAAAAAAGTGGAAAAAACTGGAAAGGTTTAGAAGCCATGGAGCAGAATTCGGTGGACGGCAGAGGGCCGGTGAAAGGTTTAGAAGCCATGGAGCAGAATTCGGTGGACGGCAGAGGGCCGGTGAAAGGTTTAGAAGCCATGGAGCAGAATTCGGTGGACGGCAGAGGGCCGGTGAAAGGTTTAGAAGCCATGGAGTAGAATTCGGTGGACGGCAGAGGGCCGGTGAAAGGTTTAGAAGCCATGGAGCAGAATTCGGTGGACGGCAGAGGGCCGGTGAAAGGTTTAGAAGCCATGGAGCAGAATTCGGTGGACGGCAGAGGGCCGGTGAAAGGTTTAGAAGCCATGGAGCAGAATTCGGTGGACGGCAGAGGGCCGGTGAAAGGTTTAGAAGCCATGGAGCAGAATTCGGTGGACGGCAGAGGGCCGGTGAAAGGTTTAGAAGCCATGGAGCAGAATTCGGTGGACGGCAGAGGGCCGGTGAAAGGTTTAGAAGCCATGGAGCAGAATTCGGTGGACGGCAGAGGGCCGGTGAAAGGTTTAGAAGCCATGGAGTAGAATTCGGTGGACGGCAGAGGGCCGGTGAAAGGTTTAGAAGCCATGGAGCAGAATTCGGTGGACGGCAGAGGGCCGGTGAAAGGTTTAGAAGCCATGGAGCAGAATTCGGTGGACGGCAGAGGGCCGGTGAAAGGTTTAGAAGCCATGGAGCAGAATTCGGTGGACGGCAGAGGGCCGGTGAAAGGTTTAGAAGCCATGGAGCAGAATTCGGTGGACGGCAGAGGGCCGGTGAAAGGTTTAGATGCCATGGAGCAGAATTCGGTGGACGGCAGAGGGCCGGTGAAAGGTTTAGAAGCCATGGAGCAGAATTCAGTGGACGGCAGAGGGCCGTGAGTTGAGGAGTTGAGTTGATGAGTTGAGTTGATGAGTTGATGAGTTGAGTTGATGAGTTGATGAGTTGAGTTGAGTTATATCCAGTTTTATCCAGTTTTTTCCACTTATTTCCACTCCTTTTTCCCCCACCTTTTTCCCATATTTTCCCACACTTTTTCCCACTTTTTCCAATTTCTTCCACGTTTTTCCACCTTTTCCCACCTTTTTCCACCATAAAACTGGATAAAAGTGGAAAAAAGTGGAAAAAAGTGGAAAGGTTTAGAAGCCATGGAGCAGAATTCGGTGGACGGCAGAGGGCCGGTGAAAGGTTTAGAAGCCATGGAGCAGAATTCGGTGGACGGCAGAGGGCCGGTGAAAGGTTTAGAAGCCATGGAGTAGAATTCGGTGGACGGCAGAGGGCCGGTGAAAGGTTTAGAAGCCATGGAGCAGAATTCGGTGGACGGCAGAGGGCCGGTGAAAGGTTTAGAAGCCATGGAGCAGAATTCGGTGGACGGCAGAGGGCCGGTGAAAGGTTTAGAAGCCATGGAGCAGAATTCGGTGGACGGCAGAGGGCCGGTGAAAGGTTTAGAAGCCATGGAGCAGAATTCGGTGGACGGCAGAGGGCCGGTGAAAGGTTTAGAAGCCATGGAGTAGAATTCGGTGGACGGCAGAGGGCCGGTGAAAGGTTTAGAAGCCATGGAGCAGAATTCGGTGGACGGCAGAGGGCCGGTGAAAGGTTTAGAAGCCATGGAGCAGAATTCGGTGGACGGCAGAGGGCCGGTGAAAGGTTTAGAAGCCATGGAGCAGAATTCGGTGGACGGCAGAGGGCCGGTGAAAGGTTTAGAAGCCATGGAGCAGAATTCGGTGGACGGCAGAGGGCCGGTGAAAGGTTTAGAAGCCATGGAGCAGAATTCGGTGGACGGCAGAGGGCCGGTGAAAGGTTTAGAAGCCATGGAGCAGAATTCGGTGGACGGCAGAGGGCCGGTGAAAGGTTTAGAAGCCATGGAGTAGAATTCGGTGGACGGCAGAGGGCCGGTGAAAGGTTTAGAAGCCATGGAGCAGAATTCGGTGGACGGCAGAGGGCCGGTGAAAGGTTTAGAAGCCATGGAGCAGAATTCGGTGGACGGCAGAGGGCCGGTGAAAGGTTTAGAAGCCATGGAGCAGAATTCGGTGGACGGCAGAGGGCCGGTGAAAGGTTTAGAAGCCATGGAGCAGAATTCGGTGGACGGCAGAGGGCCGGTGAAAGGTTTAGATGCCATGGAGCAGAATTCGGTGGACGGCAGAGGGCCGGTGAAAGGTTTAGAAGCCATGGAGCAGAATTCAGTGGACGGCAGAGGGCCGTGAGTTGAGGAGTTGAGTTGATGAGTTGAGTTGATGAGTTGATGAGTTGAGTTGATGAGTTGATGAGTTGAGTTGAGTTATATCCAGTTTTATCCAGTTTTTTCCACTTATTTCCACTCCTTTTTCCCCCACCTTTTTCCCATATTTTCCCACACTTTTTCCCACTTTTTCCAATTTCTTCCACGTTTTTCCACCTTTTCCCACCTTTTTCCACCATAAAACTGGATAAAAGTGGAAAAAAGTGGAAAAAAGTGGAAAGGTTTAGAAGCCATGGAGCAGAATTCGGTGGACGGCAGAGGGCCGGTGAAAGGTTTAGAAGCCATGGAGCAGAATTCGGTGGACGGCAGAGGGCCGGTGAAAGGTTTAGAAGCCATGGAGTAGAATTCGGTGGACGGCAGAGGGCCGGTGAAAGGTTTAGAAGCCATGGAGCAGAATTCGGTGGACGGCAGAGGGCCGGTGAAAGGTTTAGAAGCCATGGAGCAGAATTCGGTGGACGGCAGAGGGCCGGTGAAAGGTTTAGAAGCCATGGAGCAGAATTCGGTGGACGGCAGAGGGCCGGTGAAAGGTTTAGAAGCCATGGAGCAGAATTCGGTGGACGGCAGAGGGCCGGTGAAAGGTTTAGAAGCCATGGAGCAGAATTCGGTGGACGGCAGAGGGCCGGTGAAAGGTTTAGAAGCCATGGAGCAGAATTCGGTGGACGGCAGAGGGCCGTGAGTTGAGGAGTTGAGTTGATGAGTTGAGTTGATGAGTTGATGAGTTGAGTTGGTGAGTTGATGAGTTGAGTTGAGTTATATCCAGTTTTATCCAGTTTTTTCCAGTTTTTTCCACTCCTTTTTCCACTTTTTTTCCCACCTTTTTCCCACATTTTCCCAAATTTTTTCACTTTTTCCACTTTTTCCAATTTCTTCCACGTTTTTCCACCTTTTCCCACCTTTTTCCACCATAAAACTGGATAAAAGTGGAAAAAAGTGGAAAAAACTGGAAAGGTTTAGAAGCCATGGAGCAGAATTCGGTGGACGGCAGAGGGCCGTGAGTTGAGGAGTTGAGTTGATGAGTTGAGTTGATGAGTTGATGAGTTGAGTTGATGAGTTGATGAGTTGAGTTGAGTTTTATCCAGTTTTATCCACTTTTTTCCACTTTTTTCCACTCCTTTTTCCACTTTTTTTCCCACCTTTTTCCCACATTTTCCCACATTTTTCCACCTTTTCCCACCTTTTTCCACCATAAAACTGGATAAAAGTGGAAAAAAGTGGAAAAAACTGGAAAGGTTTAGAAGCCTTGGAGCAGAATTCGGTGGACGGCAGAGGGCCGGTGAAAGGTTTAGAAGCCATGGAGCAGAATTCGGTGGACGGCAGAGGGCCGGTGAAAGGTTTAGAAGCCATGGAGCAGAATTCGGTGGACGGCAGAGGGCCGGTGAAAGGTTTAGAAGCCATGGAGCAGAATTCGGTGGACGGCAGAGGGCCGGTGAAAGGTTTAGAAGCCATGGAGCAGAATTCGGTGGACGGCAGAGGGCCGGTGAAAGGTTTAGAAGCCATGGAGCAGAATTCGGTGGACGGCAGAGGGCCGGTGAAAGGTTTAGAAGCCATGGAGCAGAATTCGGTGGACGGCAGAGGGCCGGTGAAAGGTTTAGAAGCCATGGAGCAGAATTCGGTGGACGGCAGAGGGCCGGTGAAAGGTTTAGAAGCCATGGAGCAGAATTCGGTGGACGACAGAGGGCCGGTGAAAGGTTTAGAAGCCATGGAGCAGAATTCGGTGGACGGCAGAGGGCCGGTGAAAGGTTTAGAAGCCATGGAGCAGAATTCGGTGGACGACAGAGGGCCGGTGAAAGGTTTAGAAGCCATGGAGCAGAATTCGGTGGACGGCAGAGGGCCGGTGAAAGGTTTAGAAGCCATGGAGTAGAATTCGGTGGACGGCAGAGGGCCGGTGAAAGGTTTAGAAGCCATGGAGCAGAATTCGGTGGACGGCAGAGGGCCGTGAGTTGAGGAGTTGAGTTGATGAGTTGAGTTGATGAGTTGATGAGTTGAGTTGGTGAGTTGATGAGTTGAGTTGAGTTATATCCAGTTTTATCCAGTTTTTTCCAGTTTTTTCCACTCCTTTTTCCACTTTTTTTCCCACCTTTTTCCCACATTTTCCCAAATTTTTTCACTTTTTCCACTTTTTCCAATTTCTTCCACGTTTTTCCACCTTTTCCCACCTTTTTCCACCATAAAACTGGATAAAAGTGGAAAAAAGTGGAAAAAACTGGAAAGGTTTAGAAGCCATGGAGCAGAATTCGGTGGACGGCAGAGGGCCGTGAGTTGAGGAGTTGAGTTGATGAGTTGAGTTGATGAGTTGATGAGTTGAGTTGATGAGTTGATGAGTTGAGTTGAGTTTTATCCAGTTTTATCCACTTTTTTCCACTTTTTTCCACTCCTTTTTCCACTTTTTTTCCCACCTTTTTCCCACATTTTCCCACATTTTCCCACCTTTTCCCACCTTTTTCCACCATAAAACTGGATAAAAGTGGAAAAAAGTGGAAAAAACTGGAAAGGTTTAGAAGCCATGGAGCAGAATTCGGTGGACGGCAGAGGGCCGGTGAAAGGTTTAGAAGCCATGGAGCAGAATTCGGTGGACGGCAGAGGGCCGGTGAAAGGTTTAGAAGCCATGGAGCAGAATTCGGTGGACGGCAGAGGGCCGGTGAAAGGTTTAGAAGCCATGGAGCAGAATTCGGTGGACGGCAGAGGGCCGGTGAAAGGTTTAGAAGCCATGGAGCAGAATTCGGTGGACGGCAGAGGGCCGGTGAAAGGTTTAGAAGCCATGGAGCAGAATTCGGTGGACGGCAGAGGGCCGGTGAAAGGTTTAGAAGCCATGGAGCAGAATTCGGTGGACGGCAGAGGGCCGGTGAAAGGTTTAGAAGCCATGGAGCAGAATTCGGTGGACGGCAGAGGGCCGGTGAAAGGTTTAGAAGCCATGGAGTAGAATTCGGTGGACGGCAGAGGGCCGGTGAAAGGTTTAGAAGCCATGGAGCAGAATTCGGTGGACGGCAGAGGGCCGGTGAAAGGTTTAGAAGCCATGGAGCAGAATTCGGTGGACGGCAGAGGGCCGGTGAAAGGTTTAGAAGCCATGGAGCAGAATTCGGTGGACGGCAGAGGGCCGGTGAAAGGTTTAGAAGCCATGGAGCAGAATTCGGTGGACGGCAGAGGGCCGGTGAAAGGTTTAGATGCCATGGAGCAGAATTCGGTGGACGGCAGAGGGCCGGTGAAAGGTTTAGAAGCCATGGAGCAGAATTCAGTGGACGGCAGAGGGCCGTGAGTTGAGGAGTTGAGTTGATGAGTTGAGTTGATGAGTTGATGAGTTGAGTTGATGAGTTGATGAGTTGAGTTGAGTTATATCCAGTTTTATCCAGTTTTTTCCACTTATTTCCACTCCTTTTTCCCCCACCTTTTTCCCATATTTTCCCACACTTTTTCCCACTTTTTCCAATTTCTTCCACGTTTTTCCACCTTTTCCCACCTTTTTCCACCATAAAACTGGATAAAAGTGGAAAAAAGTGGAAAAAAGTGGAAAGGTTTAGAAGCCATGGAGCAGAATTCGGTGGACGGCAGAGGGCCGGTGAAAGGTTTAGAAGCCATGGAGCAGAATTCGGTGGACGGCAGAGGGCCGGTGAAAGGTTTAGAAGCCATGGAGTAGAATTCGGTGGACGGCAGAGGGCCGGTGAAAGGTTTAGAAGCCATGGAGCAGAATTCGGTGGACGGCAGAGGGCCGGTGAAAGGTTTAGAAGCCATGGAGCAGAATTCGGTGGACGGCAGAGGGCCGGTGAAAGGTTTAGAAGCCATGGAGCAGAATTCGGTGGACGGCAGAGGGCCGGTGAAAGGTTTAGAAGCCATGGAGCAGAATTCGGTGGACGGCAGAGGGCCGGTGAAAGGTTTAGAAGCCATGGAGCAGAATTCGGTGGACGGCAGAGGGCCGGTGAAAGGTTTAGAAGCCATGGAGCAGAATTCGGTGGACGGCAGAGGGCCGTGAGTTGAGGAGTTGAGTTGATGAGTTGAGTTGATGAGTTGATGAGTTGAGTTGGTGAGTTGATGAGTTGAGTTGAGTTATATCCAGTTTTATCCAGTTTTTTCCAGTTTTTTCCACTCCTTTTTCCACTTTTTTTCCCACCTTTTTCCCACATTTTCCCAAATTTTTTCACTTTTTCCACTTTTTCCAATTTCTTCCACGTTTTTCCACCTTTTCCCACCTTTTTCCACCATAAAACTGGATAAAAGTGGAAAAAAGTGGAAAAAACTGGAAAGGTTTAGAAGCCATGGAGCAGAATTCGGTGGACGGCAGAGGGCCGTGAGTTGAGGAGTTGAGTTGATGAGTTGAGTTGATGAGTTGATGAGTTGAGTTGATGAGTTGATGAGTTGAGTTGAGTTTTATCCAGTTTTATCCACTTTTTTCCACTTTTTTCCACTCCTTTTTCCACTTTTTTTCCCACCTTTTTCCCACATTTTCCCACATTTTTCCACCTTTTCCCACCTTTTTCCACCATAAAACTGGATAAAAGTGGAAAAAAGTGGAAAAAACTGGAAAGGTTTAGAAGCCATGGAGCAGAATTCGGTGGACGGCAGAGGGCCGGTGAAAGGTTTAGAAGCCATGGAGCAGAATTCGGTGGACGGCAGAGGGCCGGTGAAAGGTTTAGAAGCCATGGAGCAGAATTCGGTGGACGGCAGAGGGCCGGTGAAAGGTTTAGAAGCCATGGAGCAGAATTCGGTGGACGGCAGAGGGCCGGTGAAAGGTTTAGAAGCCATGGAGCAGAATTCGGTGGACGGCAGAGGGCCGGTGAAAGGTTTAGAAGCCATGGAGCAGAATTCGGTGGACGGCAGAGGGCCGGTGAAAGGTTTAGAAGCCATGGAGCAGAATTCGGTGGACGGCAGAGGGCCGGTGAAAGGTTTAGAAGCCATGGAGCAGAATTCGGTGGACGGCAGAGGGCCGGTGAAAGGTTTAGAAGCCATGGAGCAGAATTCGGTGGACGACAGAGGGCCGGTGAAAGGTTTAGAAGCCATGGAGCAGAATTCGGTGGACGGCAGAGGGCCGGTGAAAGGTTTAGAAGCCATGGAGCAGAATTCGGTGGACGGCAGAGGGCCGGTGAAAGGTTTAGAAGCCATGGAGCAGAATTCGGTGGACGACAGAGGGCCGGTGAAAGGTTTAGAAGCCATGGAGCAGAATTCGGTGGACGGCAGAGGGCCGGTGAAAGGTTTAGAAGCCATGGAGTAGAATTCGGTGGACGGCAGAGGGCCGGTGAAAGGTTTAGAAGCCATGGAGCAGAATTCGGTGGACGGCAGAGGGCCGTGAGTTGAGGAGTTGAGTTGATGAGTTGAGTTGATGAGTTGATGAGTTGAGTTGGTGAGTTGATGAGTTGAGTTGAGTTATATCCAGTTTTATCCAGTTTTTTCCAGTTTTTTCCACTCCTTTTTCCACTTTTTTTCCCACCTTTTTCCCACATTTTCCCAAATTTTTTCACTTTTTCCACTTTTTCCAATTTCTTCCACGTTTTTCCACCTTTTCCCACCTTTTTCCACCATAAAACTGGATAAAAGTGGAAAAAAGTGGAAAAAACTGGAAAGGTTTAGAAGCCATGGAGCAGAATTCGGTGGACGGCAGAGGGCCGTGAGTTGAGGAGTTGAGTTGATGAGTTGAGTTGATGAGTTGATGAGTTGAGTTGATGAGTTGATGAGTTGAGTTGAGTTTTATCCAGTTTTATCCACTTTTTTCCACTTTTTTCCACTCCTTTTTCCACTTTTTTTCCCACCTTTTTCCCACATTTTCCCACATTTTTCCACCTTTTCCCACCTTTTTCCACCATAAAACTGGATAAAAGTGGAAAAAAGTGGAAAAAACTGGAAAGGTTTAGAAGCCATGGAGCAGAATTCGGTGGACGGCAGAGGGCCGGTGAAAGGTTTAGAAGCCATGGAGCAGAATTCGGTGGACGGCAGAGGGCCGGTGAAAGGTTTAGAAGCCATGGAGCAGAATTCGGTGGACGGCAGAGGGCCGGTGAAAGGTTTAGAAGCCATGGAGCAGAATTCGGTGGACGGCAGAGGGCCGGTGAAAGGTTTAGAAGCCATGGAGCAGAATTCGGTGGACGGCAGAGGGCCGGTGAAAGGTTTAGAAGCCATGGAGCAGAATTCGGTGGACGGCAGAGGGCCGGTGAAAGGTTTAGAAGCCATGGAGCAGAATTCGGTGGACGGCAGAGGGCCGGTGAAAGGTTTAGAAGCCATGGAGCAGAATTCGGTGGACGACAGAGGGCCGGTGAAAGGTTTAGAAGCCATGGAGCAGAATTCGGTGGACGGCAGAGGGCCGGTGAAAGGTTTAGAAGCCATGGAGCAGAATTCGGTGGACGGCAGAGGGCCGGTGAAAGGTTTAGAAGCCATGGAGCAGAATTCGGTGGACGACAGAGGGCCGGTGAAAGGTTTAGAAGCCATGGAGCAGAATTCGGTGGACGGCAGAGGGCCGGTGAAAGGTTTAGAAGCCATGGAGTAGAATTCGGTGGACGGCAGAGGGCCGGTGAAAGGTTTAGAAGCCATGGAGCAGAATTCGGTGGATGGCAGAGGGCCGGTGAAAGGTTTAGAAGCCATGGAGCAGAATTCGGTGGACGGCAGAGGGCCGTGAGTTGAGGAGTTGAGTTGATGAGTTGAGTTGATGAGTTGATGAGTTGAGTTGATGAGTTGATGAGTTGAGTTGAGTTATATCCAGTTTTATCCACTTTTTTCCACTTTTTTCCACTCCTTTTTCCACTTTTTTTCCCACCTTTTTCCCACATTTTCCCAAATGTTTCCACTTTTTCCACTTTTTCCAATTTCTTCCACGTTTTTCCACCTTTTCCCACCTTTTTCCACCATAAAACTGGATAAAAGTGGAAAAAAGTGGAAAAAACTGGAAAGGTTTAGAAGCCATGGAGCAGAATTCGGTGGACGGCAGAGGGCCGGTGAAAGGTTTAGAAGCCATGGAGCAGAATTCGGTGGACGGCAGAGGGCCGGTGAAAGGTTTAGAAGCCATGGAGCAGAATTCGGTGGACGGCAGAGGGCCGGTGAAAGGTTTAGAAGCCATGGAGCAGAATTCGGTGGACGGCAGAGGGCCGGTGAAAGGTTTAGAAGCCATGGAGTAGAATTCGGTGGACGGCAGAGGGCCGGTGAAAGGTTTAGAAGCCATGGAGCAGAATTCGGTGGACGGCAGAGGGCCGGTGAAAGGTTTAGAAGCCATGGAGCAGAATTCAGTGGACGGCAGAGGGCCGTGAGTTGAGGAGTTGAGTTGATGAGTTGAGTTGATGAGTTGATGAGTTGAGTTGATGAGTTGATGAGTTGAGTTGAGTTTTATCCAGTTTTATCCAGTTTTTTCCAGTTTTTTCCACTTTTTTCCACTCCTTTTTCCACTTTTTTTCCACTTTTTTTCCCACCTTTTTCCCACATTTTCCCAAATTTTTCCACTTTTTCCACTTTTTCCAATTTCTTCCACGTTTTTCCACCTTTTCCCACCTTTTTCCACCATAAAACTGGATAAAAGTGGAAAAAAGTGGAAAAAACTGGAAAGGTTTAGAAGCCATGGAGCAGAATTCGGTGGACGGCAGAGGGCCGGTGAAAGGTTTAGAAGCCATGGAGCAGAATTCGGTGGACGGCAGAGGGCCGGTGAAAGGTTTAGAAGCCATGGAGCAGAATTCGGTGGACGGCAGAGGGCCGGTGAAAGGTTTAGAAGCCATGGAGCAGAATTCGGTGGACGGCAGAGGGCCGGTGAAAGGTTTAGAAGCCATGGAGCAGAATTCGGTGGACGGCAGAGGGCCGTGAGTTGAGGAGTTGAGTTGATGAGTTGAGTTGATGAGTTGATGAGTTGAGTTGATGAGTTGATGAGTTGAGTTGAGTTATATCCAGTTTTATCCAGTTTTTTCCAGTTTTTTCCACTCCTTTTTCCACTTTTTTTCCCACCTTTTTCCCACATTTCCCCACATTTTTCCACTTTTTCCACTTTTTCCAATTTCTTCCACGTTTTTCCACCTTTTCCCACCTTTTTCCACCATAAAACTGGATAAAAGTGGAAAAAAGTGGAAAAAACTGGAAAGGTTTAGAAGCCATGGAGCAGAATTCGGTGGACGGCAGAGGGCCGGTGAAAGGTTTAGAAGCCATGGAGCAGAATTCGGTGGACGGCAGAGGGCCGGTGAAAGGTTTAGAAGCCATGGAGCAGAATTCGGTGGACGGCAGAGGGCCGGTGAAAGGTTTAGAAGCCATGGAGTAGAATTCGGTGGACGGCAGAGGGCCGGTGAAAGGTTTAGAAGCCATGGAGCAGAATTCGGTGGACGGCAGAGGGCCGGTGAAAGGTTTAGAAGCCATGGAGCAGAATTCGGTGGACGGCAGAGGGCCGGTGAAAGGTTTAGAAGCCATGGAGCAGAATTCGGTGGACGGCAGAGGGCCGGTGAAAGGTTTAGAAGCCATGGAGCAGAATTCGGTGGACGGCAGAGGGCCGGTGAAAGGTTTAGAAGCCATGGAGCAGAATTCGGTGGACGGCAGAGGGCCGGTGAAAGGTTTAGAAGCCATGGAGCAGAATTCGGTGGACGGCAGAGGGCCGGTGAAAGGTTTAGAAGCCATGGAGTAGAATTCGGTGGACGGCAGAGGGCCGGTGAAAGGTTTAGAAGCCATGGAGCAGAATTCGGTGGACGGCAGAGGGCCGGTGAAAGGTTTAGAAGCCATGGAGCAGAATTCGGTGGACGGCAGAGGGCCGGTGAAAGGTTTAGAAGCCATGGAGCAGAATTCGGTGGACGGCAGAGGGCCGGTGAAAGGTTTAGAAGCCATGGAGCAGAATTCGGTGGACGGCAGAGGGCCGGTGAAAGGTTTAGATGCCATGGAGCAGAATTCGGTGGACGGCAGAGGGCCGGTGAAAGGTTTAGAAGCCATGGAGCAGAATTCAGTGGACGGCAGAGGGCCGTGAGTTGAGGAGTTGAGTTGATGAGTTGAGTTGATGAGTTGATGAGTTGAGTTGATGAGTTGATGAGTTGAGTTGAGTTATATCCAGTTTTATCCAGTTTTTTCCACTTATTTCCACTCCTTTTTCCCCCACCTTTTTCCCATATTTTCCCACACTTTTTCCCACTTTTTCCAATTTCTTCCACGTTTTTCCACCTTTTCCCACCTTTTTCCACCATAAAACTGGATAAAAGTGGAAAAAAGTGGAAAAAAGTGGAAAGGTTTAGAAGCCATGGAGCAGAATTCGGTGGACGGCAGAGGGCCGGTGAAAGGTTTAGAAGCCATGGAGCAGAATTCGGTGGACGGCAGAGGGCCGGTGAAAGGTTTAGAAGCCATGGAGCAGAATTCGGTGGACGGCAGAGGGCCGGTGAAAGGTTTAGAAGCCATGGAGCAGAATTCGGTGGACGGCAGAGGGCCGGTGAAAGGTTTAGAAGCCATGGAGCAGAATTCGGTGGACGGCAGAGGGCCGGTGAAAGGTTTAGAAGCCATGGAGCAGAATTCGGTGGACGGCAGAGGGCCGGTGAAAGGTTTAGATGCCATGGAGCAGAATTCGGTGGACGGCAGAGGGCCGGTGAAAGGTTTAGAAGCCATGGAGCAGAATTCGGTGGACGGCAGAGGGCCGGTGAAAGGTTTAGAAGCCATGGAGCAGAATTCGGTGGACGGCAGAGGGCCGTGAGTTGAGGAGTTGAGTTGATGAGTTGAGTTGATGAGTTGATGAGTTGAGTTGATGAGTTGATGAGTTGAGTTGAGTTATATCCAGTTTTATCCACTTTTTTCCACTTTTTTCCACTCCTTTTTCCACTTTTTTTCCCACCTTTTTCCCACATTTTCCCAAATTTCTTCACTTTTTCCACTTTTTCCAATTTCTTCCACGTTTTTCCACCTTTTCCCACCTTTTTCCACCATAAAACTGGATAAAAGTGGAAAAAACTGGAAAAAACTGGAAAGGTTTAGAAGCCATGGAGCAGAATTCGGTGGACGGCAGAGGGCCGTGAGTTGAGGAGTTGAGTTGATGAGTTGAGTTGATGAGTTGATGAGTTGAGTTGATGAGTTGATGAGTTGAGTTGAGTTTTATCCAGTTTTATCCAGTTTTTTCCACTTTTTTCCACTCCTTTTTCCACTTTTTTTCCCACCTTTTTCCCACATTTTCCCACATTTTTCCACCTTTTCCCACCTTTTTCCACCATAAAACTGGATAAAAGTGGAAAAAAGTGGAAAAAACTGGAAAGGTTTAGAAGCCATGGAGCAGAATTCGGTGGACGGCAGAGGGCCGGTGAAAGGTTTAGAAGCCATGGAGCAGAATTCGGTGGACGGCAGAGGGCCGGTGAAAGGTTTAGAAGCCATGGAGTAGAATTCGGTGGACGGCAGAGGGCCGGTGAAAGGTTTAGAAGCCATGGAGCAGAATTCGGTGGACGGCAGAGGGCCGGTGAAAGGTTTAGAAGCCATGGAGCAGAATTCGGTGGACGGCAGAGGGCCGGTGAAAGGTTTAGAAGCCATGGAGCAGAATTCGGTGGACGGCAGAGGGCCGGTGAAAGGTTTAGAAGCCATGGAGCAGAATTCGGTGGACGGCAGAGGGCCGGTGAAAGGTTTAGATGCCATGGAGCAGAATTCGGTGGACGGCAGAGGGCCGGTGAAAGGTTTAGAAGCCATGGAGCAGAATTCAGTGGACGGCAGAGGGCCGTGAGTTGAGGAGTTGAGTTGATGAGTTGAGTTGATGAGTTGATGAGTTGAGTTGATGAGTTGATGAGTTGAGTTGAGTTATATCCAGTTTTATCCAGTTTTTTCCACTTATTTCCACTCCTTTTTCCCCCACCTTTTTCCCATATTTTCCCACACTTTTTCCCACTTTTTCCAATTTCTTCCACGTTTTTCCACCTTTTCCCACCTTTTTCCACCATAAAACTGGATAAAAGTGGAAAAAAGTGGAAAAAAGTGGAAAGGTTTAGAAGCCATGGAGCAGAATTCGGTGGACGGCAGAGGGCCGGTGAAAGGTTTAGAAGCCATGGAGCAGAATTCGGTGGACGGCAGAGGGCCGGTGAAAGGTTTAGAAGCCATGGAGCAGAATTCGGTGGACGGCAGAGGGCCGGTGAAAGGTTTAGAAGCCATGGAGCAGAATTCGGTGGACGGCAGAGGGCCGGTGAAAGGTTTAGAAGCCATGGAGCAGAATTCGGTGGACGGCAGAGGGCCGGTGAAAGGTTTAGAAGCCATGGAGCAGAATTCGGTGGACGGCAGAGGGCCGGTGAAAGGTTTAGATGCCATGGAGCAGAATTCGGTGGACGGCAGAGGGCCGGTGAAAGGTTTAGAAGCCATGGAGCAGAATTCGGTGGACGGCAGAGGGCCGGTGAAAGGTTTAGAAGCCATGGAGCAGAATTCGGTGGACGGCAGAGGGCCGTGAGTTGAGGAGTTGAGTTGATGAGTTGAGTTGATGAGTTGATGAGTTGAGTTGATGAGTTGATGAGTTGAGTTGAGTTATATCCAGTTTTATCCACTTTTTTCCACTTTTTTCCACTCCTTTTTCCACTTTTTTTCCCACCTTTTTCCCACATTTTCCCAAATTTCTTCACTTTTTCCACTTTTTCCAATTTCTTCCACGTTTTTCCACCTTTTCCCACCTTTTTCCACCATAAAACTGGATAAAAGTGGAAAAAACTGGAAAAAACTGGAAAGGTTTAGAAGCCATGGAGCAGAATTCGGTGGACGGCAGAGGGCCGTGAGTTGAGGAGTTGAGTTGATGAGTTGAGTTGATGAGTTGATGAGTTGAGTTGATGAGTTGATGAGTTGAGTTGAGTTTTATCCAGTTTTATCCAGTTTTTTCCACTTTTTTCCACTCCTTTTTCCACTTTTTTTCCCACCTTTTTCCCACATTTTCCCACATTTTTCCACCTTTTCCCACCTTTTTCCACCATAAAACTGGATAAAAGTGGAAAAAAGTGGAAAAAACTGGAAAGGTTTAGAAGCCATGGAGCAGAATTCGGTGGACGGCAGAGGGCCGGTGAAAGGTTTAGAAGCCATGGAGCAGAATTCGGTGGACGGCAGAGGGCCGGTGAAAGGTTTAGAAGCCATGGAGCAGAATTCGGTGGACGGCAGAGGGCCGGTGAAAGGTTTAGAAGCCATGGAGCAGAATTCGGTGGACGGCAGAGGGCCGGTGAAAGGTTTAGAAGCCATGGAGCAGAATTCGGTGGACGGCAGAGGGCCGGTGAAAGGTTTAGAAGCCATGGAGCAGAATTCGGTGGACGGCAGAGGGCCGGTGAAAGGTTTAGAAGCCATGGAGCAGAATTCGGTGGACGGCAGAGGGCCGGTGAAAGGTTTAGAAGCCATGGAGCAGAATTCGGTGGACGACAGAGGGCCGGTGAAAGGTTTAGAAGCCATGGAGCAGAATTCGGTGGACGGCAGAGGGCCGCTGAAAGGTTTAGAAGCCATGGAGCAGAATTCGGTGGACGGCAGAGGGCCGGTGAAAGGTTTAGAAGCCATGGAGCAGAATTCGGTGGACGACAGAGGGCCGGTGAAAGGTTTAGAAGCCATGGAGCAGAATTCGGTGGACGGCAGAGGGCCGGTGAAAGGTTTAGAAGCCATGGAGTAGAATTCGGTGGACGGCAGAGGGCCGGTGAAAGGTTTAGAAGCCATGGAGCAGAATTCGGTGGATGGCAGAGGGCCGGTGAAAGGTTTAGAAGCCATGGAGCAGAATTCGGTGGACGGCAGAGGGCCGTGAGTTGAGGAGTTGAGTTGATGAGTTGAGTTGATGAGTTGATGAGTTGAGTTGATGAGTTGATGAGTTGAGTTGAGTTATATCCAGTTTTATCCACTTTTTTCCACTTTTTTCCACTCCTTTTTCCACTTTTTTTCCCACCTTTTTCCCACATTTTCCCAAATTTTTCCACTTTTTCCACTTTTTCCAATTTCTTCCACGTTTTTCCACCTTTTCCCACCTTTTTCCACCATAAAACTGGATAAAAGTGGAAAAAAGTGGAAAAAACTGGAAAGGTTTAGAAGCCATGGAGCAGAATTCGGTGGACGGCAGAGGGCCGGTGAAAGGTTTAGAAGCCATGGAGCAGAATTCGGTGGACGGCAGAAGGCCGGTGAAAGGTTTAGAAGCCATGGAGCAGAATTCGGTGGACGGCAGAGGGCCGGTGAAAGGTTTAGAAGCCATGGAGCAGAATTCGGTGGACGGCAGAGGGCCGGTGAAAGGTTTAGAAGCCATGGAGCAGACTTCGGTGGACGGCAGAGGGCCGGTGAAAGGTTTAGAAGCCATGGAGCAGAATTCGGTGGACGGCAGAGGGCCGTGAGTTGAGGAGTTGAGTTGATGAGTTGAGTTGATGAGTTGATGAGTTGAGTTGATGAGTTGATGAGTTGAGTTGAGTTATATCCAGTTTTATCCAGTTTTTTCCACTTTTTTCCACTCCTTTTTCCACTTTTTTTCCCACATTTTCCCCACATTTTCCCACATTTTTCCACTTTTTCCACTTTTTCCAATTTCTTCCACGTTTTTCCACCTTTTCCCACCTTTTTCCACCATAAAACTGGATAAAAGTGGAAAAAAGTGGAAAAAAGTGGAAAGGTTTAGAAGCCATGGAGCAGAATTCGGTGGACGGCAGAGGGCCGGTGAAAGGTTTAGAAGCCATGGAGCAGAATTCGGTGGACGGCAGAGGGCCGGTGAAAGGTTTAGAAGCCATGGAGCAGAATTCGGTGGACGGCAGAGGGCCGGTGAAAGGTTTAGAAGCCATGGAGTAGAATTCGGTGGACGGCAGAGGGCCGGTGAAAGGTTTAGAAGCCATGGAGCAGAATTCGGTGGACGGCAGAGGGCCGGTGAAAGGTTTAGAAGCCATGGAGCAGAATTCGGTGGACGGCAGAGGGCCGGTGAAAGGTTTAGAAGCCATGGAGCAGAATTCGGTGGACGGCAGAGGGCCGGTGAAAGGTTTAGAAGCCATGGAGCAGAATTCGGTGGACGGCAGAGGGCCGGTGAAAGGTTTAGAAGCCATGGAGCAGAATTCGGTGGACGGCAGAGGGCCGGTGAAAGGTTTAGAAGCCATGGAGCAGAATTCGGTGGACGGCAGAGGGCCGGTGAAAGGTTTAGAAGCCATGGAGTAGAATTCGGTGGACGGCAGAGGGCCGGTGAAAGGTTTAGAAGCCATGGAGCAGAATTCGGTGGACGGCAGAGGGCCGGTGAAAGGTTTAGAAGCCATGGAGCAGAATTCGGTGGACGGCAGAGGGCCGGTGAAAGGTTTAGAAGCCATGGAGCAGAATTCGGTGGACGGCAGAGGGCCGGTGAAAGGTTTAGAAGCCATGGAGCAGAATTCGGTGGACGGCAGAGGGCCGGTGAAAGGTTTAGATGCCATGGAGCAGAATTCGGTGGACGGCAGAGGGCCGGTGAAAGGTTTAGAAGCCATGGAGCAGAATTCAGTGGACGGCAGAGGGCCGTGAGTTGAGGAGTTGAGTTGATGAGTTGAGTTGATGAGTTGATGAGTTGAGTTGATGAGTTGATGAGTTGAGTTGAGTTATATCCAGTTTTATCCAGTTTTTTCCACTTATTTCCACTCCTTTTTCCACTTTTTTCCCCACCTTTTTCCCATATTTTCCCACACTTTTTTCCACTTTTTCCAATTTCTTCCACGTTTTTCCACCTTTTCCCACCTTTTTCCACCATAAAACTGGATAAAAGTGGAAAAAAGTGGAAAAAACTGGAAAGGTTTAGAAGCCATGGAGCAGAATTCGGTGGACGGCAGAGGGCCGGTGAAAGGTTTAGAAGCCATGGAGCAGAATTCGGTGGACGGCAGAGGGCCGGTGAAAGGTTTAGAAGCCATGGAGCAGAATTCGGTGGACGGCAGAGGGCCGGTGAAAGGTTTAGAAGGCATGGAGTAGAATTCGGTGGACGGCAGAGGGCCGGTGAAAGGTTTAGAAGCCATGGAGCAGAATTCGGTGGACGGAAGAGGGCCGTGAGTTGAGGAGTTGAGTTGATGAGTTGAGTTGATGAGTTGATGAGTTGAGTTGATGAGTTGATGAGTTGAGTTGAGTTATATCCAGTTTTATCCACTTTTTTCCACTTTTTCCCACTCCTTTTTCCACTTTTTTTCCCACCTTTTTCCCACATTTTCCCAAATTTTTCCACTTTTTCCACTTTTTCCAATTTCTTCCACGTTTTTCCACCTTTTCCCACCTTTTTCCACCATAAAACTGGATAAAAGTGGAAACAAGTGGAAAAAACTGGAAAGGTTTAGAAGCCATGGAGCAGAATTCGGTGGACGGCAGAGGGCCGGTGAAAGGTTTAGAAGCCATGGAGCAGAATTCGGTGGATGGCAGAGGGCCGGTGAAAGGTTTAGAAGCCATGGAGCAGAATTCGGTGGACGGCAGAGGGCCGTGAGTTGAGGAGTTGAGTTGATGAGTTGAGTTGATGAGTTGATGAGTTGAGTTGATGAGTTGATGAGTTGAGTTGAGTTATATCCAGTTTTATCCACTTTTTTCCACTTTTTTCCACTCCTTTTTCCACTTTTTTTCCCACCTTTTTCCCACATTTTCCCAAATTTGTCCACTTTTTCCACTTTTTCCAATTTCTTCCACGTTTTTCCACCTTTTCCCACCTTTTTCCACCATAAAACTGGATAAAAGTGGAAAAAAGTGGAAAAAACTGGAAAGGTTTAGAAGCCATGGAGCAGAATTCGGTGGACGGCAGAGGGCCGGTGAAAGGTTTAGAAGCCATGGAGCAGAATTCGGTGGACGGCAGAGGGCCGGTGAAAGGTTTAGAAGCCATGGAGCAGAATTCGGTGGACGGCAGAGGGCCGGTGAAAGGTTTAGAAGCCATGGAGCAGAATTCGGTGGACGGCAGAGGGCCGGTGAAAGGTTTAGAAGCCATGGAGCAGAATTCGGTGGACGGCAGAGGGCCGTGAGTTGAGGAGTTGAGTTGATGAGTTGAGTTGATGAGTTGATGAGTTGAGTTGATGAGTTGATGAGTTGAGTTGAGTTATATCCAGTTTTATCCAGTTTTTTCCACTTTTTTCCACTCCTTTTTCCACTTTTTTCCCACCTTTTTCCCACATTTCCCCACATTTTTCCACTTTTTCCACTTTTTCCAATTTCTTCCACGTTTTTCCACCTTTTCCCACCTTTTTCCACCATAAAACTGGATAAAAGTGGAAAAAAGTGGAAAAAACTGGAAAGGTTTAGAAGCCATGGAGCAGAATTCGGTGGACGGCAGAGGGCCGGTGAAAGGTTTAGAAGCCATGGAGCAGAATTCGGTGGACGGCAGAGGGCCGGTGAAAGGTTTAGAAGCCATGGAGCAGAATTCGGTGGACGGCAGAGGGCCGGTGAAAGGTTTAGAAGCCATGGAGTAGAATTCGGTGGACGGCAGAGGGCCGGTGAAAGGTTTAGAAGCCATGGAGCAGAATTCGGTGGACGGCAGAGGGCCGGTGAAAGGTTTAGAAGCCATGGAGCAGAATTCGGTGGACGGCAGAGGGCCGGTGAAAGGTTTAGAAGCCATGGAGCAGAATTCGGTGGACGGCAGAGGGCCGGTGAAAGGTTTAGAAGCCATGGAGCAGAATTCGGTGGACGGCAGAGGGCCGGTGAAAGGTTTAGAAGCCATGGAGCAGAATTCGGTGGACGGCAGAGGGCCGGTGAAAGGTTTAGAAGCCATGGAGCAGAATTCGGTGGACGGCAGAGGGCCGGTGAAAGGTTTAGAAGCCATGGAGTAGAATTCGGTGGACGGCAGAGGGCCGGTGAAAGGTTTAGAAGCCATGGAGCAGAATTCGGTGGACGGCAGAGGGCCGGTGAAAGGTTTAGAAGCCATGGAGCAGAATTCGGTGGACGGCAGAGGGCCGGTGAAAGGTTTAGAAGCCATGGAGCAGAATTCGGTGGACGGCAGAGGGCCGGTGAAAGGTTTAGAAGCCATGGAGCAGAATTCGGTGGACGGCAGAGGGCCGGTGAAAGGTTTAGATGCCATGGAGCAGAATTCGGTGGACGGCAGAGGGCCGGTGAAAGGTTTAGAAGCCATGGAGCAGAATTCAGTGGACGGCAGAGGGCCGTGAGTTGAGGAGTTGAGTTGATGAGTTGAGTTGATGAGTTGATGAGTTGAGTTGATGAGTTGATGAGTTGAGTTGAGTTATATCCAGTTTTATCCAGTTTTTTCCACTTATTTCCACTCCTTTTTCCCCCACCTTTTTCCCATATTTTCCCACACTTTTTCCCACTTTTTCCAATTTCTTCCACGTTTTTCCACCTTTTCCCACCTTTTTCCACCATAAAACTGGATAAAAGTGGAAAAAAGTGGAAAAAAGTGGAAAGGTTTAGAAGCCATGGAGCAGAATTCGGTGGACGGCAGAGGGCCGGTGAAAGGTTTAGAAGCCATGGAGCAGAATTCGGTGGACGGCAGAGGGCCGGTGAAAGGTTTAGAAGCCATGGAGCAGAATTCGGTGGACGGCAGAGGGCCGGTGAAAGGTTTAGAAGCCATGGAGCAGAATTCGGTGGACGGCAGAGGGCCGGTGAAAGGTTTAGAAGCCATGGAGCAGAATTCGGTGGACGGCAGAGGGCCGGTGAAAGGTTTAGAAGCCATGGAGCAGAATTCGGTGGACGGCAGAGGGCCGGTGAAAGGTTTAGATGCCATGGAGCAGAATTCGGTGGACGGCAGAGGGCCGGTGAAAGGTTTAGAAGCCATGGAGCAGAATTCGGTGGACGGCAGAGGGCCGGTGAAAGGTTTAGAAGCCATGGAGCAGAATTCGGTGGACGGCAGAGGGCCGTGAGTTGAGGAGTTGAGTTGATGAGTTGAGTTGATGAGTTGATGAGTTGAGTTGATGAGTTGATGAGTTGAGTTGAGTTATATCCAGTTTTATCCACTTTTTTCCACTTTTTTCCACTCCTTTTTCCACTTTTTTTCCCACCTTTTTCCCACATTTTCCCAAATTTTTTCACTTTTTCCACTTTTTCCAATTTCTTCCACGTTTTTCCACCTTTTCCCACCTTTTTCCACCATAAAACTGGATAAAAGTGGAAAAAACTGGAAAAAACTGGAAAGGTTTAGAAGCCATGGAGCAGAATTCGGTGGACGGCAGAGGGCCGTGAGTTGAGGAGTTGAGTTGATGAGTTGAGTTGATGAGTTGATGAGTTGAGTTGATGAGTTGATGAGTTGAGTTGAGTTTTATCCAGTTTTATCCAGTTTTTTCCACTTTTTTCCACTCCTTTTTCCACTTTTTTTCCCACCTTTTTCCCACATTTTCCCACATTTTTCCACCTTTTCCCACCTTTTTCCACCATAAAACTGGATAAAAGTGGAAAAAAGTGGAAAAAACTGGAAAGGTTTAGAAGCCATGGAGCAGAATTCGGTGGACGGCAGAGGGCCGGTGAAAGGTTTAGAAGCCATGGAGCAGAATTCGGTGGACGGCAGAGGGCCGGTGAAAGGTTTAGAAGCCATGGAGCAGAATTCGGTGGACGGCAGAGGGCCGGTGAAAGGTTTAGAAGCCATGGAGCAGAATTCGGTGGACGGCAGAGGGCCGGTGAAAGGTTTAGAAGCCATGGAGCAGAATTCGGTGGACGGCAGAGGGCCGGTGAAAGGTTTAGAAGCCATGGAGCAGAATTCGGTGGACGGCAGAGGGCCGGTGAAAGGTTTAGAAGCCATGGAGCAGAATTCGGTGGACGGCAGAGGGCCGGTGAAAGGTTTAGAAGCCATGGAGCAGAATTCGGTGGACGACAGAGGGCCGGTGAAAGGTTTAGAAGCCATGGAGCAGAATTCGGTGGACGGCAGAGGGCCGCTGAAAGGTTTAGAAGCCATGGAGCAGAATTCGGTGGACGGCAGAGGGCCGGTGAAAGGTTTAGAAGCCATGGAGCAGAATTCGGTGGACGACAGAGGGCCGGTGAAAGGTTTAGAAGCCATGGAGCAGAATTCGGTGGACGGCAGAGGGCCGGTGAAAGGTTTAGAAGCCATGGAGTAGAATTCGGTGGACGGCAGAGGGCCGGTGAAAGGTTTAGAAGCCATGGAGCAGAATTCGGTGGATGGCAGAGGGCCGGTGAAAGGTTTAGAAGCCATGGAGCAGAATTCGGTGGACGGCAGAGGGCCGTGAGTTGAGGAGTTGAGTTGATGAGTTGAGTTGATGAGTTGATGAGTTGAGTTGATGAGTTGATGAGTTGAGTTGAGTTATATCCAGTTTTATCCACTTTTTTCCACTTTTTTCCACTCCTTTTTCCACTTTTTTTCCCACCTTTTTCCCACATTTTCCCAAATTTTTCCACTTTTTCCACTTTTTCCAATTTCTTCCACGTTTTTCCACCTTTTCCCACCTTTTTCCACCATAAAACTGGATAAAAGTGGAAAAAAGTGGAAAAAACTGGAAAGGTTTAGAAGCCATGGAGCAGAATTCGGTGGACGGCAGAGGGCCGGTGAAAGGTTTAGAAGCCATGGAGCAGAATTCGGTGGACGGCAGAAGGCCGGTGAAAGGTTTAGAAGCCATGGAGCAGAATTCGGTGGACGGCAGAGGGCCGGTGAAAGGTTTAGAAGCCATGGAGCAGAATTCGGTGGACGGCAGAGGGCCGGTGAAAGGTTTAGAAGCCATGGAGCAGAATTCGGTGGACGGCAGAGGGCCGGTGAAAGGTTTAGAAGCCATGGAGCAGAATTCGGTGGACGGCAGAGGGCCGTGAGTTGAGGAGTTGAGTTGATGAGTTGAGTTGATGAGTTGATGAGTTGAGTTGATGAGTTGATGAGTTGAGTTGAGTTATATCCAGTTTTATCCAGTTTTTTCCACTTTTTTCCACTCCTTTTTCCACTTTTTTTCCCACATTTTCCCCACATTTTCCCACATTTTTCCACTTTTTCCACTTTTTCCAATTTCTTCCACGTTTTTCCACCTTTTCCCACCTTTTTCCACCATAAAACTGGATAAAAGTGGAAAAAAGTGGAAAAAAGTGGAAAGGTTTAGAAGCCATGGAGCAGAATTCGGTGGACGGCAGAGGGCCGGTGAAAGGTTTAGAAGCCATGGAGCAGAATTCGGTGGACGGCAGAGGGCCGGTGAAAGGTTTAGAAGCCATGGAGCAGAATTCGGTGGACGGCAGAGGGCCGGTGAAAGGTTTAGAAGCCATGGAGTAGAATTCGGTGGACGGCAGAGGGCCGGTGAAAGGTTTAGAAGCCATGGAGCAGAATTCGGTGGACGGCAGAGGGCCGGTGAAAGGTTTAGAAGCCATGGAGCAGAATTCGGTGGACGGCAGAGGGCCGGTGAAAGGTTTAGAAGCCATGGAGCAGAATTCGGTGGACGGCAGAGGGCCGGTGAAAGGTTTAGAAGCCATGGAGCAGAATTCGGTGGACGGCAGAGGGCCGGTGAAAGGTTTAGAAGCCATGGAGCAGAATTCGGTGGACGGCAGAGGGCCGGTGAAAGGTTTAGAAGCCATGGAGCAGAATTCGGTGGACGGCAGAGGGCCGGTGAAAGGTTTAGAAGCCATGGAGTAGAATTCGGTGGACGGCAGAGGGCCGGTGAAAGGTTTAGAAGCCATGGAGCAGAATTCGGTGGACGGCAGAGGGCCGGTGAAAGGTTTAGAAGCCATGGAGCAGAATTCGGTGGACGGCAGAGGGCCGGTGAAAGGTTTAGAAGCCATGGAGCAGAATTCGGTGGACGGCAGAGGGCCGGTGAAAGGTTTAGATGCCATGGAGCAGAATTCGGTGGACGGCAGAGGGCCGGTGAAAGGTTTAGAAGCCATGGAGCAGAATTCGGTGGATGGCAGAGGGCCGGTGAAAGGTTTAGAAGCCATGGAGAAGAATTCGGTGGACGGCAGAGGGCCGTGAGTTGAGGAGTTGAGTTGATGAGTTGAGTTGATGAGTTGAGTTGATGAGTTGATGAGTTGAGTTGAGTTATATCCAGTTTTATCCAGTTTTTTCCACTTTTTTCCACTCCTTTTTCCACTTTTTTTCCCACCTTTTTCCCATATTTTCCCACATTTTCCCACTTTTTCCACCTTTTCCAATTTCTTCCACGTTTTCCCACCTTTTTTCACCATAAAACTGGATAAAAGTGGAAAAAAGTGGAAAAAACTGGAAAGGTTTAGAAGCCATGGAGCAGAATTCGGTGGACGGCAGAGGGCCGGTGAAAGGTTTAGAAGCCATGGAGCAGAATTCGGTGGACGGCAGAGGGCCGGTGAAAGGTTTAGAAGCCATGGAGCAGAATTCGGTGGACGGCAGAGGGCCGGTGAAAGGTTTAGAAGCCATGGAGCAGAATTCGGTGGACGGCAGAGGGCCGGTGAAAGGTTTAGAAGCCATGGAGCAGAATTCGGTGGACGGCATAGGGCCGGTGAAAGGTTTAGAAGCCATGGAGCAGAATTCGGTGGACGGCAGAGGGCCGTGAGTTGAGGAGTTGAGTTGATGAGTTGAGTTGATGAGTTGATGAGTTGAGTTGATGAGTTGATGAGTTGAGTTGATGAGTTGATGAGTTGAGTTGAGTTATATCCAGTTTTATCCAGTTTTTTCCACTTTTTTCCACTCCTTTTTCCACTTTTTTTCCCACCTTTTTCCCATATTTTCCCACACTTTTTCCACTTTTTCCACTTTTTCCAATTTCTTCCACGTTTTTCCACCTTTTCCCACCTTTTTCCACCATAAAACTGGATAAAAGTGGAAAAAAGTGGAAAAAAGTGGAAAGGTTTAGAAGCCATGGAGCAGAATTCGGTGGACGGCAGAGGGCCGGTGAAAGGTTTAGAAGCCATGGAGCAGAATTCGGTGGACGGCAGAGGGCCGGTGAAAGGTTTAGAAGCCATGGAGCAGAATTCTGTGGACGGCAGAGGGCCGGTGAAAGGTTTAGAAGCCATGGAGCAGAATTCGGTGGACGGCAGAGGGCCGGTGAAAGGTTTAGAAGCCATGGAGCTGAATTCGGTGGACGGCAGAGGGCCGGTGAAAGGTTTAGAAGCCATGGAGCAGAATTCGGTGGACGGCAGAGGGCCGGTGAAAGGTTTAGAAGCCATGGAGCAGAATTCGGTGGACGGCAGAGGGCCGGTGAAAGGTTTAGAAGCCATGGAGCAGAATTCGGTGGACGGCAGAGGGCCGGTGAAAGGTTTAGAAGCCATGGAGCAGAATTCGGTGGACGGCAGAGGGCCGGTGAAAGGTTTAGAAGCCATGGAGCAGAATTCGGTGTACGGCAGAGGGCCGGTGAAAGGTTTAGAAGCCATGGAGCAGAATTCGGTGGACGGCAGAGGGCCGGTGAAAGGTTTAGAAGCCATGGAGCAGAATTCGGTGGACGGCAGAGGGCCGGTGAAAGGTTTAGAAGCCATGGAGCAGAATTCGGTGGACGGCAGAGGGCCGTGAGTTGAGGAGTTGAGTTGATGAGTTGAGTTGATGAGTTGATGAGTTGATGAGTTGATGAGTTGAGTTGAGTTATATCCAGTTTTATCCACTTTTTTCCACTTTTTTCCACTCCTTTTTCCACTTTTTTTCCCACCTTTTTCCCACATTTTCCCACATTTTTCCACTTTTTCCACTTTTTCCAATTTCTTCCACGTTTTTCCACCTTTTCCCACCTTTTTCCACCATAAAACTGGATAAAAGTGGAAAAAAGTGGAAAAAACTGGAAAGGTTTAGAAGCCATGGAGCAGAATTCGGTGGACGGCAGAGGGCCGGTGAAAGGTTTAGAAGCCATGGAGCAGAATTCGGTGGACGGCAGAGGGCCGGTGAAAGGTTTAGAAGCCATGGAGCAGAATTCGGTGGACGGCAGAGGGCCGGTGAAAGGTTTAGAAGCCATGGAGCAGAATTCGGTGGACGGCAGTGGGCCGGTGAAAGGTTTAGAAGCCATGGAGCAGAATTCGGTGGACGGCAGAGGGCCGTGAGTTGAGGAGTTGAGTTGATGAGTTGAGTTGATGAGTTGATGAGTTGAGTTGATGAGTTGATGAGTTGAGTTGAGTTATATCCAGTTTTATTCAGTTTTTTCCACTTTTTTCCACTCCTTTTTCCACTTTTTTTCCCACCTTTTTCCCACATTTTCCCAAATGTTTCCACTTTTTCCACTTTTTCCAATTTCTTCCACGTTTTTCCACCTTTTCCCACCTTTTTCCACCATAAAACTGGATAAAAGTGGAAAAAAGTGGAAAAAACTGGAAAGGTTTAGAAGCCATGGAGCAGAATTCGGTGGACGGCAGAGGGCCGGTGAAAGGTTTAGAAGCCATGGAGCAGAATTCGGTGGACGGCAGAGGGCCGGTGAAAGGTTTAGAAGCCATGGAGCAGAATTCGGTGGACGGCAGAGGGCCGGTGAAAGGTTTAGAAGGCATGGAGTAGAATTCGGTGGACGGCAGAGGGCCGGTGAAAGGTTTAGAAGCCATGGAGCAGAATTCGGTGGACGGAAGAGGGCCGTGAGTTGAGGAGTTGAGTTGATGAGTTGAGTTGATGAGTTGATGAGTTGAGTTGATGAGTTGATGAGTTGAGTTGAGTTATATCCAGTTTTATCCACTTTTTTTCCACTTTTTTCCACTCCTTTTTCCACTTTTTTTCCCACCTTTTTCCCACATTTTCCCAAATTTTTCCACTTTTTCCACTTTTTCCAATTTCTTCCACGTTTTTCCACCTTTTCCCACCTTTTTCCACCAT
This sequence comes from Notolepis coatsorum, assembly GCF_963971535.1. Lineage (NCBI taxonomy): Eukaryota > Metazoa > Chordata > Actinopteri > Aulopiformes > Paralepididae > Notolepis > Notolepis coatsorum. Next base: position 65,042 of record NW_028173901.1, on the reverse strand, counting down.
AAAACTGGATAAAAGTGGAAAAAAGTGGAAAAAACTGGAAAGGTTTAGAAGCCATGGAGCAGAATTCGGTGGACGGCAGAGGGCCGGTGAAAGGTTTAGAAGCCATGGAGCAGAATTCGGTGGACGGCAGAGGGCCGGTGAAAGGTTTAGAAGCCATGGAGCAGAATTCGGTGGACGGCAGAGGGCCGGTGAAAGGTTTAGAAGCCATGGAGCAGAATTCGGTGGACGGCAGAGGGCCGGTGAAAGGTTTAGAAGCCATGGAGCAGAATTCGGTGGAGGGCAGAGGGCCGGTGAAAGGTTTAGATGCCATGGAGCAGAATTCGGTGGACGGCAGAGGGCCGGTGAAAGGTTTAGAAGCCATGGAGCAGAATTCGGTGGACGGCAGAGGGCCGGTGAAAGGTTTAGAAGCCATGGAGCAGAATTCGGTGGACGGCAGAGGGCCGGTGAAAGGTTTAGAAGCCATGGAGCAGAATTCGGTGGATGGCAGAGGGCCGGTGAAAGGTTTAGAAGCCATGGAGCAGAATTCGGTGGACGGCAGAGGGCCGTGAGTTGAGGAGTTGAGTTGATGAGTTGAGTTGATGAGTTGATGAGTTGAGTTGATGAGTTGATGAGTTGAGTTGAGTTATATCCAGTTTTATCCACTTTTTTCCACTTTTTTCCACTCCTTTTTCCACTTTTTTTCCCACCTTTTTCCCACATTTTCCCAAATTTTTCCACTTTTTCCACTTTTTCCAATTTCTTCCACGTTTTTCCACCTTTTCCCACCTTTTTCCACCATAAAACTGGATAAAAGTGGAAAAAAGTGGAAAAAACTGGAAAGGTTTAGAAGCCATGGAGCAGAATTCGGTGGACGGCAGAGGGCCGGTGAAAGGTTTAGAAGCCATGGAGCAGAATTCGGTGGACGGCAGAAGGCCGGTGAAAGGTTTAGAAGCCATGGAGCAGAATTCGGTGGACGGCAGAGGGCCGGTGAAAGGTTTAGAAGCCATGGAGCAGAATTCGGTGGACGGCAGAGGGCCGGTGAAAGGTTTAGAAGCCATGGAGCAGAATTCGGTGGACGGCAGAGGGCCGGTGAAAGGTTTAGAAGCCATGGAGCAGAATTCGGTGGACGGCAGAGGGCCGTGAGTTGAGGAGTTGAGTTGATGAGTTGAGTTGATGAGTTGATGAGTTGAGTTGATGAGTTGATGAGTTGAGTTGAGTTATATCCAGTTTTATCCACTTTTTTCCACTTTTTTCCACTCCTTTTTCCACTTTTTTTCCCACCTTTTTCCCACATTTTCCCAAATTTTTCCACTTTTTCCACTTTTTCCAATTTCTTCCACGTTTTTCCACCTTTTCCCACCTTTTTCCACCATAAAACTGGATAAAAGTGGAAAAAAGTGGAAAAAACTGGAAAGGTTTAGAAGCCATGGAGCAGAATTCGGTGGACGGCAGAGGGCCGGTGAAAGGTTTAGAAGCCATGGAGCAGAATTCGGTGGACGGCAGAAGGCCGGTGAAAGGTTTAGAAGCCATGGAGCAGAATTCGGTGGACGGCAGAGGGCCGGTGAAAGGTTTAGAAGCCATGGAGCAGAATTCGGTGGACGGCAGAGGGCCGGTGAAAGGTTTAGAAGCCATGGAGCAGAATTCGGTGGACGGCAGAGGGCCGGTGAAAGGTTTAGAAGCCATGGAGCAGAATTCGGTGGACGGCAGAGGGCCGTGAGTTGAGGAGTTGAGTTGATGAGTTGAGTTGATGAGTTGATGAGTTGAGTTGATGAGTTGATGAGTTGAGTTGAGTTATATCCAGTTTTATCCAGTTTTTTCCACTTTTTTCCACTCCTTTTTCCACTTTTTTTCCCACATTTTCCCCACATTTTCCCACATTTTTCCACTTTTTCCACTTTTTCCAATTTCTTCCACGTTTTTCCACCTTTTCCCACCTTTTTCCACCATAAAACTGGATAAAAGTGGAAAAAAGTGGAAAAAAGTGGAAAGGTTTAGAAGCCATGGAGCAGAATTCGGTGGACGGCAGAGGGCCGGTGAAAGGTTTAGAAGCCATGGAGCAGAATTCGGTGGACGGCAGAGGGCCGGTGAAAGGTTTAGAAGCCATGGAGCAGAATTCGGTGGACGGCAGAGGGCCGGTGAAAGGTTTAGAAGCCATGGAGTAGAATTCGGTGGACGGCAGAGGGCCGGTGAAAGGTTTAGAAGCCATGGAGCAGAATTCGGTGGACGGCAGAGGGCCGGTGAAAGGTTTAGAAGCCATGGAGCAGAATTCGGTGGACGGCAGAGGGCCGGTGAAAGGTTTAGAAGCCATGGAGCAGAATTCGGTGGACGGCAGAGGGCCGGTGAAAGGTTTAGAAGCCATGGAGCAGAATTCGGTGGACGGCAGAGGGCCGGTGAAAGGTTTAGAAGCCATGGAGCAGAATTCGGTGGACGGCAGAGGGCCGGTGAAAGGTTTAGAAGCCATGGAGCAGAATTCGGTGGACGGCAGAGGGCCGGTGAAAGGTTTAGAAGCCATGGAGTAGAATTCGGTGGACGGCAGAGGGCCGGTGAAAGGTTTAGAAGCCATGGAGCAGAATTCGGTGGACGGCAGAGGGCCGGTGAAAGGTTTAGAAGCCATGGAGCAGAATTCGGTGGACGGCAGAGGGCCGGTGAAAGGTTTAGAAGCCATGGAGCAGAATTCGGTGGACGGCAGAGGGCCGGTGAAAGGTTTAGAAGCCATGGAGCAGAATTCGGTGGACGGCAGAGGGCCGGTGAAAGGTTTAGATGCCATGGAGCAGAATTCGGTGGACGGCAGAGGGCCGGTGAAAGGTTTAGAAGCCATGGAGCAGAATTCAGTGGACGGCAGAGGGCCGTGAGTTGAGGAGTTGAGTTGATGAGTTGAGTTGATGAGTTGATGAGTTGAGTTGATGAGTTGATGAGTTGAGTTGAGTTATATCCAGTTTTATCCAGTTTTTTCCACTTATTTCCACTCCTTTTTCCACTTTTTTCCCCACCTTTTTCCCATATTTTCCCACACTTTTTTCCACTTTTTCCAATTTCTTCCACGTTTTTCCACCTTTTCCCACCTTTTTCCACCATAAAACTGGATAAAAGTGGAAAAAAGTGGAAAAAACTGGAAAGGTTTAGAAGCCATGGAGCAGAATTCGGTGGACGGCAGAGGGCCGGTGAAAGGTTTAGAAGCCATGGAGCAGAATTCGGTGGACGGCAGAGGGCCGGTGAAAGGTTTAGAAGCCATGGAGCAGAATTCGGTGGACGGCAGAGGGCCGGTGAAAGGTTTAGAAGGCATGGAGTAGAATTCGGTGGACGGCAGAGGGCCGGTGAAAGGTTTAGAAGCCATGGAGCAGAATTCGGTGGACGGAAGAGGGCCGTGAGTTGAGGAGTTGAGTTGATGAGTTGAGTTGATGAGTTGATGAGTTGAGTTGATGAGTTGATGAGTTGAGTTGAGTTATATCCAGTTTTATCCACTTTTTTCCACTTTTTCCCACTCCTTTTTCCACTTTTTTTCCCACCTTTTTCCCACATTTTCCCAAATTTTTCCACTTTTTCCACTTTTTCCAATTTCTTCCACGTTTTTCCACCTTTTCCCACCTTTTTCCACCATAAAACTGGATAAAAGTGGAAACAAGTGGAAAAAACTGGAAAGGTTTAGAAGCCATGGAGCAGAATTCGGTGGACGGCAGAGGGCCGGTGAAAGGTTTAGAAGCCATGGAGCAGAATTCGGTGGATGGCAGAGGGCCGGTGAAAGGTTTAGAAGCCATGGAGCAGAATTCGGTGGACGGCAGAGGGCCGTGAGTTGAGGAGTTGAGTTGATGAGTTGAGTTGATGAGTTGATGAGTTGAGTTGATGAGTTGATGAGTTGAGTTGAGTTATATCCAGTTTTATCCACTTTTTTCCACTTTTTTCCACTCCTTTTTCCACTTTTTTTCCCACCTTTTTCCCACATTTTCCCAAATTTTTCCACTTTTTCCACTTTTTCCAATTTCTTCCACGTTTTTCCACCTTTTCCCACCTTTTTCCACCATAAAACTGGATAAAAGTGGAAAAAAGTGGAAAAAACTGGAAAGGTTTAGAAGCCATGGAGCAGAATTCGGTGGACGGCAGAGGGCCGGTGAAAGGTTTAGAAGCCATGGAGCAGAATTCGGTGGACGGCAGAGGGCCGGTGAAAGGTTTAGAAGCCATGGAGCAGAATTCGGTGGACGGCAGAGGGCCGGTGAAAGGTTTAGAAGCCATGGAGCAGAATTCGGTGGACGGCAGAGGGCCGGTGAAAGGTTTAGAAGCCATGGAGCAGAATTCGGTGGACGGCAGAGGGCCGTGAGTTGAGGAGTTGAGTTGATGAGTTGAGTTGATGAGTTGATGAGTTGAGTTGATGAGTTGATGAGTTGAGTTGAGTTATATCCAGTTTTATCCAGTTTTTTCCACTTTTTTCCACTCCTTTTTCCACTTTTTTCCCACCTTTTTCCCACATTTCCCCACATTTTTCCACTTTTTCCACTTTTTCCAATTTCTTCCACGTTTTTCCACCTTTTCCCACCTTTTTCCACCATAAAACTGGATAAAAGTGGAAAAAAGTGGAAAAAACTGGAAAGGTTTAGAAGCCATGGAGCAGAATTCGGTGGACGGCAGAGGGCCGGTGAAAGGTTTAGAAGCCATGGAGCAGAATTCGGTGGACGGCAGAGGGCCGGTGAAAGGTTTAGAAGCCATGGAGCAGAATTCGGTGGACGGCAGAGGGCCGGTGAAAGGTTTAGAAGCCATGGAGTAGAATTCGGTGGACGGCAGAGGGCCGGTGAAAGGTTTAGAAGCCATGGAGCAGAATTCGGTGGACGGCAGAGGGCCGGTGAAAGGTTTAGAAGCCATGGAGCAGAATTCGGTGGACGGCAGAGGGCCGGTGAAAGGTTTAGAAGCCATGGAGCAGAATTCGGTGGACGGCAGAGGGCCGGTGAAAGGTTTAGAAGCCATGGAGCAGAATTCGGTGGACGGCAGAGGGCCGGTGAAAGGTTTAGAAGCCATGGAGCAGAATTCGGTGGACGGCAGAGGGCCGGTGAAAGGTTTAGAAGCCATGGAGCAGAATTCGGTGGACGGCAGAGGGCCGGTGAAAGGTTTAGAAGCCATGGAGTAGAATTCGGTGGACGGCAGAGGGCCGGTGAAAGGTTTAGAAGCCATGGAGCAGAATTCGGTGGACGGCAGAGGGCCGGTGAAAGGTTTAGAAGCCATGGAGCAGAATTCGGTGGACGGCAGAGGGCCGGTGAAAGGTTTAGAAGCCATGGAGCAGAATTCGGTGGACGGCAGAGGGCCGGTGAAAGGTTTAGATGCCATGGAGCAGAATTCGGTGGACGGCAGAGGGCCGGTGAAAGGTTTAGAAGCCATGGAGCAGAATTCAGTGGACGGCAGAGGGCCGTGAGTTGAGGAGTTGAGTTGATGAGTTGAGTTGATGAGTTGATGAGTTGAGTTGATGAGTTGATGAGTTGAGTTGAGTTATATCCAGTTTTATCCAGTTTTTTCCACTTATTTCCACTCCTTTTTCCCCCACCTTTTTCCCATATTTTCCCACACTTTTTCCCACTTTTTCCAATTTCTTCCACGTTTTTCCACCTTTTCCCACCTTTTTCCACCATAAAACTGGATAAAAGTGGAAAAAAGTGGAAAAAAGTGGAAAGGTTTAGAAGCCATGGAGCAGAATTCGGTGGACGGCAGAGGGCCGGTGAAAGGTTTAGAAGCCATGGAGCAGAATTCGGTGGACGGCAGAGGGCCGGTGAAAGGTTTAGAAGCCATGGAGCAGAATTCGGTGGACGGCAGAGGGCCGGTGAAAGGTTTAGAAGCCATGGAGCAGAATTCGGTGGACGGCAGAGGGCCGGTGAAAGGTTTAGAAGCCATGGAGCAGAATTCGGTGGACGGCAGAGGGCCGGTGAAAGGTTTAGAAGCCATGGAGCAGAATTCGGTGGACGGCAGAGGGCCGGTGAAAGGTTTAGATGCCATGGAGCAGAATTCGGTGGACGGCAGAGGGCCGGTGAAAGGTTTAGAAGCCATGGAGCAGAATTCGGTGGACGGCAGAGGGCCGGTGAAAGGTTTAGAAGCCATGGAGCAGAATTCGGTGGACGGCAGAGGGCCGTGAGTTGAGGAGTTGAGTTGATGAGTTGAGTTGATGAGTTGATGAGTTGAGTTGATGAGTTGATGAGTTGAGTTGAGTTATATCCAGTTTTATCCACTTTTTTCCACTTTTTTCCACTCCTTTTTCCACTTTTTTTCCCACCTTTTTCCCACATTTTCCCAAATTTTTTCACTTTTTCCACTTTTTCCAATTTCTTCCACGTTTTTCCACCTTTTCCCACCTTTTTCCACCATAAAACTGGATAAAAGTGGAAAAAACTGGAAAAAACTGGAAAGGTTTAGAAGCCATGGAGCAGAATTCGGTGGACGGCAGAGGGCCGTGAGTTGAGGAGTTGAGTTGATGAGTTGAGTTGATGAGTTGATGAGTTGAGTTGATGAGTTGATGAGTTGAGTTGAGTTTTATCCAGTTTTATCCAGTTTTTTCCACTTTTTTCCACTCCTTTTTCCACTTTTTTTCCCACCTTTTTCCCACATTTTCCCACATTTTTCCACCTTTTCCCACCTTTTTCCACCATAAAACTGGATAAAAGTGGAAAAAAGTGGAAAAAACTGGAAAGGTTTAGAAGCCATGGAGCAGAATTCGGTGGACGGCAGAGGGCCGGTGAAAGGTTTAGAAGCCATGGAGCAGAATTCGGTGGACGGCAGAGGGCCGGTGAAAGGTTTAGAAGCCATGGAGCAGAATTCGGTGGACGGCAGAGGGCCGGTGAAAGGTTTAGAAGCCATGGAGCAGAATTCGGTGGACGGCAGAGGGCCGGTGAAAGGTTTAGAAGCCATGGAGCAGAATTCGGTGGACGGCAGAGGGCCGGTGAAAGGTTTAGAAGCCATGGAGCAGAATTCGGTGGACGGCAGAGGGCCGGTGAAAGGTTTAGAAGCCATGGAGCAGAATTCGGTGGACGGCAGAGGGCCGGTGAAAGGTTTAGAAGCCATGGAGCAGAATTCGGTGGACGACAGAGGGCCGGTGAAAGGTTTAGAAGCCATGGAGCAGAATTCGGTGGACGGCAGAGGGCCGCTGAAAGGTTTAGAAGCCATGGAGCAGAATTCGGTGGACGGCAGAGGGCCGGTGAAAGGTTTAGAAGCCATGGAGCAGAATTCGGTGGACGACAGAGGGCCGGTGAAAGGTTTAGAAGCCATGGAGCAGAATTCGGTGGACGGCAGAGGGCCGGTGAAAGGTTTAGAAGCCATGGAGTAGAATTCGGTGGACGGCAGAGGGCCGGTGAAAGGTTTAGAAGCCATGGAGCAGAATTCGGTGGATGGCAGAGGGCCGGTGAAAGGTTTAGAAGCCATGGAGCAGAATTCGGTGGACGGCAGAGGGCCGTGAGTTGAGGAGTTGAGTTGATGAGTTGAGTTGATGAGTTGATGAGTTGAGTTGATGAGTTGATGAGTTGAGTTGAGTTATATCCAGTTTTATCCACTTTTTTCCACTTTTTTCCACTCCTTTTTCCACTTTTTTTCCCACCTTTTTCCCACATTTTCCCAAATTTTTCCACTTTTTCCACTTTTTCCAATTTCTTCCACGTTTTTCCACCTTTTCCCACCTTTTTCCACCATAAAACTGGATAAAAGTGGAAAAAAGTGGAAAAAACTGGAAAGGTTTAGAAGCCATGGAGCAGAATTCGGTGGACGGCAGAGGGCCGGTGAAAGGTTTAGAAGCCATGGAGCAGAATTCGGTGGACGGCAGAAGGCCGGTGAAAGGTTTAGAAGCCATGGAGCAGAATTCGGTGGACGGCAGAGGGCCGGTGAAAGGTTTAGAAGCCATGGAGCAGAATTCGGTGGACGGCAGAGGGCCGGTGAAAGGTTTAGAAGCCATGGAGCAGAATTCGGTGGACGGCAGAGGGCCGGTGAAAGGTTTAGAAGCCATGGAGCAGAATTCGGTGGACGGCAGAGGGCCGTGAGTTGAGGAGTTGAGTTGATGAGTTGAGTTGATGAGTTGATGAGTTGAGTTGATGAGTTGATGAGTTGAGTTGAGTTATATCCAGTTTTATCCAGTTTTTTCCACTTTTTTCCACTCCTTTTTCCACTTTTTTTCCCACATTTTCCCCACATTTTCCCACATTTTTCCACTTTTTCCACTTTTTCCAATTTCTTCCACGTTTTTCCACCTTTTCCCACCTTTTTCCACCATAAAACTGGATAAAAGTGGAAAAAAGTGGAAAAAAGTGGAAAGGTTTAGAAGCCATGGAGCAGAATTCGGTGGACGGCAGAGGGCCGGTGAAAGGTTTAGAAGCCATGGAGCAGAATTCGGTGGACGGCAGAGGGCCGGTGAAATGTTTAGAAGCCATGGAGCAGAATTCGGTGGACGGCAGAGGGCCGGTGAAAGGTTTAGAAGCCATGGAGTAGAATTCGGTGGACGGCAGAGGGCCGGTGAAAGGTTTAGAAGCCATGGAGCAGAATTCGGTGGACGGCAGAGGGCCGGTGAAAGGTTTAGAAGCCATGGAGCAGAATTCGGTGGACGGCAGAGGGCCGGTGAAAGGTTTAGAAGCCATGGAGCAGAATTCGGTGGACGGCAGAGGGCCGGTGAAAGGTTTAGAAGCCATGGAGCAGAATTCGGTGGACGGCAGAGGGCCGGTGAAAGGTTTAGAAGCCATGGAGCAGAATTCGGTGGACGGCAGAGGGCCGGTGAAAGGTTTAGAAGCCATGGAGCAGAATTCGGTGGACGGCAGAGGGCCGGTGAAAGGTTTAGAAGCCATGGAGTAGAATTCGGTGGACGGCAGAGGGCCGGTGAAAGGTTTAGAAGCCATGGAGCAGAATTCGGTGGACGGCAGAGGGCCGGTGAAAGGTTTAGAAGCCATGGAGCAGAATTCGGTGGACGGCAGAGGGCCGGTGAAAGGTTTAGAAGCCATGGAGCAGAATTCGGTGGACGGCAGAGGGCCGGTGAAAGGTTTAGATGCCATGGAGCAGAATTCGGTGGACGGCAGAGGGCCGGTGAAAGGTTTAGAAGCCATGGAGCAGAATTCGGTGGATGGCAGAGGGCCGGTGAAAGGTTTAGAAGCCATGGAGAAGAATTCGGTGGACGGCAGAGGGCCGTGAGTTGAGGAGTTGAGTTGATGAGTTGAGTTGATGAGTTGAGTTGATGAGTTGATGAGTTGAGTTGAGTTATATCCAGTTTTATCCAGTTTTTTCCACTTTTTTCCACTCCTTTTTCCACTTTTTTTCCCACCTTTTTCCCATATTTTCCCACATTTTCCCACTTTTTCCACCTTTTCCAATTTCTTCCACGTTTTCCCACCTTTTTTCACCATAAAACTGGATAAAAGTGGAAAAAAGTGGAAAAAACTGGAAAGGTTTAGAAGCCATGGAGCAGAATTCGGTGGACGGCAGAGGGCCGGTGAAAGGTTTAGAAGCCATGGAGCAGAATTCGGTGGACGGCAGAGGGCCGGTGAAAGGTTTAGAAGCCATGGAGCAGAATTCGGTGGACGGCAGAGGGCCGGTGAAAGGTTTAGAAGCCATGGAGCAGAATTCGGTGGACGGCAGAGGGCCGGTGAAAGGTTTAGAAGCCATGGAGCAGAATTCGGTGGACGGCATAGGGCCGGTGAAAGGTTTAGAAGCCATGGAGCAGAATTCGGTGGACGGCAGAGGGCCGTGAGTTGAGGAGTTGAGTTGATGAGTTGAGTTGATGAGTTGATGAGTTGAGTTGATGAGTTGATGAGTTGAGTTGATGAGTTGATGAGTTGAGTTGAGTTATATCCAGTTTTATCCAGTTTTTTCCACTTTTTTCCACTCCTTTTTCCACTTTTTTTCCCACCTTTTTCCCATATTTTCCCACACTTTTTCCACTTTTTCCACTTTTTCCAATTTCTTCCACGTTTTTCCACCTTTTCCCACCTTTTTCCACCATAAAACTGGATAAAAGTGGAAAAAAGTGGAAAAAAGTGGAAAGGTTTAGAAGCCATGGAGCAGAATTCGGTGGACGGCAGAGGGCCGGTGAAAGGTTTAGAAGCCATGGAGCAGAATTCGGTGGACGGCAGAGGGCCGGTGAAAGGTTTAGAAGCCATGGAGCAGAATTCTGTGGACGGCAGAGGGCCGGTGAAAGGTTTAGAAGCCATGGAGCAGAATTCGGTGGACGGCAGAGGGCCGGTGAAAGGTTTAGAAGCCATGGAGCTGAATTCGGTGGACGGCAGAGGGCCGGTGAAAGGTTTAGAAGCCATGGAGCAGAATTCGGTGGACGGCAGAGGGCCGGTGAAAGGTTTAGAAGCCATGGAGCAGAATTCGGTGGACGGCAGAGGGCCGGTGAAAGGTTTAGAAGCCATGGAGCAGAATTCGGTGGACGGCAGAGGGCCGGTGAAAGGTTTAGAAGCCATGGAGCAGAATTCGGTGGACGGCAGAGGGCCGGTGAAAGGTTTAGAAGCCATGGAGCAGAATTCGGTGGACGGCAGAGGGCCGGTGAAAGGTTTAGAAGCCATGGAGCAGAATTCGGTGGACGGCAGAGGGCCGTGAGTTGAGGAGTTGAGTTGATGAGTTGAGTTGATGAGTTGATGAGTTGATGAGTTGATGAGTTGAGTTGAGTTATATCCAGTTTTATCCAGTTTTTTCCACTTTTTTCCACTCCTTTTTCCACTTTTTTTCCCACCTTTTTCCCATATTTTCCCACACTTTTTCCACTTTTTCCACTTTTTCCAATTTCTTCCACGTTTTTCCACCTTTTCCCACCTTTTTCCACCATAAAACTGGATAAAAGTGGAAAAAAGTGGAAAAAACTGGAAAGGTTTAGAAGCCATGGAGCAGAATTCGGTGGACGGCAGAGGGCCGGTGAAAGGTTTAGAAGCCATGGAGCAGAATTCGGTGGACGGCAGAGGGCCGGTGAAAGGTTTAGAAGCCATGGAGCAGAATTCTGTGGACGGCAGAGGGCCGGTGAAAGGTTTAGAAGCCATGGAGCAGAATTCGGTGGACGGCAGAGGGCCGGTGAAAGGTTTAGAAGCCATGGAGCTGAATTCGGTGGACGGCAGAGGGCCGGTGAAAGGTTTAGAAGCCATGGAGCAGAATTCGGTGGACGGCAGAGGGCCGGTGAAAGGTTTAGAAGCCATGGAGCAGAATTCGGTGGACGGCAGAGGGCCGGTGAAAGGTTTAGAAGCCATGGAGCAGAATTCGGTGGACGGCAGAGGGCCGGTGAAAGGTTTAGAAGCCATGGAGCAGAATTCGGTGGACGGCAGAGGGCCGGTGAAAGGTTTAGAAGCCATGGAGCAGAATTCGGTGTACGGCAGAGGGCCGGTGAAAGGTTTAGAAGCCATGGAGCAGAATTCGGTGGACGGCAGAGGGCCGGTGAAAGGTTTAGAAGCCATGGAGCAGAATTCGGTGGACGGCAGAGGGCCGGTGAAAGGTTTAGAAGCCATGGAGCAGAATTCGGTGGACGGCAGAGGGCCGTGAGTTGAGGAGTTGAGTTGATGAGTTGAGTTGATGAGTTGATGAGTTGATGAGTTGATGAGTTGAGTTGAGTTATATCCAGTTTTATCCACTTTTTTCCACTTTTTTCCACTCCTTTTTCCACTTTTTTTCCCACCTTTTTCCCACATTTTCCCAAATTTTTCCACTTTTTCCACTTTTTCCAATTTCTTCCACGTTTTTCCACCTTTTCCCACCTTTTTCCACCATAAAACTGGATAAAAGTGGAAAAAAGTGGAAAAAACTGGAAAGGTTTAGAAGCCATGGAGCAGAATTCGGTGGACGGCAGAGGGCCGGTGAAAGGTTTAGAAGCCATGGAGCAGAATTCGGTGGACGGCAGAGGGCCGGTGAAAGGTTTAGAAGCCATGGAGCAGAATTCGGTGGACGGCAGAGGGCCGGTGAAAGGTTTAGAAGCCATGGAGCAGAATTCGGTGGACGGCAGAGGGCCGGTGAAAGGTTTAGAAGCCATGGAGCAGAATTCGGTGGACGGCAGAGGGCCGTGAGTTGAGGAGTTGAGTTGATGAGTTGAGTTGATGAGTTGATGAGTTGAGTTGATGAGTTGATGAGTTGAGTTGAGTTATATCCAGTTTTATCCAGTTTTTTCCACTTTTTTCCACTCCTTTTTCCACTTTTTTTCCCACCTTTTTCCCACATTTTCCCACATTTTTCCACTTTTTCCACTTTTTCCAATTTCTTCCACGTTTTTCCACCTTTTCCCACCTTTTTCCACCATAAAACTGGATAAAAGTGGAAAAAACTGGAAAAAACTGGAAAGGTTTAGAAGCCATGGAGCAGAATTCGGTGGACGGCAGAGGGCCGGTGAAAGGTTTAGAAGCCATGGAGCAGAATTCGGTGGACGGCAGAGGGCCGGTGAAAGGTTTAGAAGCCATGGAGCAGAATTCGGTGGACGGCAGAGGGCCGGTGAAAGGTTTAGAAGCCATGGAGCAGAATTCGGTGGACGGCAGTGGGCCGGTGAAAGGTTTAGAAGCCATGGAGCAGAATTCGGTGGACGGCAGAGGGCCGTGAGTTGAGGAGTTGAGTTGATGAGTTGAGTTGATGAGTTGATGAGTTGAGTTGATGAGTTGATGAGTTGAGTTGAGTTATATCCAGTTTTATTCAGTTTTTTCCACTTTTTTCCACTCCTTTTTCCACTTTTTTTCCCACCTTTTTCCCACATTTTCCCAAATGTTTCCACTTTTTCCACTTTTTCCAATTTCTTCCACGTTTTTCCACCTTTTCCCACCTTTTTCCACCATAAAACTGGATAAAAGTGGAAAAAAGTGGAAAAAACTGGAAAGGTTTAGAAGCCATGGAGCAGAATTCGGTGGACGGCAGAGGGCCGGTGAAAGGTTTAGAAGCCATGGAGCAGAATTCGGTGGACGGCAGAGGGCCGGTGAAAGGTTTAGAAGCCATGGAGCAGAATTCGGTGGACGGCAGAGGGCCGGTGAAAGGTTTAGAAGGCATGGAGTAGAATTCGGTGGACGGCAGAGGGCCGGTGAAAGGTTTAGAAGCCATGGAGCAGAATTCGGTGGACGGAAGAGGGCCGTGAGTTGAGGAGTTGAGTTGATGAGTTGAGTTGATGAGTTGATGAGTTGAGTTGATGAGTTGATGAGTTGAGTTGAGTTATATCCAGTTTTATCCACTTTTTTTCCACTTTTTTCCACTCCTTTTTCCACTTTTTTTCCCACCTTTTTCCCACATTTTCCCAAATTTTTCCACTTTTTCCACTTTTTCCAATTTCTTCCACGTTTTTCCACCTTTTCCCACCTTTTTCCACCATAAAACTGGATAAAAGTGGAAAAAAGTGGAAAAAACTGGAAAGGTTTAGAAGCCATGGAGCAGAATTCGGTGGACGGCAGAGGGCCGGTGAAAGGTTTAGAAGCCATGGAGCAGAATTCGGTGGACGGCAGAGGGCCGGTGAAAGGTTTAGAAGCCATGGAGCAGAATTCGGTGGACGGCAGAGGGCCGGTGAAAGGTTTAGAAGCCATGGAGCAGAATTCGGTGGACGGCAGAGGGCCGGTGAAAGGTTTAGAAGCCATGGAGCAGAATTCGGTGGAGGGCAGAGGGCCGGTGAAAGGTTTAGATGCCATGGAGCAGAATTCGGTGGACGGCAGAGGGCCGGTGAAAGGTTTAGAAGCCATGGAGCAGAATTCGGTGGACGGCAGAGGGCCGGTGAAAGGTTTAGAAGCCATGGAGCAGAATTCGGTGGACGGCAGAGGGCCGGTGAAAGGTTTAGAAGCCATGGAGCAGAATTCGGTGGACGGCAGAGGGCCGTGAGTTGAGGAGTTGAGTTGATGAGTTGAGTTGATGAGTTGATGAGTTGAGTTGATGAGTTGAGTTGAGTTATATCCAGTTTTATCCACTTTTTTCCACTTTTTTCCACTCCTTTTTCCACTTTTTTTCCCACCTTTTCCCCACATTTTCCCAAATTTTTTCACTTTTTCCACTTTTTCCAATTTCTTCCACGTTTTTCCACCTTTTCCCACCTTTTTCCACCATAAAACTGGATAAAAGTGGAAAAAAGTGGAAAAAACTGGAAAGGTTTAGAAGCCATGGAGCAGAATTCGGTGGACGGCAGAGGGCCGGTGAAAGGTTTAGAAGCCATGGAGCAGAATTCGGTGGACGGCAGAGGGCCGGTGAAAGGTTTAGAAGCCATGGAGCAGAATTCGGTGGACGGCAGAGGGCCGGTGAAAGGTTTAGAAGCCATGGAGCAGAATTCGGTGGACGGCAGAGGGCCGGTGAAAGGTTTAGAAGCCATGGAGCAGAATTCGGTGGACGGCAGAGGGCCGGTGAAAGGTTTAGAAGCCATGGAGTAGAATTCGGTGGACGGCAGAGGGCCGGTGAAAGGTTTAGAAGCCATGGAGCAGAATTCGGTGGACGGCAGAGGGCCGGTGAAAGGTTTAGAAGCCATGGAGCAGAATTCGGTGGACGGCAGAGGGCCGGTGAAAGGTTTAGAAGCCATGGAGCAGAATTCGGTGGACGGCAGAGGGCCGGTGAAAGGTTTAGAAGCCATGGAGCAGAATTCGGTGGACGGCAGAGGGCCGGTGAAAGGTTTAGATGCCATGGAGCAGAATTCGGTGGACGGCAGAGGGCCGGTGAAAGGTTTAGAAGCCATGGAGCAGAATTCAGTGGACGGCAGAGGGCCGTGAGTTGAGGAGTTGAGTTGATGAGTTGAGTTGATGAGTTGATGAGTTGAGTTGATGAGTTGATGAGTTGAGTTGAGTTTTATCCAGTTTTATCCAGTTTTTTCCACTTTTTTTCACTCCTTTTTCCACTTTTTTTCCCACCTTTTTCCCACATTTTCCCACATTTTTCCAACCTTTCCCACCTTTTTCCACCATAAAACTGGATAAAAGTGGAAAAAACTGGAAAAAACTGGAAAGGTTTAGAAGCCATGGAGCAGAATTCGGTGGACGGCAGAGGGCCGGTGAAAGGTTTAGAAGCCATGGAGCAGAATTCGGTGGACGGCAGAGGGCCGGTGAAAGGTTTAGAAGCCATGGAGCAGAATTCGGTGGACGGCAGAGGGCCGGTGAAAGTTTTAGAAGCCATGGAGCAGAATTCGGTGGACGGCAGAGGGCCGGTGAAAGGTTTAGAAGCCATGGAGCAGAATTCGGTGGACGGCAGAGGGCCGGTGAAAGGTTTAGAAGCCATGGAGCAGAATTCGGTGGATGGCAGAGGGCCGGTGAAAGGTTTAGAAGCCATGGAGAAGAATTCGGTGGACGGCAGAGGGCCGTGAGTTGAGGAGTTGAGTTGATGAGTTGAGTTGATGAGTTGAGTTGATGAGTTGATGAGTTGAGTTGAGTTATATCCAGTTTTATCCAGTTTTTTCCACTTTTTTCCACTCCTTTTTCCACTTTTTTTCCCACCTTTTTCCCATATTTTCCCACATTTTCCCACTTTTTCCACCTTTTCCAATTTCTTCCACGTTTTCCCACGTTTTCCCACCTTTTTCCACCATAAAACTGGATAAAAGTGGAAAAAAGTGGAAAAAACTGGAAAGGTTTAGAAGCCATGGAGCAGAATTCGGTGGACGGCAGAGGGCCGGTGAAAGGTTTAGAAGCCATGGAGCAGAATTCGGTGGACGGCAGAGGGCCGGTGAAAGGTTTAGAAGCCATGGAGCAGAATTCGGTGGACGGCAGAGGGCCGGTGAAAGGTTTAGAAGCCATGGAGCAGAATTCGGTGGACGGCAGAGGGCCGGTGAAAGGTTTAGAAGCCATGGAGCAGAATTCGGTGGACGGCATAGGGCCGGTGAAAGGTTTAGAAGCCATGGAGCAGAATTCGGTGGACGGCAGAGGGCCGTGAGTTGAGGAGTTGAGTTGATGAGTTGAGTTGATGAGTTGATGAGTTGAGTTGATGAGTTGATGAGTTGAGTTGAGTTATATCCAGTTTTATCCACTTTTTTCCACTTTTTTCCACTCCTTTTTCCACTTTTTTTCCCACCTTTTTCCCATATTTTCCCACACTTTTTCCACTTTTTCCACTTTTTCCAATTTCTTCCACGTTTTTCCACCTTTTCCCACCTTTTTCCACCATAAAACTGGATAAAAGTGGAAAAAAGTGGAAAAAAGTGGAAAGGTTTAGAAGCCATGGAGCAGAATTCGGTGGACGGCAGAGGGCCGGTGAAAGGTTTAGAAGCCATGGAGCAGAATTCGGTGGACGGCAGAGGGCCGGTGAAAGGTTTAGAAGCCATGGAGCAGAATTCGGTGGACGGCAGAGGGCCGGTGAAAGGTTTAGAAGCCATGGAGCAGAATTCGGTGGACGGCAGAGGGCCGGTGAAAGGTTTAGATGCCATGGAGCAGAATTCGGTGGACGGCAGAGGGCCGGTGAAAGGTTTAGAAGCCATGGAGCAGAATTCGGTGGATGGCAGAGGGCCGGTGAAAGGTTTAGAAGCCATGGAGAAGAATTCGGTGGACGGCAGAGGGCCGTGAGTTGAGGAGTTGAGTTGATGAGTTGAGTTGATGAGTTGAGTTGATGAGTTGATGAGTTGAGTTGAGTTATATCCAGTTTTATCCAGTTTTTTCCACTTTTTTCCACTCCTTTTTCCACTTTTTTTCCCACCTTTTTCCCATATTTTCCCACATTTTCCCACTTTTTCCACCTTTTCCAATTTCTTCCACGTTTTCCCACCTTTTTTCACCATAAAACTGGATAAAAGTGGAAAAAAGTGGAAAAAACTGGAAAGGTTTAGAAGCCATGGAGCAGAATTCGGTGGACGGCAGAGGGCCGGTGAAAGGTTTAGAAGCCATGGAGCAGAATTCGGTGGACGGCAGAGGGCCGGTGAAAGGTTTAGAAGCCATGGAGCAGAATTCGGTGGACGGCAGAGGGCCGGTGAAAGGTTTAGAAGCCATGGAGCAGAATTCGGTGGACGGCAGAGGGCCGGTGAAAGGTTTAGAAGCCATGGAGCAGAATTCGGTGGACGGCATAGGGCCGGTGAAAGGTTTAGAAGCCATGGAGCAGAATTCGGTGGACGGCAGAGGGCCGTGAGTTGAGGAGTTGAGTTGATGAGTTGAGTTGATGAGTTGATGAGTTGAGTTGATGAGTTGATGAGTTGAGTTGATGAGTTGATGAGTTGAGTTGAGTTATATCCAGTTTTATCCAGTTTTTTCCACTTTTTTCCACTCCTTTTTCCACTTTTTTTCCCACCTTTTTCCCATATTTTCCCACACTTTTTCCACTTTTTCCACTTTTTCCAATTTCTTCCACGTTTTTCCACCTTTTCCCACCTTTTTCCACCATAAAACTGGATAAAAGTGGAAAAAAGTGGAAAAAAGTGGAAAGGTTTAGAAGCCATGGAGCAGAATTCGGTGGACGGCAGAGGGCCGGTGAAAGGTTTAGAAGCCATGGAGCAGAATTCGGTGGACGGCAGAGGGCCGGTGAAAGGTTTAGAAGCCATGGAGCAGAATTCTGTGGACGGCAGAGGGCCGGTGAAAGGTTTAGAAGCCATGGAGCAGAATTCGGTGGACGGCAGAGGGCCGGTGAAAGGTTTAGAAGCCATGGAGCTGAATTCGGTGGACGGCAGAGGGCCGGTGAAAGGTTTAGAAGCCATGGAGCAGAATTCGGTGGACGGCAGAGGGCCGGTGAAAGGTTTAGAAGCCATGGAGCAGAATTCGGTGGACGGCAGAGGGCCGGTGAAAGGTTTAGAAGCCATGGAGCAGAATTCGGTGGACGGCAGAGGGCCGGTGAAAGGTTTAGAAGCCATGGAGCAGAATTCGGTGGACGGCAGAGGGCCGGTGAAAGGTTTAGAAGCCATGGAGCAGAATTCGGTGTACGGCAGAGGGCCGGTGAAAGGTTTAGAAGCCATGGAGCAGAATTCGGTGGACGGCAGAGGGCCGGTGAAAGGTTTAGAAGCCATGGAGCAGAATTCGGTGGACGGCAGAGGGCCGGTGAAAGGTTTAGAAGCCATGGAGCAGAATTCGGTGGACGGCAGAGGGCCGTGAGTTGAGGAGTTGAGTTGATGAGTTGAGTTGATGAGTTGATGAGTTGATGAGTTGATGAGTTGAGTTGAGTTATATCCAGTTTTATCCACTTTTTTCCACTTTTTTCCACTCCTTTTTCCACTTTTTTTCCCACCTTTTTCCCACATTTTCCCAAATTTTTCCACTTTTTCCACTTTTTCCAATTTCTTCCACGTTTTTCCACCTTTTCCCACCTTTTTCCACCATAAAACTGGATAAAAGTGGAAAAAAGTGGAAAAAACTGGAAAGGTTTAGAAGCCATGGAGCAGAATTCGGTGGACGGCAGAGGGCCGGTGAAAGGTTTAGAAGCCATGGAGCAGAATTCGGTGGACGGCAGAGGGCCGGTGAAAGGTTTAGAAGCCATGGAGCAGAATTCGGTGGACGGCAGAGGGCCGGTGAAAGGTTTAGAAGCCATGGAGCAGAATTCGGTGGACGGCAGAGGGCCGGTGAAAGGTTTAGAAGCCATGGAGCAGAATTCGGTGGACGGCAGAGGGCCGTGAGTTGAGGAGTTGAGTTGATGAGTTGAGTTGATGAGTTGATGAGTTGAGTTGATGAGTTGATGAGTTGAGTTGAGTTATATCCAGTTTTATCCAGTTTTTTCCAGTTTTTTCCACTCCTTTTTCCACTTTTTTTCCCACCTTTTTCCCACATTTTCCCAAATTTTTCCACTTTTTCCACTTTTTCCAATTTCTTCCACGTTTTCCCACCTTTTCCCACCTTTTTCCACCATAAAACTGGATAAAAGTGGAAAAAAGTGGAAAAAACTGGAAAGGTTTAGAAGCCATGGAGCAGAATTCGGTGGACGGCAGAGGGCCGGTGAAAGGTTTAGAAGCCATGGAGCAGAATTCGGTGGACGGCAGAGGGCCGGTGAAAGGTTTAGAAGCCATGGAGCAGAATTCGGTGGACGGCAGAGGGCCGGTGAAAGGTTTAGAAGCCATGGAGCAGAATTCGGTGGACGGCAGTGGGCCGGTGAAAGGTTTAGAAGCCATGGAGCAGAATTCGGTGGACGGCAGAGGGCCGTGAGTTGAGGAGTTGAGTTGATGAGTTGAGTTGATGAGTTGATGAGTTGAGTTGATGAGTTGATGAGTTGAGTTGAGTTATATCCAGTTTTATTCAGTTTTTTCCACTTTTTTCCACTCCTTTTTCCACTTTTTTTCCCACCTTTTTCCCACATTTTCCCAAATGTTTCCACTTTTTCCACTTTTTCCAATTTCTTCCACGTTTTTCCACCTTTTCCCACCTTTTTCCACCATAAAACTGGATAAAAGTGGAAAAAAGTGGAAAAAACTGGAAAGGTTTAGAAGCCATGGAGCAGAATTCGGTGGACGGCAGAGGGCCGGTGAAAGGTTTAGAAGCCATGGAGCAGAATTCGGTGGACGGCAGAGGGCCGGTGAAAGGTTTAGAAGCCATGGAGCAGAATTCGGTGGACGGCAGAGGGCCGGTGAAAGGTTTAGAAGGCATGGAGTAGAATTCGGTGGACGGCAGAGGGCCGGTGAAAGGTTTAGAAGCCATGGAGCAGAATTCGGTGGACGGAAGAGGGCCGTGAGTTGAGGAGTTGAGTTGATGAGTTGAGTTGATGAGTTGATGAGTTGAGTTGATGAGTTGATGAGTTGAGTTGAGTTATATCCAGTTTTATCCACTTTTTTTCCACTTTTTTCCACTCCTTTTTCCACTTTTTTTCCCACCTTTTTCCCACATTTTCCCAAATTTTTCCACTTTTTCCACTTTTTCCAATTTCTTCCACGTTTTTCCACCTTTTCCCACCTTTTTCCACCATAAAACTGGATAAAAGTGGAAAAAAGTGGAAAAAACTGGAAAGGTTTAGAAGCCATGGAGCAGAATTCGGTGGACGGCAGAGGGCCGGTGAAAGGTTTAGAAGCCATGGAGCAGAATTCGGTGGACGGCAGAGGGCCGGTGAAAGGTTTAGAAGCCATGGAGCAGAATTCGGTGGACGGCAGAGGGCCGGTGAAAGGTTTAGAAGCCATGGAGCAGAATTCGGTGGACGGCAGAGGGCCGGTGAAAGGTTTAGAAGCCATGGAGCAGAATTCGGTGGAGGGCAGAGGGCCGGTGAAAGGTTTAGATGCCATGGAGCAGAATTCGGTGGACGGCAGAGGGCCGGTGAAAGGTTTAGAAGCCATGGAGCAGAATTCGGTGGACGGCAGAGGGCCGGTGAAAGGTTTAGAAGCCATGGAGCAGAATTCGGTGGACGGCAGAGGGCCGGTGAAAGGTTTAGAAGCCATGGAGCAGAATTCGGTGGACGGCAGAGGGCCGTGAGTTGAGGAGTTGAGTTGATGAGTTGAGTTGATGAGTTGATGAGTTGAGTTGATGAGTTGAGTTGAGTTATATCCAGTTTTATCCACTTTTTTCCACTTTTTTCCACTCCTTTTTCCACTTTTTTTCCCACCTTTTCCCCACATTTTCCCAAATTTTTTCACTTTTTCCACTTTTTCCAATTTCCTCCACGTTTTTCCACCTTTTCCCACCTTTTTCCACCATAAAACTGGATAAAAGTGGAAAAAAGTGGAAAAAACTGGAAAGGTTTAGAAGCCATGGAGCAGAATTCGGTGGACGGCAGAGGGCCGGTGAAAGGTTTAGAAGCCATGGAGCAGAATTCGGTGGACGGCAGAGGGCCGGTGAAAGGTTTAGAAGCCATGGAGCAGAATTCGGTGGACGGCAGAGGGCCGGTGAAAGGTTTAGAAGCCATGGAGCAGAATTCGGTGGACGGCAGAGGGCCGGTGAAAGGTTTAGAAGCCATGGAGCAGAATTCGGTGGACGGCAGAGGGCCGGTGAAAGGTTTAGAAGCCATGGAGTAGAATTCGGTGGACGGCAGAGGGCCGGTGAAAGGTTTAGAAGCCATGGAGCAGAATTCGGTGGACGGCAGAGGGCCGGTGAAAGGTTTAGAAGCCATGGAGCAGAATTCGGTGGACGGCAGAGGGCCGGTGAAAGGTTTAGAAGCCATGGAGCAGAATTCGGTGGACGGCAGAGGGCCGGTGAAAGGTTTAGAAGCCATGGAGCAGAATTCGGTGGACGGCAGAGGGCCGGTGAAAGGTTTAGATGCCATGGAGCAGAATTCGGTGGACGGCAGAGGGCCGGTGAAAGGTTTAGAAGCCATGGAGCAGAATTCAGTGGACGGCAGAGGGCCGTGAGTTGAGGAGTTGAGTTGATGAGTTGAGTTGATGAGTTGATGAGTTGAGTTGATGAGTTGATGAGTTGAGTTGAGTTTTATCCAGTTTTATCCAGTTTTTTCCACTTTTTTTCACTCCTTTTTCCACTTTTTTTCCCACCTTTTTCCCACATTTTCCCACATTTTTCCAACCTTTCCCACCTTTTTCCACCATAAAACTGGATAAAAGTGGAAAAAACTGGAAAAAACTGGAAAGGTTTAGAAGCCATGGAGCAGAATTCGGTGGACGGCAGAGGGCCGGTGAAAGGTTTAGAAGCCATGGAGCAGAATTCGGTGGACGGCAGAGGGCCGGTGAAAGGTTTAGAAGCCATGGAGCAGAATTCGGTGGACGGCAGAGGGCCGGTGAAAGGTTTAGAAGCCATGGAGCAGAATTCGGTGGACGGCAGAGGGCCGGTGAAAGGTTTAGAAGCCATGGAGCAGAATTCGGTGGACGGCAGAGGGCCGGTGAAAGGTTTAGAAGCCATGGAGCAGAATTCGGTGGACGGCATAGGGCCGGTGAAAGGTTTAGAAGCCATGGAGCAGAATTCGGTGGACGGCAGAGGGCCGTGAGTTGAGGAGTTGAGTTGATGAGTTGAGTTGATGAGTTGATGAGTTGAGTTGATGAGTTGATGAGTTGAGTTGAGTTATATCCAGTTTTATCCACTTTTTTCCACTTTTTTCCACTCCTTTTTCCACTTTTTTTCCCACCTTTTTCCCATATTTTCCCACACTTTTTCCACTTTTTCCACTTTTTCCAATTTCTTCCACGTTTTTCCACCTTTTCCCACCTTTTTCGACCATAAAACTGGATAAAAGTGGAAAAAAGTGGAAAAAAGTGGAAAGGTTTAGAAGCCATGGAGCAGAATTCGGTGGACGGCAGAGGGCCGGTGAAAGGTTTAGAAGCCATGGAGCAGAATTCGGTGGACGGCAGAGGGCCGGTGAAAGGTTTAGAAGCCATGGAGCAGAATTCGGTGGACGGCAGAGGGCCGGTGAAAGGTTTAGAAGCCATGGAGCAGAATTCGGTGGACGGCAGAGGGCCGGTGAAAGGTTTAGATGCCATGGAGCAGAATTCGGTGGACGGCAGAGGGCCGGTGAAAGGTTTAGAAGCCATGGAGCAGAATTCGGTGGATGGCAGAGGGCCGGTGAAAGGTTTAGAAGCCATGGAGAAGAATTCGGTGGACGGCAGAGGGCCGTGAGTTGAGGAGTTGAGTTGATGAGTTGAGTTGATGAGTTGAGTTGATGAGTTGATGAGTTGAGTTGAGTTATATCCAGTTTTATCCACTTTTTTCCACTTTTTTCCACTCCTTTTTCCACTTTTTTTCCCACCTTTTTCCCATATTTTCCCACATTTTCCCACTTTTTCCACCTTTTCCAATTTCTTCCACGTTTTCCCACCTTTTTTCACCATAAAACTGGATAAAAGTGGAAAAAAGTGGAAAAAACTGGAAAGGTTTAGAAGCCATGGAGCAGAATTCGGTGGACGGCAGAGGGCCGGTGAAAGGTTTAGAAGCCATGGAGCAGAATTCGGTGGACGGCAGAGGGCCGGTGAAAGGTTTAGAAGCCATGGAGCAGAATTCGGTGGACGGCAGAGGGCCGGTGAAAGGTTTAGAAGCCATGGAGCAGAATTCGGTGGACGGCAGAGGGCCGGTGAAAGGTTTAGAAGCCATGGAGCAGAATTCGGTGGAGGGCAGAGGGCCGGTGAAAGGTTTAGATGCCATGGAGCAGAATTCGGTGGACGGCAGAGGGCCGGTGAAAGGTTTAGAAGCCATGGAGCAGAATTCGGTGGACGGCAGAGGGCCGGTGAAAGGTTTAGAAGCCATGGAGCAGAATTCGGTGGACGGCAGAGGGCCGGTGAAAGGTTTAGAAGCCATGGAGCAGAATTCGGTGGACGGCAGAGGGCCGTGAGTTGAGGAGTTGAGTTGATGA
The DNA here is from genome assembly GCF_963971535.1 of Notolepis coatsorum. Taxonomy (NCBI): domain Eukaryota; kingdom Metazoa; phylum Chordata; class Actinopteri; order Aulopiformes; family Paralepididae; genus Notolepis; species Notolepis coatsorum. The sequence goes on along the minus strand of NW_028173901.1, from coordinate 42,041 downwards.
GTTGAGTTGATGAGTTGATGAGTTGAGTTGATGAGTTGAGTTGAGTTATATCCAGTTTTATCCACTTTTTTCCACTTTTTTCCACTCCTTTTTCCACTTTTTTTCCCACCTTTTCCCCACATTTTCCCAAATTTTTTCACTTTTTCCACTTTTTCCAATTTCTTCCACGTTTTTCCACCTTTTCCCACCTTTTTCCACCATAAAACTGGATAAAAGTGGAAAAAAGTGGAAAAAACTGGAAAGGTTTAGAAGCCATGGAGCAGAATTCGGTGGACGGCAGAGGGCCGGTGAAAGGTTTAGAAGCCATGGAGCAGAATTCGGTGGACGGCAGAGGGCCGGTGAAAGGTTTAGAAGCCATGGAGCAGAATTCGGTGGACGGCAGAGGGCCGGTGAAAGGTTTAGAAGCCATGGAGCAGAATTCGGTGGACGGCAGAGGGCCGGTGAAAGGTTTAGAAGCCATGGAGCAGAATTCGGTGGACGGCAGAGGGCCGGTGAAAGGTTTAGAAGCCATGGAGTAGAATTCGGTGGACGGCAGAGGGCCGGTGAAAGGTTTAGAAGCCATGGAGCAGAATTCGGTGGACGGCAGAGGGCCGGTGAAAGGTTTAGAAGCCATGGAGCAGAATTCGGTGGACGGCAGAGGGCCGGTGAAAGGTTTAGAAGCCATGGAGCAGAATTCGGTGGACGGCAGAGGGCCGGTGAAAGGTTTAGAAGCCATGGAGCAGAATTCGGTGGACGGCAGAGGGCCGGTGAAAGGTTTAGATGCCATGGAGCAGAATTCGGTGGACGGCAGAGGGCCGGTGAAAGGTTTAGAAGCCATGGAGCAGAATTCAGTGGACGGCAGAGGGCCGTGAGTTGAGGAGTTGAGTTGATGAGTTGAGTTGATGAGTTGATGAGTTGAGTTGATGAGTTGATGAGTTGAGTTGAGTTTTATCCAGTTTTATCCAGTTTTTTCCACTTTTTTTCACTCCTTTTTCCACTTTTTTTCCCACCTTTTTCCCACATTTTCCCACATTTTTCCAACCTTTCCCACCTTTTTCCACCATAAAACTGGATAAAAGTGGAAAAAACTGGAAAAAACTGGAAAGGTTTAGAAGCCATGGAGCAGAATTCGGTGGACGGCAGAGGGCCGGTGAAAGGTTTAGAAGCCATGGAGCAGAATTCGGTGGACGGCAGAGGGCCGGTGAAAGGTTTAGAAGCCATGGAGCAGAATTCGGTGGACGGCAGAGGGCCGGTGAAAGTTTTAGAAGCCATGGAGCAGAATTCGGTGGACGGCAGAGGGCCGGTGAAAGGTTTAGAAGCCATGGAGCAGAATTCGGTGGACGGCAGAGGGCCGGTGAAAGGTTTAGAAGCCATGGAGCAGAATTCGGTGGATGGCAGAGGGCCGGTGAAAGGTTTAGAAGCCATGGAGAAGAATTCGGTGGACGGCAGAGGGCCGTGAGTTGAGGAGTTGAGTTGATGAGTTGAGTTGATGAGTTGAGTTGATGAGTTGATGAGTTGAGTTGAGTTATATCCAGTTTTATCCAGTTTTTTCCACTTTTTTCCACTCCTTTTTCCACTTTTTTTCCCACCTTTTTCCCATATTTTCCCACATTTTCCCACTTTTTCCACCTTTTCCAATTTCTTCCACGTTTTCCCACGTTTTCCCACCTTTTTCCACCATAAAACTGGATAAAAGTGGAAAAAAGTGGAAAAAACTGGAAAGGTTTAGAAGCCATGGAGCAGAATTCGGTGGACGGCAGAGGGCCGGTGAAAGGTTTAGAAGCCATGGAGCAGAATTCGGTGGACGGCAGAGGGCCGGTGAAAGGTTTAGAAGCCATGGAGCAGAATTCGGTGGACGGCAGAGGGCCGGTGAAAGGTTTAGAAGCCATGGAGCAGAATTCGGTGGACGGCAGAGGGCCGGTGAAAGGTTTAGAAGCCATGGAGCAGAATTCGGTGGACGGCATAGGGCCGGTGAAAGGTTTAGAAGCCATGGAGCAGAATTCGGTGGACGGCAGAGGGCCGTGAGTTGAGGAGTTGAGTTGATGAGTTGAGTTGATGAGTTGATGAGTTGAGTTGATGAGTTGATGAGTTGAGTTGAGTTATATCCAGTTTTATCCACTTTTTTCCACTTTTTTCCACTCCTTTTTCCACTTTTTTTCCCACCTTTTTCCCATATTTTCCCACACTTTTTCCACTTTTTCCACTTTTTCCAATTTCTTCCACGTTTTTCCACCTTTTCCCACCTTTTTCCACCATAAAACTGGATAAAAGTGGAAAAAAGTGGAAAAAAGTGGAAAGGTTTAGAAGCCATGGAGCAGAATTCGGTGGACGGCAGAGGGCCGGTGAAAGGTTTAGAAGCCATGGAGCAGAATTCGGTGGACGGCAGAGGGCCGGTGAAAGGTTTAGAAGCCATGGAGCAGAATTCGGTGGACGGCAGAGGGCCGGTGAAAGGTTTAGAAGCCATGGAGCAGAATTCGGTGGACGGCAGAGGGCCGGTGAAAGGTTTAGAAGCCATGGAGCAGAATTCGGTGGACGGCAGAGGGCCGGTGAAAGGTTTAGAAGCCATGGAGCAGAATTCGGTGGACGGCAGAGGGCCGGTGAAAGGTTTAGAAGCCATGGAGCAGAATTCGGTGGACGGCAGAGGGCCGGTGAAAGGTTTAGAAGCCATGGAGCAGAATTCGGTGGACGGCAGAGGGCCGGTGAAAGGTTTAGAAGCCATGGAGCAGAATTCGGTGGACGGCAGAGGGCCGGTGAAAGGTTTAGAAGCCATGGAGCAGAATTCGGTGGACGGCAGAGGGCCGGTGAAAGGTTTAGAAGCCATGGAGCAGAATTCGGTGGACGGCAGAGGGCCGGTGAAAGGTTTAGAAGCCATGGAGCAGAATTCGGTGGACGGCAGAGGGCCGGTGAAAGGTTTAGAAGCCATGGAGCACAATTCGGTGGACGGCAGAGGGCCGGTGAAAGGTTTAGAAGCCATGGAGCAGAATTCGGTGGACGGCAGAGGGCCGTGAGTTGAGGAGTTGAGTTGATGAGTTGAGTTGATGAGTTGAGTTGATGAGTTGATGAGTTGAGTTGAGTTATATCCAGTTTTATCCAGTTTTTTCCACTTTTTTCCACTCCTTTTTCCACTTTTTTTCCCACCTTTTTCCCATATTTTCCCACATTTTCCCACTTTTTCCACCTTTTCCAATTTCTTCCACGTTTTCCCACCTTTTTTCACCATAAAACTGGATAAAAGTGGAAAAAAGTGGAAAAAACTGGAAAGGTTTAGAAGCCATGGAGCAGAATTCGGTGGACGGCAGAGGGCCGGTGAAAGGTTTAGAAGCCATGGAGCAGAATTCGGTGGACGGCAGAGGGCCGGTGAAAGGTTTAGAAGCCATGGAGCAGAATTCGGTGGACGGCAGAGGGCCGGTGAAAGGTTTAGAAGCCATGGAGCAGAATTCGGTGGACGGCAGAGGGCCGGTGAAAGGTTTAGAAGCCATGGAGCAGAATTCGGTGGACGGCATAGGGCCGGTGAAAGGTTTAGAAGCCATGGAGCAGAATTCGGTGGACGGCAGAGGGCCGTGAGTTGAGGAGTTGAGTTGATGAGTTGAGTTGATGAGTTGATGAGTTGAGTTGATGAGTTGATGAGTTGAGTTGAGTTATATCCAGTTTTATCCACTTTTTTCCACTTTTTTCCACTCCTTTTTCCACTTTTTTTCCCACCTTTTTCCCATATTTTCCCACACTTTTTCCACTTTTTCCACTTTTTCCAATTTCTTCCACGTTTTTCCACCTTTTCCCACCTTTTTCGACCATAAAACTGGATAAAAGTGGAAAAAAGTGGAAAAAAGTGGAAAGGTTTAGAAGCCATGGAGCAGAATTCGGTGGACGGCAGAGGGCCGGTGAAAGGTTTAGAAGCCATGGAGCAGAATTCGGTGGACGGCAGAGGGCCGGTGAAAGGTTTAGAAGCCATGGAGCAGAATTCGGTGGACGGCAGAGGGCCGGTGAAAGGTTTAGAAGCCATGGAGCAGAATTCGGTGGACGGCAGAGGGCCGGTGAAAGGTTTAGATGCCATGGAGCAGAATTCGGTGGACGGCAGAGGGCCGGTGAAAGGTTTAGAAGCCATGGAGCAGAATTCGGTGGATGGCAGAGGGCCGGTGAAAGGTTTAGAAGCCATGGAGAAGAATTCGGTGGACGGCAGAGGGCCGTGAGTTGAGGAGTTGAGTTGATGAGTTGAGTTGATGAGTTGAGTTGATGAGTTGATGAGTTGAGTTGAGTTATATCCAGTTTTATCCAGTTTTTTCCACTTTTTTCCACTCCTTTTTCCACTTTTTTTCCCACCTTTTTCCCATATTTTCCCACATTTTCCCACTTTTTCCACCTTTTCCAATTTCTTCCACGTTTTCCCACCTTTTTTCACCATAAAACTGGATAAAAGTGGAAAAAAGTGGAAAAAACTGGAAAGGTTTAGAAGCCATGGAGCAGAATTCGGTGGACGGCAGAGGGCCGGTGAAAGGTTTAGAAGCCATGGAGCAGAATTCGGTGGACGGCAGAGGGCCGGTGAAAGGTTTAGAAGCCATGGAGCAGAATTCGGTGGACGGCAGAGGGCCGGTGAAAGGTTTAGAAGCCATGGAGCAGAATTCGGTGGACGGCAGAGGGCCGGTGAAAGGTTTAGAAGCCATGGAGCAGAATTCGGTGGAGGGCAGAGGGCCGGTGAAAGGTTTAGATGCCATGGAGCAGAATTCGGTGGACGGCAGAGGGCCGGTGAAAGGTTTAGAAGCCATGGAGCAGAATTCGGTGGACGGCAGAGGGCCGGTGAAAGGTTTAGAAGCCATGGAGCAGAATTCGGTGGACGGCAGAGGGCCGGTGAAAGGTTTAGAAGCCATGGAGCAGAATTCGGTGGACGGCAGAGGGCCGTGAGTTGAGGAGTTGAGTTGATGAGTTGAGTTGATGAGTTGATGAGTTGAGTTGATGAGTTGAGTTGAGTTATATCCAGTTTTATCCACTTTTTTCCACTTTTTTCCACTCCTTTTTCCACTTTTTTTCCCACCTTTTCCCCACATTTTCCCAAATTTTTTCACTTTTTCCACTTTTTCCAATTTCTTCCACGTTTTTCCACCTTTTCCCACCTTTTTCCACCATAAAACTGGATAAAAGTGGAAAAAAGTGGAAAAAACTGGAAAGGTTTAGAAGCCATGGAGCAGAATTCGGTGGACGGCAGAGGGCCGTGAGTTGAGGAGTTGAGTTGATGAGTTGAGTTGATGAGTTGAGTTGATGAGTTGATGAGTTGAGTTGAGTTATATCCAGTTTTATCCAGTTTTTTCCACTTTTTTCCACTCCTTTTTCCACTTTTTTTCCCACCTTTTTCCCATATTTTCCCACATTTTCCCACTTTTTCCACCTTTTCCAATTTCTTCCACGTTTTCCCACGTTTTCCCACCTTTTTCCACCATAAAACTGGATAAAAGTGGAAAAAAGTGGAAAAAACTGGAAAGGTTTAGAAGCCATGGAGCAGAATTCGGTGGACGGCAGAGGGCCGGTGAAAGGTTTAGAAGCCATGGAGCAGAATTCGGTGGACGGCAGAGGGCCGGTGAAAGGTTTAGAAGCCATGGAGCAGAATTCGGTGGACGGCAGAGGGCCGGTGAAAGGTTTAGAAGCCATGGAGCAGAATTCGGTGGACGGCAGAGGGCCGGTGAAAGGTTTAGAAGCCATGGAGCAGAATTCGGTGGACGGCATAGGGCCGGTGAAAGGTTTAGAAGCCATGGAGCAGAATTCGGTGGACGGCAGAGGGCCGTGAGTTGAGGAGTTGAGTTGATGAGTTGAGTTGATGAGTTGATGAGTTGAGTTGATGAGTTGATGAGTTGAGTTGAGTTATATCCAGTTTTATCCACTTTTTTCCACTTTTTTCCACTCCTTTTTCCACTTTTTTTCCCACCTTTTTCCCATATTTTCCCACACTTTTTCCACTTTTTCCACTTTTTCCAATTTCTTCCACGTTTTTCCACCTTTTCCCACCTTTTTCGACCATAAAACTGGATAAAAGTGGAAAAAAGTGGAAAAAAGTGGAAAGGTTTAGAAGCCATGGAGCAGAATTCGGTGGACGGCAGAGGGCCGGTGAAAGGTTTAGAAGCCATGGAGCAGAATTCGGTGGACGGCAGAGGGCCGGTGAAAGGTTTAGAAGCCATGGAGCAGAATTCGGTGGACGGCAGAGGGCCGGTGAAAGGTTTAGAAGCCATGGAGCAGAATTCGGTGGACGGCAGAGGGCCGGTGAAAGGTTTAGATGCCATGGAGCAGAATTCGGTGGACGGCAGAGGGCCGGTGAAAGGTTTAGAAGCCATGGAGCAGAATTCGGTGGATGGCAGAGGGCCGGTGAAAGGTTTAGAAGCCATGGAGAAGAATTCGGTGGACGGCAGAGGGCCGTGAGTTGAGGAGTTGAGTTGATGAGTTGAGTTGATGAGTTGAGTTGATGAGTTGATGAGTTGAGTTGAGTTATATCCAGTTTTATCCAGTTTTTTCCACTTTTTTCCACTCCTTTTTCCACTTTTTTTCCCACCTTTTTCCCATATTTTCCCACATTTTCCCACTTTTTCCACCTTTTCCAATTTCTTCCACGTTTTCCCACCTTTTTTCACCATAAAACTGGATAAAAGTGGAAAAAAGTGGAAAAAACTGGAAAGGTTTAGAAGCCATGGAGCAGAATTCGGTGGACGGCAGAGGGCCGGTGAAAGGTTTAGAAGCCATGGAGCAGAATTCGGTGGACGGCAGAGGGCCGGTGAAAGGTTTAGAAGCCATGGAGCAGAATTCGGTGGACGGCAGAGGGCCGGTGAAAGGTTTAGAAGCCATGGAGCAGAATTCGGTGGACGGCAGAGGGCCGGTGAAAGGTTTAGAAGCCATGGAGCAGAATTCGGTGGAGGGCAGAGGGCCGGTGAAAGGTTTAGATGCCATGGAGCAGAATTCGGTGGACGGCAGAGGGCCGGTGAAAGGTTTAGAAGCCATGGAGCAGAATTCGGTGGACGGCAGAGGGCCGGTGAAAGGTTTAGAAGCCATGGAGCAGAATTCGGTGGACGGCAGAGGGCCGGTGAAAGGTTTAGAAGCCATGGAGCAGAATTCGGTGGACGGCAGAGGGCCGTGAGTTGAGGAGTTGAGTTGATGAGTTGAGTTGATGAGTTGATGAGTTGAGTTGATGAGTTGAGTTGAGTTATATCCAGTTTTATCCACTTTTTTCCACTTTTTTCCACTCCTTTTTCCACTTTTTTTCCCACCTTTTCCCCACATTTTCCCAAATTTTTTCACTTTTTCCACTTTTTCCAATTTCTTCCACGTTTTTCCACCTTTTCCCACCTTTTTCCACCATAAAACTGGATAAAAGTGGAAAAAAGTGGAAAAAACTGGAAAGGTTTAGAAGCCATGGAGCAGAATTCGGTGGACGGCAGAGGGCCGGTGAAAGGTTTAGAAGCCATGGAGCAGAATTCGGTGGACGGCAGAGGGCCGGTGAAAGGTTTAGAAGCCATGGAGCAGAATTCGGTGGACGGCAGAGGGCCGGTGAAAGGTTTAGAAGCCATGGAGCAGAATTCGGTGGACGGCAGAGGGCCGGTGAAAGGTTTAGAAGCCATGGAGCAGAATTCGGTGGACGGCAGAGGGCCGGTGAAAGGTTTAGAAGCCATGGAGTAGAATTCGGTGGACGGCAGAGGGCCGGTGAAAGGTTTAGAAGCCATGGAGCAGAATTCGGTGGACGGCAGAGGGCCGGTGAAAGGTTTAGAAGCCATGGAGCAGAATTCGGTGGACGGCAGAGGGCCGGTGAAAGGTTTAGAAGCCATGGAGCAGAATTCGGTGGACGGCAGAGGGCCGGTGAAAGGTTTAGAAGCCATGGAGCAGAATTCGGTGGACGGCAGAGGGCCGGTGAAAGGTTTAGATGCCATGGAGCAGAATTCGGTGGACGGCAGAGGGCCGGTGAAAGGTTTAGAAGCCATGGAGCAGAATTCAGTGGACGGCAGAGGGCCGTGAGTTGAGGAGTTGAGTTGATGAGTTGAGTTGATGAGTTGATGAGTTGAGTTGATGAGTTGATGAGTTGAGTTGAGTTTTATCCAGTTTTATCCAGTTTTTTCCACTTTTTTTCACTCCTTTTTCCACTTTTTTTCCCACCTTTTTCCCACATTTTCCCACATTTTTCCAACCTTTCCCACCTTTTTCCACCATAAAACTGGATAAAAGTGGAAAAAACTGGAAAAAACTGGAAAGGTTTAGAAGCCATGGAGCAGAATTCGGTGGACGGCAGAGGGCCGGTGAAAGGTTTAGAAGCCATGGAGCAGAATTCGGTGGACGGCAGAGGGCCGGTGAAAGGTTTAGAAGCCATGGAGCAGAATTCGGTGGACGGCAGAGGGCCGGTGAAAGTTTTAGAAGCCATGGAGCAGAATTCGGTGGACGGCAGAGGGCCGGTGAAAGGTTTAGAAGCCATGGAGCAGAATTCGGTGGACGGCAGAGGGCCGGTGAAAGGTTTAGAAGCCATGGAGCAGAATTCGGTGGATGGCAGAGGGCCGGTGAAAGGTTTAGAAGCCATGGAGAAGAATTCGGTGGACGGCAGAGGGCCGTGAGTTGAGGAGTTGAGTTGATGAGTTGAGTTGATGAGTTGAGTTGATGAGTTGATGAGTTGAGTTGAGTTATATCCAGTTTTATCCAGTTTTTTCCACTTTTTTCCACTCCTTTTTCCACTTTTTTTCCCACCTTTTTCCCATATTTTCCCACATTTTCCCACTTTTTCCACCTTTTCCAATTTCTTCCACGTTTTCCCACGTTTTCCCACCTTTTTCCACCATAAAACTGGATAAAAGTGGAAAAAAGTGGAAAAAACTGGAAAGGTTTAGAAGCCATGGAGCAGAATTCGGTGGACGGCAGAGGGCCGGTGAAAGGTTTAGAAGCCATGGAGCAGAATTCGGTGGACGGCAGAGGGCCGGTGAAAGGTTTAGAAGCCATGGAGCAGAATTCGGTGGACGGCAGAGGGCCGGTGAAAGGTTTAGAAGCCATGGAGCAGAATTCGGTGGACGGCAGAGGGCCGGTGAAAGGTTTAGAAGCCATGGAGCAGAATTCGGTGGACGGCATAGGGCCGGTGAAAGGTTTAGAAGCCATGGAGCAGAATTCGGTGGACGGCAGAGGGCCGTGAGTTGAGGAGTTGAGTTGATGAGTTGAGTTGATGAGTTGATGAGTTGAGTTGATGAGTTGATGAGTTGAGTTGAGTTATATCCAGTTTTATCCACTTTTTTCCACTTTTTTCCACTCCTTTTTCCACTTTTTTTCCCACCTTTTTCCCATATTTTCCCACACTTTTTCCACTTTTTCCACTTTTTCCAATTTCTTCCACGTTTTTCCACCTTTTCCCACCTTTTTCCACCATAAAACTGGATAAAAGTGGAAAAAAGTGGAAAAAAGTGGAAAGGTTTAGAAGCCATGGAGCAGAATTCGGTGGACGGCAGAGGGCCGGTGAAAGGTTTAGAAGCCATGGAGCAGAATTCGGTGGACGGCAGAGGGCCGGTGAAAGGTTTAGAAGCCATGGAGCAGAATTCGGTGGACGGCAGAGGGCCGGTGAAAGGTTTAGAAGCCATGGAGCAGAATTCGGTGGACGGCAGAGGGCCGGTGAAAGGTTTAGAAGCCATGGAGCAGAATTCGGTGGACGGCAGAGGGCCGGTGAAAGGTTTAGAAGCCATGGAGCAGAATTCGGTGGACGGCAGAGGGCCGGTGAAAGGTTTAGAAGCCATGGAGCACAATTCGGTGGACGGCAGAGGGCCGGTGAAAGGTTTAGAAGCCATGGAGCAGAATTCGGTGGACGGCAGAGGGCCGTGAGTTGAGGAGTTGAGTTGATGAGTTGAGTTGATGAGTTGAGTTGATGAGTTGATGAGTTGAGTTGAGTTATATCCAGTTTTATCCAGTTTTTTCCACTTTTTTCCACTCCTTTTTCCACTTTTTTTCCCACCTTTTTCCCATATTTTCCCACATTTTCCCACTTTTTCCACCTTTTCCAATTTCTTCCACGTTTTCCCACCTTTTTTCACCATAAAACTGGATAAAAGTGGAAAAAAGTGGAAAAAACTGGAAAGGTTTAGAAGCCATGGAGCAGAATTCGGTGGACGGCAGAGGGCCGGTGAAAGGTTTAGAAGCCATGGAGCAGAATTCGGTGGACGGCAGAGGGCCGGTGAAAGGTTTAGAAGCCATGGAGCAGAATTCGGTGGACGGCAGAGGGCCGGTGAAAGGTTTAGAAGCCATGGAGCAGAATTCGGTGGACGGCAGAGGGCCGGTGAAAGGTTTAGAAGCCATGGAGCAGAATTCGGTGGACGGCATAGGGCCGGTGAAAGGTTTAGAAGCCATGGAGCAGAATTCGGTGGACGGCAGAGGGCCGTGAGTTGAGGAGTTGAGTTGATGAGTTGAGTTGATGAGTTGATGAGTTGAGTTGATGAGTTGATGAGTTGAGTTGATGAGTTGATGAGTTGAGTTGAGTTATATCCAGTTTTATCCAGTTTTTTCCACTTTTTTCCACTCCTTTTTCCACTTTTTTTCCCACCTTTTTCCCATATTTTCCCACACTTTTTCCACTTTTTCCACTTTTTCCAATTTCTTCCACGTTTTTCCACCTTTTCCCACCTTTTTCCACCATAAAACTGGATAAAAGTGGAAAAAAGTGGAAAAAAGTGGAAAAAAGTGGAAAGGTTTAGAAGCCATGGAGCAGAATTCGGTGGACGGCAGAGGGCCGGTGAAAGGTTTAGAAGCCATGGAGCAGAATTCGGTGGACGGCAGAGGGCCGGTGAAAGGTTTAGAAGCCATGGAGCAGAATTCTGTGGACGGCAGAGGGCCGGTGAAAGGTTTAGAAGCCATGGAGCAGAATTCGGTGGACGGCAGAGGGCCGGTGAAAGGTTTAGAAGCCATGGAGCTGAATTCGGTGGACGGCAGAGGGCCGGTGAAAGGTTTAGAAGCCATGGAGCAGAATTCGGTGGACGGCAGAGGGCCGGTGAAAGGTTTAGAAGCCATGGAGCAGAATTCGGTGGACGGCAGAGGGCCGGTGAAAGGTTTAGAAGCCATGGAGCAGAATTCGGTGGACGGCAGAGGGCCGGTGAAAGGTTTAGAAGCCATGGAGCAGAATTCGGTGGACGGCAGAGGGCCGGTGAAAGGTTTAGAAGCCATGGAGCAGAATTCGGTGTACGGCAGAGGGCCGGTGAAAGGTTTAGAAGCCATGGAGCAGAATTCGGTGGACGGCAGAGGGCCGGTGAAAGCTTTAGAAGCCATGGAGCAGAATTCGGTGGACGGCAGAGGGCCGGTGAAAGGTTTAGAAGCCATGGAGCAGAATTCGGTGGACGGCAGAGGGCCGTGAGTTGAGGAGTTGAGTTGATGAGTTGAGTTGATGAGTTGATGAGTTGATGAGTTGATGAGTTGAGGTGAGTTATATCCAGTTTTATCCACTTTTTTCCACTTTTTTCCACTCCTTTTTCCACTTTTTTTCCCACCTTTTTCCCACATTTTCCCAAATTTTTCCACTTTTTCCACTTTTTCCAATTTCTTCCACGTTTTTCCACCTTTTCCCACCTTTTTCCACCATAAAACTGGATAAAAGTGGAAAAAAGTGGAAAAAACTGGAAAGGTTTAGAAGCCATGGAGCAGAATTCGGTGGACGGCAGAGGGCCGGTGAAAGGTTTAGAAGCCATGGAGCAGAATTCGGTGGACGGCAGAGGGCCGGTGAAAGGTTTAGAAGCCATGGAGCAGAATTCGGTGGACGGCAGAGGGCCGGTGAAAGGTTTAGAAGCCATGGAGCAGAATTCGGTGGACGGCAGAGGGCCGGTGAAAGGTTTAGAAGCCATGGAGCAGAATTCGGTGGACGGCAGAGGGCCGTGAGTTGAGGAGTTGAGTTGATGAGTTGAGTTGATGAGTTGATGAGTTGAGTTGATGAGTTGATGAGTTGAGTTGAGTTATATCCAGTTTTATCCAGTTTTTTCCAGTTTTTTCCACTCCTTTTTCCACTTTTTTTCCCACCTTTTTCCCACATTTTCCCAAATTTTTCCACTTTTTCCACTTTTTCCAATTTCTTCCACGTTTTCCCACCTTTTCCCACCTTTTTCCACCATAAAACTGGATAAAAGTGGAAAAAAGTGGAAAAAACTGGAAAGGTTTAGAAGCCATGGAGCAGAATTCGGTGGACGGCAGAGGGCCGGTGAAAGGTTTAGAAGCCATGGAGCAGAATTCGGTGGACGGCAGAGGGCCGGTGAAAGGTTTAGAAGCCATGGAGCAGAATTCGGTGGACGGCAGAGGGCCGGTGAAAGGTTTAGAAGCCATGGAGCAGAATTCGGTGGACGGCAGTGGGCCGGTGAAAGGTTTAGAAGCCATGGAGCAGAATTCGGTGGACGGCAGAGGGCCGTGAGTTGAGGAGTTGAGTTGATGAGTTGAGTTGATGAGTTGATGAGTTGAGTTGATGAGTTGATGAGTTGAGTTGAGTTATATCCAGTTTTATTCAGTTTTTTCCACTTTTTTCCACTCCTTTTTCCACTTTTTTTCCCACCTTTTTCCCACATTTTCCCAAATGTTTCCACTTTTTCCACTTTTTCCAATTTCTTCCACGTTTTTCCACCTTTTCCCACCTTTTTCCACCATAAAACTGGATAAAAGTGGAAAAAAGTGGAAAAAACTGGAAAGGTTTAGAAGCCATGGAGCAGAATTCGGTGGACGGCAGAGGGCCGGTGAAAGGTTTAGAAGCCATGGAGCAGAATTCGGTGGACGGCAGAGGGCCGGTGAAAGGTTTAGAAGCCATGGAGCAGAATTCGGTGGACGGCAGAGGGCCGGTGAAAGGTTTAGAAGGCATGGAGTAGAATTCGGTGGACGGCAGAGGGCCGGTGAAAGGTTTATAAGCCATGGAGCAGAATTCGGTGGACGGAAGAGGGCCGTGAGTTGAGGAGTTGAGTTGATGAGTTGAGTTGATGAGTTGATGAGTTGAGTTGATGAGTTGATGAGTTGAGTTGAGTTATATCCAGTTTTATCCACTTTTTTCCACTTTTTTCCACTCCTTTTTCCACTTTTTTTCCCACCTTTTTCCCACATTTTCCCAAATTTTTCCACTTTTTCCACTTTTTCCAATTTCTTCCACGTTTTTCCACCTTTTCCCACCTTTTTCCACCATAAAACTGGATAAAAGTGGAAAAAAGTGGAAAAAACTGGAAAGGTTTAGAAGCCATGGAGCAGAATTCGGTGGACGGCAGAGGGCCGGTGAAAGGTTTAGAAGCCATGGAGCAGAATTCGGTGGACGGCAGAGGGCCGGTGAAAGGTTTAGAAGCCATGGAGCAGAATTCGGTGGACGGCAGAGGGCCGGTGAAAGGTTTAGAAGCCATGGAGCAGAATTCGGTGGACGGCAGAGGGCCGGTGAAAGGTTTAGAAGCCATGGAGCAGAATTCGGTGGAGGGCAGAGGGCCGGTGAAAGGTTTAGATGCCATGGAGCAGAATTCGGTGGACGGCAGAGGGCCGGTGAAAGGTTTAGAAGCCATGGAGCAGAATTCGGTGGACGGCAGAGGGCCGGTGAAAGGTTTAGAAGCCATGGAGCAGAATTCGGTGGACGGCAGAGGGCCGGTGAAAGGTTTAGAAGCCATGGAGCAGAATTCGGTGGACGGCAGAGGGCCGTGAGTTGAGGAGTTGAGTTGATGAGTTGAGTTGATGAGTTGATGAGTTGAGTTGATGAGTTGAGTTGAGTTATATCCAGTTTTATCCACTTTTTTCCACTTTTTTCCACTCCTTTTTCCACTTTTTTTCCCACCTTTTCCCCACATTTTCCCAAATTTTTTCACTTTTTCCACTTTTTCCAATTTCTTCCACGTTTTTCCACCTTTTCCCACCTTTTTCCACCATAAAACTGGATAAAAGTGGAAAAAAGTGGAAAGAACTGGAAAGGTTTAGAAGCCATGGAGCAGAATTCGGTGGACGGCAGAGGGCCGGTGAAAGGTTTAGAAGCCATGGAGCAGAATTCGGTGGACGGCAGAGGGCCGGTGAAAGGTTTAGAAGCCATGGAGCAGAATTCGGTGGACGGCAGAGGGCCGGTGAAAGGTTTAGAAGCCATGGAGCAGAATTCGGTGGACGGCAGAGGGCCGGTGAAAGGTTTAGAAGCCATGGAGCAGAATTCGGTGGACGGCAGAGGGCCGGTGAAAGGTTTAGAAGCCATGGAGTAGAATTCGGTGGACGGCAGAGGGCCGGTGAAAGGTTTAGAAGCCATGGAGCAGAATTCGGTGGACGGCAGAGGGCCGGTGAAAGGTTTAGAAGCCATGGAGCAGAATTCGGTGGACGGCAGAGGGCCGGTGAAAGGTTTAGAAGCCATGGAGCAGAATTCGGTGGACGGCAGAGGGCCGGTGAAAGGTTTAGAAGCCATGGAGCAGAATTCGGTGGACGGCAGAGGGCCGGTGAAAGGTTTAGATGCCATGGAGCAGAATTCGGTGGACGGCAGAGGGCCGGTGAAAGGTTTAGAAGCCATGGAGCAGAATTCAGTGGACGGCAGAGGGCCGTGAGTTGAGGAGTTGAGTTGATGAGTTGAGTTGATGAGTTGATGAGTTGAGTTGATGAGTTGATGAGTTGAGTTGAGTTTTATCCAGTTTTATCCAGTTTTTTCCACTTTTTTTCACTCCTTTTTCCACTTTTTTTCCCACCTTTTTCCCACATTTTCCCACATTTTTCCAACCTTTCCCACCTTTTTCCACCATAAAACTGGATAAAAGTGGAAAAAACTGGAAAAAACTGGAAAGGTTTAGAAGCCATGGAGCAGAATTCGGTGGACGGCAGAGGGCCGGTGAAAGGTTTAGAAGCCATGGAGCAGAATTCGGTGGACGGCAGAGGGCCGGTGAAAGGTTTAGAAGCCATGGAGCAGAATTCGGTGGACGGCAGAGGGCCGGTGAAAGTTTTAGAAGCCATGGAGCAGAATTCGGTGGACGGCAGAGGGCCGGTGAAAGGTTTAGAAGCCATGGAGCAGAATTCGGTGGACGGCAGAGGGCCGGTGAAAGGTTTAGAAGCCATGGAGCAGAATTCGGTGGATGGCAGAGGGCCGGTGAAAGGTTTAGAAGCCATGGAGAAGAATTCGGTGGACGGCAGAGGGCCGTGAGTTGAGGAGTTGAGTTGATGAGTTGAGTTGATGAGTTGAGTTGATGAGTTGATGAGTTGAGTTGAGTTATATCCAGTTTTATCCAGTTTTTTCCACTTTTTTCCACTCCTTTTTCCACTTTTTTTCCCACCTTTTTCCCATATTTTCCCACATTTTCCCACTTTTTCCACCTTTTCCAATTTCTTCCACGTTTTCCCACGTTTTCCCACCTTTTTCCACCATAAAACTGGATAAAAGTGGAAAAAAGTGGAAAAAACTGGAAAGGTTTAGAAGCCATGGAGCAGAATTCGGTGGACGGCAGAGGGCCGGTGAAAGGTTTAGAAGCCATGGAGCAGAATTCGGTGGACGGCAGAGGGCCGGTGAAAGGTTTAGAAGCCATGGAGCAGAATTCGGTGGACGGCAGAGGGCCGGTGAAAGGTTTAGAAGCCATGGAGCAGAATTCGGTGGACGGCAGAGGGCCGGTGAAAGGTTTAGAAGCCATGGAGCAGAATTCGGTGGACGGCATAGGGCCGGTGAAAGGTTTAGAAGCCATGGAGCAGAATTCGGTGGACGGCAGAGGGCCGTGAGTTGAGGAGTTGAGTTGATGAGTTGAGTTGATGAGTTGATGAGTTGAGTTGATGAGTTGATGAGTTGAGTTGAGTTATATCCAGTTTTATCCACTTTTTTCCACTTTTTTCCACTCCTTTTTCCACTTTTTTTCCCACCTTTTTCCCATATTTTCCCACACTTTTTCCACTTTTTCCACTTTTTCCAATTTCTTCCACGTTTTTCCACCTTTTCCCACCTTTTTCGACCATAAAACTGGATAAAAGTGGAAAAAAGTGGAAAAAAGTGGAAAGGTTTAGAAGCCATGGAGCAGAATTCGGTGGACGGCAGAGGGCCGGTGAAAGGTTTAGAAGCCATGGAGCAGAATTCGGTGGACGGCAGAGGGCCGGTGAAAGGTTTAGAAGCCATGGAGCAGAATTCGGTGGACGGCAGAGGGCCGGTGAAAGGTTTAGAAGCCATGGAGCAGAATTCGGTGGACGGCAGAGGGCCGGTGAAAGGTTTAGATGCCATGGAGCAGAATTCGGTGGACGGCAGAGGGCCGGTGAAAGGTTTAGAAGCCATGGAGCAGAATTCGGTGGATGGCAGAGGGCCGGTGAAAGGTTTAGAAGCCATGGAGAAGAATTCGGTGGACGGCAGAGGGCCGTGAGTTGAGGAGTTGAGTTGATGAGTTGAGTTGATGAGTTGAGTTGATGAGTTGATGAGTTGAGTTGAGTTATATCCAGTTTTATCCAGTTTTTTCCACTTTTTTCCACTCCTTTTTCCACTTTTTTTCCCACCTTTTTCCCATATTTTCCCACATTTTCCCACTTTTTCCACCTTTTCCAATTTCTTCCACGTTTTCCCACCTTTTTTCACCATAAAACTGGATAAAAGTGGAAAAAAGTGGAAAAAACTGGAAAGGTTTAGAAGCCATGGAGCAGAATTCGGTGGACGGCAGAGGGCCGGTGAAAGGTTTAGAAGCCATGGAGCAGAATTCGGTGGACGGCAGAGGGCCGGTGAAAGGTTTAGAAGCCATGGAGCAGAATTCGGTGGACGGCAGAGGGCCGGTGAAAGGTTTAGAAGCCATGGAGCAGAATTCGGTGGACGGCAGAGGGCCGGTGAAAGGTTTAGAAGCCATGGAGCAGAATTCGGTGGACGGCATAGGGCCGGTGAAAGGTTTAGAAGCCATGGAGCAGAATTCGGTGGACGGCAGAGGGCCGTGAGTTGAGGAGTTGAGTTGATGAGTTGAGTTGATGAGTTGATGAGTTGAGTTGATGAGTTGATGAGTTGAGTTGATGAGTTGATGAGTTGAGTTGAGTTATATCCAGTTTTATCCAGTTTTTTCCACTTTTTTCCACTCCTTTTTCCACTTTTTTTCCCACCTTTTTCCCATATTTTCCCACACTTTTTCCACTTTTTCCACTTTTTCCAATTTCTTCCACGTTTTTCCACCTTTTCCCACCTTTTTCCACCATAAAACTGGATAAAAGTGGAAAAAAGTGGAAAAAAGTGGAAAGGTTTAGAAGCCATGGAGCAGAATTCGGTGGACGGCAGAGGGCCGGTGAAAGGTTTAGAAGCCATGGAGCAGAATTCGGTGGACGGCAGAGGGCCGGTGAAAGGTTTAGAAGCCATGGAGCAGAATTCTGTGGACGGCAGAGGGCCGGTGAAAGGTTTAGAAGCCATGGAGCAGAATTCGGTGGACGGCAGAGGGCCGGTGAAAGGTTTAGAAGCCATGGAGCTGAATTCGGTGGACGGCAGAGGGCCGGTGAAAGGTTTAGAAGCCATGGAGCAGAATTCGGTGGACGGCAGAGGGCCGGTGAAAGGTTTAGAAGCCATGGAGCAGAATTCGGTGGACGGCAGAGGGCCGGTGAAAGGTTTAGAAGCCATGGAGCAGAATTCGGTGGACGGCAGAGGGCCGGTGAAAGGTTTAGAAGCCATGGAGCAGAATTCGGTGGACGGCAGAGGGCCGGTGAAAGGTTTAGAAGCCATGGAGCAGAATTCGGTGTACGGCAGAGGGCCGGTGAAAGGTTTAGAAGCCATGGAGCAGAATTCGGTGGACGGCAGAGGGCCGGTGAAAGGTTTAGAAGCCATGGAGCAGAATTCGGTGGACGGCAGAGGGCCGGTGAAAGGTTTAGAAGCCATGGAGCAGAATTCGGTGGACGGCAGAGGGCCGTGAGTTGAGGAGTTGAGTTGATGAGTTGAGTTGATGAGTTGATGAGTTGATGAGTTGATGAGTTGAGTTGAGTTATATCCAGTTTTATCCACTTTTTTCCACTTTTTTCCACTCCTTTTTCCACTTTTTTTCCCACCTTTTTCCCACATTTTCCCAAATTTTTCCACTTTTTCCACTTTTTCCAATTTCTTCCACGTTTTTCCACCTTTTCCCACCTTTTTCCACCATAAAACTGGATAAAAGTGGAAAAAAGTGGAAAAAACTGGAAAGGTTTAGAAGCCATGGAGCAGAATTCGGTGGACGGCAGAGGGCCGGTGAAAGGTTTAGAAGCCATGGAGCAGAATTCGGTGGACGGCAGAGGGCCGGTGAAAGGTTTAGAAGCCATGGAGCAGAATTCGGTGGACGGCAGAGGGCCGGTGAAAGGTTTAGAAGCCATGGAGCAGAATTCGGTGGACGGCAGAGGGCCGGTGAAAGGTTTAGAAGCCATGGAGCAGAATTCGGTGGACGGCAGAGGGCCGTGAGTTGAGGAGTTGAGTTGATGAGTTGAGTTGATGAGTTGATGAGTTGAGTTGATGAGTTGATGAGTTGAGTTGAGTTATATCCAGTTTTATTCAGTTTTTTCCACTTTTTTCCACTCCTTTTTCCACTTTTTTTCCCACCTTTTTCCCACATTTTCCCAAATGTTTCCACTTTTTCCACTTTTTCCAATTTCTTCCACGTTTTTCCACCTTTTCCCACCTTTTTCCACCATAAAACTGGATAAAAGTGGAAAAAAGTGGAAAAAACTGGAAAGGTTTAGAAGCCATGGAGCAGAATTCGGTGGACGGCAGAGGGCCGGTGAAAGGTTTAGAAGCCATGGAGCAGAATTCGGTGGACGGCAGAGGGCCGGTGAAAGGTTTAGAAGCCATGGAGCAGAATTCGGTGGACGGCAGAGGGCCGGTGAAAGGTTTAGAAGGCATGGAGTAGAATTCGGTGGACGGCAGAGGGCCGGTGAAAGGTTTAGAAGCCATGGAGCAGAATTCGGTGGACGGAAGAGGGCCGTGAGTTGAGGAGTTGAGTTGATGAGTTGAGTTGATGAGTTGATGAGTTGAGTTGATGAGTTGATGAGTTGAGTTGAGTTATATCCAGTTTTATCCACTTTTTTTCCACTTTTTTCCACTCCTTTTTCCACTTTTTTTCCCACCTTTTTCCCACATTTTCCCAAATTTTTCCACTTTTTCCACTTTTTCCAATTTCTTCCACGTTTTTCCACCTTTTCCCACCTTTTTCCACCATAAAACTGGATAAAAGTGGAAAAAAGTGGAAAAAACTGGAAAGGTTTAGAAGCCATGGAGCAGAATTCGGTGGACGGCAGAGGGCCGGTGAAAGGTTTAGAAGCCATGGAGCAGAATTCGGTGGACGGCAGAGGGCCGGTGAAAGGTTTAGAAGCCATGGAGCAGAATTCGGTGGACGGCAGAGGGCCGGTGAAAGGTTTAGAAGCCATGGAGCAGAATTCGGTGGACGGCAGAGGGCCGGTGAAAGGTTTAGAAGCCATGGAGCAGAATTCGGTGGAGGGCAGAGGGCCGGTGAAAGGTTTAGATGCCATGGAGCAGAATTCGGTGGACGGCAGAGGGCCGGTGAAAGGTTTAGAAGCCATGGAGCAGAATTCGGTGGACGGCAGAGGGCCGGTGAAAGGTTTAGAAGCCATGGAGCAGAATTCGGTGGACGGCAGAGGGCCGGTGAAAGGTTTAGAAGCCATGGAGCAGAATTCGGTGGACGGCAGAGGGCCGTGAGTTGAGGAGTTGAGTTGATGAGTTGAGTTGATGAGTTGATGAGTTGAGTTGATGAGTTGAGTTGAGTTATATCCAGTTTTATCCACTTTTTTCCACTTTTTTCCACTCCTTTTTCCACTTTTTTTCCCACCTTTTCCCCACATTTTCCCAAATTTTTTCACTTTTTCCACTTTTTCCAATTTCTTCCACGTTTTTCCACCTTTTCCCACCTTTTTCCACCATAAAACTGGATAAAAGTGGAAAAAAGTGGAAAAAACTGGAAAGGTTTAGAAGCCATGGAGCAGAATTCGGTGGACGGCAGAGGGCCGGTGAAAGGTTTAGAAGCCATGGAGCAGAATTCGGTGGACGGCAGAGGGCCGGTGAAAGGTTTAGAAGCCATGGAGCAGAATTCGGTGGACGGCAGAGGGCCGGTGAAAGGTTTAGAAGCCATGGAGCAGAATTCGGTGGACGGCAGAGGGCCGGTGAAAGGTTTAGAAGCCATGGAGCAGAATTCGGTGGACGGCAGAGGGCCGGTGAAAGGTTTAGAAGCCATGGAGTAGAATTCGGTGGACGGCAGAGGGCCGGTGAAAGGTTTAGAAGCCATGGAGCAGAATTCGGTGGACGGCAGAGGGCCGGTGAAAGGTTTAGAAGCCATGGAGCAGAATTCGGTGGACGGCAGAGGGCCGGTGAAAGGTTTAGAAGCCATGGAGCAGAATTCGGTGGACGGCAGAGGGCCGGTGAAAGGTTTAGAAGCCATGGAGCAGAATTCGGTGGACGGCAGAGGGCCGGTGAAAGGTTTAGATGCCATGGAGCAGAATTCGGTGGACGGCAGAGGGCCGGTGAAAGGTTTAGAAGCCATGGAGCAGAATTCAGTGGACGGCAGAGGGCCGTGAGTTGAGGAGTTGAGTTGATGAGTTGAGTTGATGAGTTGATGAGTTGAGTTGATGAGTTGATGAGTTGAGTTGAGTTTTATCCAGTTTTATCCAGTTTTTTCCACTTTTTTTCACTCCTTTTTCCACTTTTTTTCCCACCTTTTTCCCACATTTTCCCACATTTTTCCAACCTTTCCCACCTTTTTCCACCATAAAACTGGATAAAAGTGGAAAAAACTGGAAAAAACTGGAAAGGTTTAGAAGCCATGGAGCAGAATTCGGTGGACGGCAGAGGGCCGGTGAAAGGTTTAGAAGCCATGGAGCAGAATTCGGTGGACGGCAGAGGGCCGGTGAAAGGTTTAGAAGCCATGGAGCAGAATTCGGTGGACGGCAGAGGGCCGGTGAAAGTTTTAGAAGCCATGGAGCAGAATTCGGTGGACGGCAGAGGGCCGGTGAAAGGTTTAGAAGCCATGGAGCAGAATTCGGTGGACGGCAGAGGGCCGGTGAAAGGTTTAGAAGCCATGGAGCAGAATTCGGTGGATGGCAGAGGGCCGGTGAAAGGTTTAGAAGCCATGGAGAAGAATTCGGTGGACGGCAGAGGGCCGTGAGTTGAGGAGTTGAGTTGATGAGTTGAGTTGATGAGTTGAGTTGATGAGTTGATGAGTTGAGTTGAGTTATATCCAGTTTTATCCAGTTTTTTCCACTTTTTTCCACTCCTTTTTCCACTTTTTTTCCCACCTTTTTCCCATATTTTCCCACATTTTCCCACTTTTTCCACCTTTTCCAATTTCTTCCACGTTTTCCCACGTTTTCCCACCTTTTTCCACCATAAAACTGGATAAAAGTGGAAAAAAGTGGAAAAAACTGGAAAGGTTTAGAAGCCATGGAGCAGAATTCGGTGGACGGCAGAGGGCCGGTGAAAGGTTTAGAAGCCATGGAGCAGAATTCGGTGGACGGCAGAGGGCCGGTGAAAGGTTTAGAAGCCATGGAGCAGAATTCGGTGGACGGCAGAGGGCCGGTGAAAGGTTTAGAAGCCATGGAGCAGAATTCGGTGGACGGCAGAGGGCCGGTGAAAGGTTTAGAAGCCATGGAGCAGAATTCGGTGGACGGCATAGGGCCGGTGAAAGGTTTAGAAGCCATGGAGCAGAATTCGGTGGACGGCAGAGGGCCGTGAGTTGAGGAGTTGAGTTGATGAGTTGAGTTGATGAGTTGATGAGTTGAGTTGATGAGTTGATGAGTTGAGTTGAGTTATATCCAGTTTTATCCACTTTTTTCCACTTTTTTCCACTCCTTTTTCCACTTTTTTTCCCACCTTTTTCCCATATTTTCCCACACTTTTTCCACTTTTTCCACTTTTTCCAATTTCTTCCACGTTTTTCCACCTTTTCCCACCTTTTTCCACCATAAAACTGGATAAAAGTGGAAAAAAGTGGAAAAAAGTGGAAAGGTTTAGAAGCCATGGAGCAGAATTCGGTGGACGGCAGAGGGCCGGTGAAAGGTTTAGAAGCCATGGAGCAGAATTCGGTGGACGGCAGAGGGCCGGTGAAAGGTTTAGAAGCCATGGAGCAGAATTCGGTGGACGGCAGAGGGCCGGTGAAAGGTTTAGAAGCCATGGAGCAGAATTCGGTGGACGGCAGAGGGCCGGTGAAAGGTTTAGAAGCCATGGAGCAGAATTCGGTGGACGGCAGAGGGCCGGTGAAAGGTTTAGAAGCCATGGAGCACAATTCGGTGGACGGCAGAGGGCCGGTGAAAGGTTTAGAAGCCATGGAGCAGAATTCGGTGGACGGCAGAGGGCCGGTGAAAGGTTTAGAAGCCATGGAGCAGAATTCGGTGGACGGCAGAGGGCCGGTGAAAGGTTTAGAAGCCATGGAGCAGAATTCGGTGGACGGCAGAGGGCCGGTGAAAGGTTTAGAAGCCATGGAGCAGAATTCGGTGGACGGCAGAGGGCCGTGAGTTGAGGAGTTGAGTTGATGAGTTGAGTTGATGAGTTGATGAGTTGATGAGTTGATGAGTTGAGTTGAGTTATATCCAGTTTTATCCACTTTTTTCCACTTTTTTCCACTCCTTTTTCCACTTTTTTTCCCACCTTTTTCCCACATTTTCCCACATTTTTCCACTTTTTCCACTTTTTCCAATTTCTTCCACGTTTTTCCACCTTTTCCCACCTTTTTCCACCATAAAACTGGATAAAAGTGGAAAAAAGTGGAAAAAACTGGAAAGGTTTAGAAGCCATGGAGCAGAATTCGGTGGACGGCAGAGGGCCGGTGAAAGGTTTAGAAGCCATGGAGCAGAATTCGGTGGACGGCAGAGGGCCGGTGAAAGGTTTAGAAGCCATGGAGCAGAATTCGGTGGACGGCAGAGGGCCGGTGAAAGGTTTAGAAGCCATGGAGCAGAATTCGGTGGACGGCAGAGGGCCGGTGAAAGGTTTAGAAGCCATGGAGCAGAATTCGGTGGACGGCAGAGGGCCGTGAGTTGAGGAGTTGAGTTGATGAGTTGAGTTGATGAGTTGATGAGTTGAGTTGATGAGTTGATGAGTTGAGTTGAGTTATATCCAGTTTTATCCAGTTTTTTCCACTTTTTTCCACTCCTTTTTCCACTTTTTTTCCCACCTTTTTTCCACATTTTCCCAAATTTTTCCACTTTTTCCACTTTTTCCAATTTCTTCCACGTTTTTCCACCTTTTCCCACCTTTTTCCACCATAAAACTGGATAAAAGTGGAAAAAAGTGGAAAAAAGTGGAAAGGTTTAGAAGCCATGGAGCAGAATTCGGTGGACGGCAGAGGGCCGGTGAAAGGTTTAGAAGCCATGGAGCAGAATTCGGTGGACGGCAGAGGGCCGGTGAAAGGTTTAGAAGCCATGGAGCAGAATTCGGTGGACGGCAGAGGGCCGGTGAAAGGTTTAGAAGCCATGGAGCAGAATTCGGTGGACGGCAGTGGGCCGGTGAAAGGTTTAGAAGCCATGGAGCAGAATTCGGTGGACGGCAGAGGGCCGGTGAAAGGTTTAGAAGCCATGGAGCAGAATTCGGTGGACGGCAGAGGGCCGGTGAAAGGTTTAGAAGCCATGGAGCAGAATTCGGTGGACGGCAGAGGGCCGGTGAAAGGTTTAGAAGCCATGGAGCAGAATTCGGTGGACGGCAGAGGGCCGGTGAAAGGTTTAGAAGCCATGGAGCAGAATTCGGTGGACGGCAGAGGGCCGGTGAAAGGTTTAGAAGCCATGGAGCAGAATTCGGTGGACGGCAGAGGGCCGTGAGTTGAGGAGTTGAGTTGATGAGTTGAGTTGATGAGTTGATGAGTTGATGAGTTGATGAGTTGAGTTGAGTTATATCCAGTTTTATCCACTTTTTTCCACTTTTTTCCACTTTTTTCCACTTTTTTCCCACCTTTTTCCCACATTTTCCCACATTTTTCCACTTTTTCCACTTTTTCCAATTTCTTCCACGTTTTTCCACCTTTTCCCACCTTTTTCCACCATAAAACTGGATAAAAGTGGAAAAAAGTGGAAAAAACTGGAAAGGTTTAGAAGCCATGGAGCAAAATTCGGTGGACGGCAGAGGGCCGGTGAAAGGTTTAGAAGCCATGGAGCAGAATTCGGTGGACGGCAGAGGGCCGGTGAAAGGTTTAGAAGCCATGGAGCAGAATTCGGTGGACGGCAGAGGGCCGGTGAAAGGTTTAGAAGCCATGGAGCAGAATTCGGTGGACGGCAGAGGGCCGGTGAAAGGTTTAGAAGCCATGGAGCAGAATTCGGTGGACGGCAGAGGGCCGTGAGTTGAGGAGTTGAGTTGATGAGTTGAGTTGATGAGTTGATGAGTTGAGTTGATGAGTTGATGAGTTGAGTTGAGTTATATCCAGTTTTATCCAGTTTTTTCCAGTTTTTTCCACTCCTTTTTCCACTTTTTTTCCCACCTTTTTCCCACATTTTCCCACATTTTTCCACTTTTTCCACTTTTTCCAATTTCTTCCACGTTTTTCCACCTTTTCCCACCTTTTTCCACCATAAAACTGGATAAAAGTGGAAAAAAGTGGAAAAAAGTGGAAAGGTTTAGAAGCCATGGAGCAGAATTCGGTGGACGGCAGAGGGCCGGTGAAAGGTTTAGAAGCCATGGAGCAGAATTCGGTGGACGGCAGAGGGCCGGTGAAAGGTTTAGAAGCCATGGAGCAGAATTCGGTGGACGGCAGAGGGCCGGTGAAAGGTTTAGAAGCCATGGAGCAGAATTCGGTGGACGGCAGAGGGCCGGTGAAAGGTTTAGAAGCCATGGAGCAGAATTCGGTGGACGGCAGAGGGCCGTGAGTTGAGGAGTTGAGTTGATGAGTTGAGTTGATGAGTTGATGAGTTGAGTTGATGAGTTGATGAGTTGAGTTGAGTTATATCCAGTTTTATTCAGTTTTTTCCACTTTTTTCCACTCCTTTTTCCACTTTTTTTCCCACCTTTTTCCCACATTTTCCCAAATTTTTCCACTTTTTCCACTTTTTCCAATTTCTTCCACGTTTTTCCACCTTTTCCCACCTTTTTCCACCATAAAACTGGATAAAAGTGGAAAAAAGTGGAAAAAAGTGGAAAGGTTTAGAAGCCATGGAGCAGAATTCGGTGGACGGCAGAGGGCCGGTGAAAGGTTTAGAAGCCATGGAGCAGAATTCGGTGGACGGCAGAGGGCCGGTGAAAGGTTTAGAAGCCATGGAGCAGAATTCGGTGGACGGCAGAGGGCCGGTGAAAGGTTTAGAAGCCATGGAGCAGAATTCGGTGGACGGCAGTGGGCCGGTGAAAGGTTTAGAAGCCATGGAGCAGAATTCGGTGGACGGCAGAGGGCCGTGAGTTGAGGAGTTGAGTTGATGAGTTGAGTTGATGAGTTGATGAGTTGAGTTGATGAGTTGATGAGTTGAGTTGTTATATCCAGTTTTATCCAGTTTATTCCACTTTTTTCCACTCCTTTTTCCACTTTTTTTCCCACCTTTTTCCCACATTTTCCCAAATTTTTCCACTTTTTCCACTTTTTCCAATTTCTTCCACGTTTTCCCACCTTTTCCCACCTTTTTCCACCATAAAACTGGATAGAAGTGGAAAAAACTGGAAAAAAGTGGAAAGGTTTAGAAGCCATGGAGCAGAATTCGGTGGACGGCAGAGGGCCGGTGAAAGGTTTAGAAGCCATGGAGCAGAATTCGGTGGACGGCAGAGGGCCGGTGAAAGGTTTAGAAGCCATGGAGCAGAATTCGGTGGACGGCAGAGGGCCGGTGAAAGGTTTAGAAGCCATGGAGCAGAATTCGGTGGACGGCAGTGGGCCGGTGAAAGGTTTAGAAGCCATGGAGCAGAATTCGGTGGACGGCAGAGGGCCGTGAGTTGAGGAGTTGAGTTGATGAGTTGAGTTGATGAGTTGATGAGTTGAGTTGATGAGTTGATGAGTTGAGTTGTTATATCCAGTTTTATCCAGTTTATTCCACTTTTTTCCACTCCTTTTTCCACTTTTTTTCCCACCTTTTTCCCACATTTTCCCAAATTTTTCCACTTTTTCCACTTTTTCCAATTTCTTCCACGTTTTCCCACCTTTTCCCACCTTTTTCCACCATAAAACTGGATAGAAGTGGAAAAAACTGGAAAAAAGTGGAAAGGTTTAGAAGCCATGGAGCAGAATTCGGTGGACGGCAGAGGGCCGGTGAAAGGTTTAGAAGCCATGGAGCAGAATTCGGTGGACGGCAGAGGGCCGGTGAAAGGTTTAGAAGCCATGGAGCAGAATTCGGTGGACGGCAGAGGGCCGGTGAAAGGTTTAGAAGCCATGGAGCAGAATTCGGTGGACGGCAGAGGGCCGGTGAAAGGTTTAGAAGCCATGGAGCAGAATTCGGTGGACGGCAGAGGGCCGGTGAAAGGTTTAGAAGCCATAGAGCAGAATTCGGTGGACGGCAGTGGGCCGGTGAAAGGTTTAGAAGCCATGGAGCAGAATTCGGTGGACGGCAGAGGGCCGTGAGTTGAGGAGTTGAGTTGATGAGTTGAGTTGATGAGTTGATGAGTTGAGTTGATGAGTTGATGAGTTGAGTTGAGTTATATCCAGTTTTATCCAGTATTTTCCACTTTTTTCCACTCCTTTTTCCACTTTTTTTCCCACCTTTTTCCCATATTTCCCCAAATTTTTCCACTTTTTCCACTTTTTCCAATTTCTTCCACGTTTTCCCACCTTTTCCCACCTTTTTCCACCATAAAACTGGATAGAAGTGGAAAAAACTGGAAAAAACTGGAAAGGTTTAGAAGCCATGGAGCAGAGGGGGGGGGGGGGGGAAACAAAATAGCTTGTGAAAGGAAATAAACAGAAAAAGATTAAAGGAAGAAATGTGTAGAACCTAGAGCAAGGTGTGCAAGAGTAAACAAAAGTGCAATTTGGTCCCTAATTGTTTCAAATAAGTGAACTTAAAAGTGCTGCATGTATAGAGTTAAACATTCTTGAAGATTTGAGTTCTCCCCATCGGGGAATTGAACCCCGGTCTCCCACGTAACAGACAGGGATACTGACCGCTATACTAATGAGGAACTAAAATCAAATCCTTGGGAGAGGATATACATGTATAATGGCCCCTTCTCTGAGTGAGGGTTCAAGTAAGGTCATACTCAAGGCCTCAATCCCACATTCCTGTTATCTGGAATAGTCACTAGGGGGAGCTATTGTATAGTACAAGGTCTGTGTTTCTAAGTGCAGTTGGCCTGTGACCTGGGTCTTTGACCTCTCCAGACTCCCAGTCATTCTTCAGAGTCAGTGAACTTAAAAGTGCGCATGTATAGAGTTAAAAATTCTTAAAATTTTGAGTTCTCCCCGTAGGGGAATTGAACCCCGGTCTCCCACGTGACAGACGGGGATACTGACCGCTATACTAATGAGGACCAATAAAAATAAAATAAATAATGAACAGGTCATACTTCCATTAGAACCCAGAGCAATGTGTTATATTAAGCAAAAGTGCAATTTGGTCCCTTTTTGTTAAAATTAAGAGAGCCTGAGAGTGCTATATATATAGAGCCAATGATAGTGCTCTTGAGAAGTTAAATTCAACTAGAATTAAGTCACCGGGGGAGGGGAGGAGAGGGGGTATATGTGCTGTAAGATAAACATATATGTATATATATACATCCAAACACCTATATATACATATACATACATACACATACACCCATATACAATGTTAATGGACCCCTATCTAAGTAAGAGTTCAGGTAAGCACTAGGGGGGAACTGTTGTATAATGCAAAATCTGTGTTTCCATGTGCAGTTGGCCTGTGACCTGGGTCCTTGACCTCTGCTGACCCCCAGCCATTCTTCGGATGGGACCATTGCTGTACTTCCTGAAAACTTAAATATAGTTTAAAAGGGAAACCTTAAAATGGGGGGGGAGGAAAATGAGTGCTGTGACTTTAGGCAATTCAAAACATACGTACTGTTAGATGCTTAGAATCAAGTCAGGTCCTGCTTCCCTTGTCAACCAAGGTCAAGGTATATACGTGAATGATATATAAATAGGTCATTAAAACGGGGGAGGGGGGGGGGGGGGGGGGGGAAACAAGAAAAGTGCTGTACGTTCAAACCTTTAAAAGCATGCATATTATTAAATGTTTAAAATCAAACAATTCAATTAAATGGTGAAGTAGATTATACTTCCATTGTCAGACAAGAACAAGGCATGCAAATAAGTGATATATAAATAGTTCATAGAATAGTCCCCTAAATATAGTAAGTAAATATTCAGGGGGAATCCTCTCAATAACAAAAAAAAGGGGGAGGGGGGGGGGGGGGGGAGAAGGAATTTGGATTTGTTGTTCCTCTCCAAGGTCTTGGCCAAGGCCTTCTGTAGTAGCTGCCCTCAACTATTTGTTGTACTGCATCTGTCCTCCTGATAATCAGAGAAAGGGTGTATCGCCATACGTTCCTAATTATTTCCTTTTGGTGCAGTGGTCAGTGAAGGGCGTCATCAAAAAGTGCTATATCAAGTGCTTATATAAGAATTCATCAATAAGGTATACGGTCATGCATATAATTTAGGTTCAAAGATTCATGCAGTTATATAGTATAAATTAAATGAAGCAATATATATCAAACTTGAGAAGCCATAAAATAATCAATTAAAATGAATAAAAAGATAAAACAGTACTCTCTAAACCCTTCACTGGCCCTCTGTCGTCCCTTGATTTCTCCTTTGGGCTCCATGGCTTAAGTGCTCCCCTCTCCTGGACAGAGCTATACATTCATCTTATGTGAGGTTCTATTCCGTTACTCCAACTAAGTGGATGATCCCAGAGGGAATTGTTTTGTTCTCAGTGGTGGCAGTTGAGGGTCTAATATTTTTGGTTCAGTCCCAAGGGGTCAATTGTGTTAATGTTCTTAATCCATCTGCGTTCTGCTCTTTGTCTCTGTTGTTTAGACCACTTTAGGTTGTTTTCCAGTCCTGCGATCTGGATTTTTTCTATAGAGTGTGTCTGAAAGTGCTGGTAGAGGAGAGTGGTCCTATTTCCCTTCTTTATATGGTATAAGTGCTGTTTAAGTCTCTCACCTAAAGTGTTTTTAGTTTCACCTATATAAATATATGGGCAGTCTTTACAGTTAATAGCATAGATAATGTTTGCACTCTGTAGTCCTAGTTTCTGCCAGATCGGTGCCCCAGTCCCTGATAGGGTGTTGGAGAGATACTTAGGGTATATTACCAGAGACTCTTGGGGGGCTTTTGGGGTCTCCTTCAGCTTAGAGTGAACTAATATATCTTTAAGGTTCTTGTTTCTTTTGTAAGCCGAGATTACCCTAAACCGCTCCAAGGCTCTATTCCCTCCCTTCGCCTGTTCAAAGTGATGTTTCAATTGGGAGTTGAGGTTTAAGGTGGTCTCCGAGAATTTAGATACAAACGGGATGAGTGTACGTGTGTCTGGGTCCTTTTGGTACCGTCCTACTGTCTGGAAGACATCTTTGACTTCTGCCTTAATGGTTCTAAGGAGGCGTCTCGAATAGCCTCTAGGTCTTAAGGCTTTAAATAAAGTCTGAGTGGCTGTCTCCACATCCTGTGGGCATGTACAAATCCTATTGAATCTAATTAGTTGTGATTTTACCAGCCCTCTAAAGGTGTGTCGAGGATGGAAACTGGTTTTAAAAAGGAGGGCGTGGCGGTCTGTTTCTTTGAACCAGACCCTGGTTCCTAACCCCTTATGTTCCCCCTCTCCAGGTATAAAAAACACTTGTGTGTCAAGGAACTCCAGTGAGTCTGTTTGTAAATTATGAGTCACCGAGATGGCTGGGTGATGGGAATTAAGAATGTCAACAAATTCTAGAAACTCTTCTTTGGATCCTCCCCATATCCCAAACAGGTCGTCTAAGTACCTGAGATAAAAAAGTGGTTTGGTTTTGCTCTTTAAAAAGGCTTCTTCTTCCCACATACACATATAGAGGTTAGCAAATGCAGGAGCAAATTTCTTCCCCATAGCTGTTCCATGTATTTGTAAGTAAAATTTCCCATTGAACTCGAAGTCGTTCCTCAAGAGGCTCAGTTCTAGCAGTTGGAGTAGGGCTCCGTCCGGACGCTTGGGGTCCCGAGACTCAGAGAATGCCTGTTTCACTGCCTGAAGTCCCAATTGTGTATCTATGTTCGTGTATAGCGAGTTAATATCCATGGAGAAAGGGAACGCCTGTTTGGGAACCTGCATTTCCCTTAATTTGGAAACAAAATCATACGTATCTCTAACGTAGCTAGCATGTTTTTGGGACAGGGGATTGATATAAAAATCGATGTATTCCGCTACTCTATAGGATTCTGAGTTGCAGTCACTAATTATAGGTCGGCCACTGGGAATTTTAAAAGGGACTGTCCAGTTCTCTGGTGCTTTATGTATTTTGGGAAGTAAATATAAGTGTCTTGCCCGTGGCTCATCTGGGCCCAGGAGGTAGTCAAGTTGTTTTTTGCATATATATTTATTCTCATGTAAGTCACCCACTATTGTTCTCATCATCCTCTGTGTTTCCATCTGAATGGAGTGAGAGAGGGGGACATAGTGTTGGTCATTTGACAGTTGTCTGTGGGCTTCTGATAAGTACTGGATTTGATCCATTATGACTATTTGTGAACCCTTATCTGCTGGCTTTATTATTATGTTCTCGTTTGAACTTAAAGTTTTGAGTGCAGTTTTTTCCTGTGCAGTGAGGTTTAATCTCTTTATTTGTTTTACCCTTAAATTGGAAAGGGCCTCCAGATCACTCTTTATGAGTGTCTGTATGTTTTGTGAGACCTCATTGATTGCAGGGACCCAGGTGGAAGGTTTAGTAAATGGAACATGGGGGACATTGGTTTCATAATTAAAAAAATCCAAAAGTTTCAATCTCCTGTGGTAGCTATGTAGGTCTCTTTTTAATTCCAAGCGGTCTAATCCTGTCGGGGTAGGGATGAAGGTCAGGCCTTTCTCTAGAACCCTTCTTTCCTCCGCCGAGAGGACATAGGAGGTGGATAAATTTGTAATGTTGGATTGTTGGGGGGTCGTATCAGCACTATTTCCCCCCCCACTAGTTTAACTGGTCCATCCAGGAATTAAAAGTGGCCTGTGCTGTTGCTGGGGTCCAATGCACGGGGTCTCTCGGATTCGTTGCGAATAGGAGTCTATTCAAATCATTTAAAAAAGTGCACCTATTGCTTATGATATTATTGAGTGCTGCTAGCAGGTGTTGATGGTCTGGGTCCAACCTATCTGAGAAATTGATCAGCGGGACATAGATTTCTGCTGCGGGGAAGACTACACTGCATGTTTTGAGAAGCTGTTGGAGTTGCTTCCATGTAGTGCTGGTGGTTTGATTCCGTAAACAATTATTTAATCCTAAGGGAAGTATCAATTTTTCTACTCCCCTACAGGGAGTCGTCTCCAGTTTTTTTAGTATTTCTCTGATATGGTTAAATGTAGCCCCTGGGTCTACTTGTACTCTGGGATTTACA
This sequence comes from Notolepis coatsorum, assembly GCF_963971535.1. Taxonomy (NCBI): domain Eukaryota; kingdom Metazoa; phylum Chordata; class Actinopteri; order Aulopiformes; family Paralepididae; genus Notolepis; species Notolepis coatsorum. Next base: position 10,728 of record NW_028173901.1, on the reverse strand, counting down.
AAATTTGGGATTCGTGAGAGGTTGGAGTCTCCCAGGAACAGAATAGGTTTGACTGCCAACACCGTCCATTCCGTTTTTTTTTAAAGAGTTAGGGTGTCTGGTGGGCTCCAGGCGGGGTCGGAACAATGGCTCCAGATGTTGTGAGCTTTTAGGGCAGGACTCAGAATGGGTATCGCTCTGGACTTCTATTGTGTCCTTTAGAGCCTTTTCCTTCATCATGTCAGTGTCGCTGCCTGTTTTCTTTTGTTCTGGAGTCTGTTCTTTACCCGCCCGGAGTCTCTCTGTCGGTGCCACTGGGGGAGACAGAGAAGAGATTGTGTTACTATTGTGTACTACTATATTGGAATATTCCGTTCTCCTTGAAGCAGACCGTTTTTCTCTTCTAGGTTTCTCACTTTCTGACCCCAACCTCTCACTCCCTTCAATCAAGGCCTGCTTAGTCTGAGGGGTGGTGACTGGGGGACTTTCCTCCTCTGGGGAGCTCTCGTGTAAATCAAAAGAGATGTGGTTCCACGAGGATGGTTTGGGCTCCAACTGGGCCTCCACTGTCCTCTTCAAAGGCCAGCAGTTCTCCCTTGGGGTAGGGTTAGGGTGTGGTATGAGGGTAGGGAGTGGATTAGGGTAAGGGGTCGGGTCAGGGTTGTGCTGGGAACTGTTAAGGTGAGGAGTAGGGTTGGGGGAGAGGTTAAGGTTAGAGTTAGGGTAAGGGATAGGGTGAGGGGTGGGGTTGGGAAGGCAGTTAAGGTTAGGGTTAGGGTAAGGGATCGGGTCAGGGTTGTGCTGGGGTTGGTTAGGGTGAAGGGTGGGGTTGGGATAGATGTTAAGGTTAGGGTTAGGGTATCGGTTAGGGTGAGGGGTGGGGTTGGGAGAGAGGTTAGGGTTAGGGTAAGGGGACGGGTCAGGGTTGTGCTGGGATCGGTTCAGGTGAGGAGTGGGGTTGGGATAGAGGTTACGGTTAGGGTTAGGTTAAGGGTGGGGTGTCTGCTCACCAGGGGCCAGGTTGTTTGCTGAAGAGGTGTGGGTCAGGTATGGGAAGTTCTCTGTGGATAATCTAACCCTGGATTCCAATGTGCTATGTTCCCTATCTAGCAGCATGTTGTGGAGAGTCTCACCAGAGCTGGTAGTGAACTTGTGTTTATATCTGATCCTACTCCAGTTTGTTGCTCTGTTAAGGGCCTCCACATCACACTGCTTTATGTCTCTCAGCCCCTCTGCTATGACTCTATCATAATGTTCCCTGACTATTTGCATGTTCTGTTTTAGCCAGCAGTTGGTGTTTTCCCTCACTCTCTCTGTGGTAATTATATCAGGAGAGGAGGGTTTGATAAAGTCTGTCAATTTATTATCTCAACATGCCTGGGGGGGCCGATTGTTTATTCTGGGCTTCCTGTAGGATTTCTAAGTGGTGGAGGGCCTGTAGGAGTTTAAAATATTTTTTGGTTGTTATCAAGTCAGTGGTTGCTCTGTTAGTGAGAGTGACCCGTTGACCTTGTTGACCTTGTTCCTCCGTTCTATGTAACCACTCCCCCATTCTGGTCCCCCTAGCCCCTCTTCTGCTTCTATGGTGGGGATAAGTTGTCATGTTAGCAGGGTAGGACAGGTTATTATACTTGTCTTGTGTTTCTCCAGGGGCAATAAAGCAATACGCACAGGGTCCCTATGTGAAAGCTGAGTTAGAAAGCTACTCAGTCCTTCAAGGGCCGCTAATGTGAGCTCCTCACATGGTAAATGCAATCTAAAAAGTGCTGAACACAATAAAAGAAGAAGGTGCTGTTCTGAGTTCTAAAACCAGGTATATATATATAAAAATACAATAAGAATTTAAACAAAAGTGCTGTGTGCAGTGGAATAAGTGCTGCTCTAGGTTATTTAAAAGTAAAACAATTATGAGGGAAGGGGGAGAAGAAGAAATGAGGAAGGGAAGTTAAAACAAAGAACTGATTGACGTGAGGACTAGGGTCCACTTACTTAAAAAGGGGGTTACTGTTGGTATTTAAAAACAGAAGTAACACAAGGGTTAGGGTTAGGGTTAGGGTTAGGGTTAGGGTTAGGGTTAGGGTTAGGGTTAGGGTTAGGGTTAGGGTTAGGGTTAGGGTTAGGGTTAGGGTTAGGGTTAGGGTTAGGGTTAGGGTTAGGGTTAGGGTTAGGGTTAGGGTTAGGGTTAGGGTTAGGGTTAGGGTTAGGGTTAGGGGTTAGGGTTAGGGGTTAGGGTTAGGGTTAGGGGTTAGGGTTAGGGTTAGGGTTAGGGTTAGGGTTAGGGTTAGGGTTAGGGTTAGGGTTAGGGTTAGGGTTAGGGTTAGGGTTAGGGTTAGGGTTAGGGTTAGGGTTAGGGTTAGGGTTAGGGTTAGGGTTAGGGTTAGGGTTAGGGTTAGGGTTAGGGTTAGGGTTAGGGTTAGGGTTAGGGTTAGGGTTAGGGTTAGGGTTAGGGTTAGGGTTAGGGTTAGGGTTAGGGTTAGGGTTAGGGTTAGGGTTAGGGTTAGGGTTAGGGTTAGGGTTAGGGTTAGGGTTAGGGTTAGGGTTAGGGTTAGGGTTAGGGTTAGGGTTAGGGTTAGGGTTAGGGTTAGGGTTAGGGTTAGGGTTAGGGTTAGGGTTAGGGTTAGGGTTAGGGTTAGGGTTAGGGTTAGGGTTAGGGTTAGGGTTAGGGTTAGGGTTAGGGTTAGGGTTAGGGTTAGGGTTAGGGTTAGGGTTAGGGTTAGGGTTAGGGTTAGGGTTAGGGTTAGGGTTAGGGTTAGGGTTAGGGTTAGGGTTAGGGTTAGGGTTAGGGTTAGGGTTAGGGTTAGGGTTAGGGTTAGGGTTAGGGTTAGGGTTAGGGTTAGGGTTAGGGTTAGGGTTAGGGTTAGGGTTAGGGTTAGGGTTAGGGTTAGGGTTAGGGTTAGGGTTAGGGTTAGGGTTAGGGTTAGGGTTAGGGTTAGGGTTAGGGTTAGGGTTAGGGTTAGGGTTAGGGTTAGGGTTAGGGTTAGGGTTAGGGTTAGGGTTAGGGTTAGGGTTAGGGTTAGGGTTAGGGTTAGGGTTAGGGTTAGGGTTAGGGTTAGGGTTAGGGTTAGGGTTAGGGTTAGGGTTAGGGTTAGGGTTAGGGTTAGGGTTAGGGTTAGGGTTAGGGTTAGGGTTAGGGTTAGGGTTAGGGTTAGGGTTAGGGTTAGGGTTAGGGTTAGGGTTAGGGTTAGGGTTAGGGTTAGGGTTAGGGTTAGGGTTAGGGTTAGGGTTAGGGTTAGGGTTAGGGTTAGGGTTAGGGTTAGGGTTAGGGTTAGGGTTAGGGTTAGGGTTAGGGTTAGGGTTAGGGTTAGGGTTAGGGTTAGGGTTAGGGTTAGGGTTAGGGTTAGGGTTAGGGTTAGGGTTAGGGTTAGGGTTAGGGTTAGGGTTAGGGTTAGGGTTAGGGTTAGGGTTAGGGTTAGGGTTAGGGTTAGGGTTAGGGTTAGGGTTAGGGTTAGGGTTAGGGTTAGGGTTAGGGTTAGGGTTAGGGTTAGGGTTAGGGTTAGGGTTAGGGTTAGGGTTAGGGTTAGGGTTAGGGTTAGGGTTAGGGTTAGGGTTAGGGTTAGGGTTAGGGTTAGGGTTAGGGTTAGGGTTAGGGTTAGGGTTAGGGTTAGGGTTAGGGTTAGGGTTAGGGTTAGGGTTAGGGTTAGGGTTAGGGTTAGGGTTAGGGTTAGGGTTAGGGTTAGGGTTAGGGTTAGGGTTAGGGTTAGGGTTAGGGTTAGGGTTAGGGTTAGGGTTAGGGTTAGGGTTAGGGTTAGGGTTAGGGTTAGGGTTAGGGTTAGGGTTAGGGTTAGGGTTAGGGTTAGGGTTAGGGTTAGGGTTAGGGTTAGGGTTAGGGTTAGGGTTAGGGTTAGGGTTAGGGTTAGGGTTAGGGTTAGGGTTAGGGTTAGGGTTAGGGTTAGGGTTAGGGTTAGGGTTAGGGTTAGGGTTAGGGTTAGGGTTAGGGTTAGGGTTAGGGTTAGGGTTAGGGTTAGGGTTAGGGTTAGGGTTAGGGTTAGGGTTAGGGTTAGGGTTAGGGTTAGGGTTAGGGTTAGGGTTAGGGTTAGGGTTAGGGTTAGGGTTAGGGTTAGGGTTAGGGTTAGGGTTAGGGTTAGGGTTAGGGTTAGGGTTAGGGTTAGGGTTAGGGTTAGGGTTAGGGTTAGGGTTAGGGTTAGGGTTAGGGTTAGGGTTAGGGTTAGGGTTAGGGTTAGGGTTAGGGTTAGGGTTAGGGTTAGGGTTAGGGTTAGGGTTAGGGTTAGGGTTAGGGTTAGGGTTAGGGTTAGGGTTAGGGTTAGGGTTAGGGTTAGGGTTAGGGTTAGGGTTAGGGTTAGGGTTAGGGTTAGGGTTAGGGTTAGGGTTAGGGTTAGGGTTAGGGTTAGGGTTAGGGTTAGGGTTAGGGTTAGGGTTAGGGTTAGGGTTAGGGTTAGGGTTAGGGTTAGGGTTAGGGTTAGGGTTAGGGTTAGGGTTAGGGTTAGGGTTAGGGTTAGGGTTAGGGTTAGGGTTAGGGTTAGGGTTAGGGTTAGGGTTAGGGTTAGGGTTAGGGTTAGGGTTAGGGTTAGGGTTAGGGTTAGGGTTAGGGTTAGGGTTAGGGTTAGGGTTAGGGTTAGGGTTAGGGTTAGGGTTAGGGTTAGGGTTAGGGTTAGGGTTAGGGTTAGGGTTAGGGTTAGGGTTAGGGTTAGGGTTAGGGTTAGGGTTAGGGTTAGGGTTAGGGTTAGGGTTAGGGTTAGGGTTAGGGTTAGGGTTAGGGTTAGGGTTAGGGTTAGGGTTAGGGTTAGGGTTAGGGTTAGGGTTAGGGTTAGGGTTAGGGTTAGGGTTAGGGTTAGGGTTAGGGTTAGGGTTAGGGTTAGGGTTAGGGTTAGGGTTAGGGTTAGGGTTAGGGTTAGGGTTAGGGTTAGGGTTAGGGTTAGGGTTAGGGTTAGGGTTAGGGTTAGGGTTAGGGTTAGGGTTAGGGTTAGGGTTAGGGTTAGGGTTAGGGTTAGGGTTAGGGTTAGGGTTAGGGTTAGGGTTAGGGTTAGGGTTAGGGTTAGGGTTAGGGTTAGGGTTAGGGTTAGGGTTAGGGTTAGGGTTAGGGTTAGGGTTAGGGTTAGGGTTAGGGTTAGGGTTAGGGTTAGGGTTAGGGTTAGGGTTAGGGTTAGGGTTAGGGTTAGGGTTAGGGTTAGGGTTAGGGTTAGGGTTAGGGTTAGGGTTAGGGTTAGGGTTAGGGTTAGGGTTAGGGTTAGGGTTAGGGTTAGGGTTAGGGTTAGGGTTAGGGTTAGGGTTAGGGTTAGGGTTAGGGTTAGGGTTAGGGTTAGGGTTAGGGTTAGGGTTAGGGTTAGGGTTAGGGTTAGGGTTAGGGTTAGGGTTAGGGTTAGGGTTAGGGTTAGGGTTAGGGTTAGGGTTAGGGTTAGGGTTAGGGTTAGGGTTAGGGTTAGGGTTAGGGTTAGGGTTAGGGTTAGGGTTAGGGTTAGGGTTAGGGTTAGGGTTAGGGTTAGGGTTAGGGTTAGGGTTAGGGTTAGGGTTAGGGTTAGGGTTAGGGTTAGGGTTAGGGTTAGGGTTAGGGTTAGGGTTAGGGTTAGGGTTAGGGTTAGGGTTAGGGTTAGGGTTAGGGTTAGGGTTAGGGTTAGGGTTAGGGTTAGGGTTAGGGTTAGGGTTAGGGTTAGGGTTAGGGTTAGGGTTAGGGTTAGGGTTAGGGTTAGGGTTAGGGTTAGGGTTAGGGTTAGGGTTAGGGTTAGGGTTAGGGTTAGGGTTAGGGTTAGGGTTAGGGTTAGGGTTAGGGTTAGGGTTAGGGTTAGGGTTAGGGTTAGGGTTAGGGTTAGGGTTAGGGTTAGGGTTAGGGTTAGGGTTAGGGTTAGGGTTAGGGTTAGGGTTAGGGTTAGGGTTAGGGTTAGGGTTAGGGTTAGGGTTAGGGTTAGGGTTAGGGTTAGGGTTAGGGTTAGGGTTAGGGTTAGGGTTAGGGTTAGGGTTAGGGTTAGGGTTAGGGTTAGGGTTAGGGTTAGGGTTAGGGTTAGGGTTAGGGTTAGGGTTAGGGTTAGGGTTAGGGTTAGGGTTAGGGTTAGGGTTAGGGTTAGGGTTAGGGTTAGGGTTAGGGTTAGGGTTAGGGTTAGGGTTAGGGTTAGGGTTAGGGTTAGGGTTAGGGTTAGGGTTAGGGTTAGGGTTAGGGTTAGGGTTAGGGTTAGGGTTAGGGTTAGGGTTAGGGTTAGGGTTAGGGTTAGGGTTAGGGTTAGGGTTAGGGTTAGGGTTAGGGTTAGGGTTAGGGTTAGGGTTAGGGTTAGGGTTAGGGTTAGGGTTAGGGTTAGGGTTAGGGTTAGGGTTAGGGTTAGGGTTAGGGTTAGGGTTAGGGTTAGGGTTAGGGTTAGGGTTAGGGTTAGGGTTAGGGTTAGGGTTAGGGTTAGGGTTAGGGTTAGGGTTAGGGTTAGGGTTAGGGTTAGGGTTAGGGTTAGGGTTAGGGTTAGGGTTAGGGTTAGGGTTAGGGTTAGGGTTAGGGTTAGGGTTAGGGTGTAGGGTTAGGGTTAGGGTTAGGGTTAGGGTTAGGGTTAGGGTTAGGGTTAGGGTTAGGGTTAGGGTTAGGGTTAGGGTTAGGGTTAGGGTTAGGGTTAGGGTTAGGGTTAGGGTTAGGGTTAGGGTTAGGGTTAGGGTTAGGGTTAGGGTTAGGGTTAGGGTTAGGGTTAGGGTTAGGGTTAGGGTTAGGGTTAGGGTTAGGGTTAGGGTTAGGGTTAGGGTTAGGGTTAGGGTTAGGGTTAGGGTTAGGGTTAGGGTTAGGGTTAGGGTTAGGGTTAGGGTTAGGGTTAGGGTTAGGGTTAGGGTTAGGGTTAGGGTTAGGGTTAGGGTTAGGGTTAGGGTTAGGGTTAGGGTTAGGGTTAGGGTTAGGGTTAGGGTTAGGGTTAGGGTTAGGGTTAGGGTTAGGGTTAGGGTTAGGGTTAGGGTTAGGGTTAGGGTTAGGGTTAGGGTTAGGGTTAGGGTTAGGGTTAGGGTTAGGGTTAGGGTTAGGGTTAGGGTTAGGGTTAGGGTTAGGGTTAGGGTTAGGGTTAGGGTTAGGGTTAGGGTTAGGGTTAGGGTTAGGGTTAGGGTTAGGGTTAGGGTTAGGGTTAGGGTTAGGGTTAGGGTTAGGGTTAGGGTTAGGGTTAGGGTTAGGGTTAGGGTTAGGGTTAGGGTTAGGGTTAGGGTTAGGGTTAGGGTTAGGGTTAGGGTTAGGGTTAGGGTTAGGGTTAGGGTTAGGGTTAGGGTTAGGGTTAGGGTTAGGGTTAGGGTTAGGGTTAGGGTTAGGGTTAGGGTTAGGGTTAGGGTTAGGGTTAGGGTTAGGGTTAGGGTTAGGGTTAGGGTTAGGGTTAGGGTTAGGGTTAGGGTTAGGGTTAGGGTTAGGGTTAGGGTTAGGGTTAGGGTTAGGGTTAGGGTTAGGGTTAGGGTTAGGGTTAGGGTTAGGGTTAGGGTTAGGGTTAGGGTTAGGGTTAGGGTTAGGGTTAGGGTTAGGGTTAGGGTTAGGGTTAGGGTTAGGGTTAGGGTTAGGGTTAGGGTTAGGGTTAGGGTTAGGGTTAGGGTTAGGGTTAGGGTTAGGGTTAGGGTTAGGGTTAGGGTTAGGGTTAGGGTTAGGGTTAGGGTTAGGGTTAGGGTTAGGGTTAGGGTTAGGGTTAGGGTTAGGGTTAGGGTTAGGGTTAGGGTTAGGGTTAGGGTTAGGGTTAGGGTTAGGGTTAGGGTTAGGGTTAGGGTTAGGGTTAGGGTTAGGGTTAGGGTTAGGGTTAGGGTTAGGGTTAGGGTTAGGGTTAGGGTTAGGGTTAGGGTTAGGGTTAGGGTTAGGGTTAGGGTTAGGGTTAGGGTTAGGGTTAGGGTTAGGGTTAGGGTTAGGGTTAGGGTTAGGGTTAGGGTTAGGGTTAGGGTTAGGGTTAGGGTTAGGGTTAGGGTTAGGGTTAGGGTTAGGGTTAGGGTTAGGGTTAGGGTTAGGGTTAGGGTTAGGGTTAGGGTTAGGGTTAGGGTTAGGGTTAGGGTTAGGGTTAGGGTTAGGGTTAGGGTTAGGGTTAGGGTTAGGGTTAGGGTTAGGGTTAGGGTTAGGGTTAGGGTTAGGGTTAGGGTTAGGGTTAGGGTTAGGGTTAGGGTTAGGGTTAGGGTTAGGGTTAGGGTTAGGGTTAGGGTTAGGGTTAGGGTTAGGGTTAGGGTTAGGGTTAGGGTTAGGGTTAGGGTTAGGGTTAGGGTTAGGGTTAGGGTTAGGGTTAGGGTTAGGGTTAGGGTTAGGGTTAGGGTTAGGGTTAGGGTTAGGGTTAGGGTTAGGGTTAGGGTTAGGGTTAGGGTTAGGGTTAGGGTTAGGGTTA